>NC_059113.1:90060505-90383005 GCF_020740685.1 Jaculus jaculus | reverse complement strand
GCCTGCCATGTTTCCTAAGGCATTTTTCAGGCTATAATACAGGAAGTGGAACCTAAATAGCACTTTTTTCCAAGAGGAGATGATAGTAATGAAGGCTTTGGAAGTCTCAGATATCTAGAATTCATAGAAGAGAATATGGAAAGAAGGAAGATTCACACAGAAAGAGCTATGGACACTTACCTATATATGCCTATAAATAAGCTACCTATGAATAAGATATCTTGAGAAATGAATACCATACATAAGTTTATAAAACAATTTCTGTGCACTCAAAGAACTATGAATATTTTACCTTCAGAATAACAGAGTGGAAAGACCTTATAGTAAAAAAGGAGTTGAAGAGTACTTTGAAGGGTATGGGCCTGATAATGGACCTACAAGAATGCTGGGTCATTAATCTACTGATGTAAAGTTTTCCAACAAGACTTGAAAGAAACTCTCTTATTCCAAGTAAGTTAATTTCACATTGTAAAACATAATTTTAAAGGAATATGATAAATTCAAGCAAATAGAAATATGAAATATGGGATTATGACTATAGAGATACCTTGGAGGTTAAGGCATTTGTCTACAAAGCCTAAGGTCCCTGATTCAATTTCCCCAGTACCTACAAAAAGCCAGATGTACAAGGTGGCACATGCATTTGGATTTATTTGCAATGGCAGAAGGCCCTGGCGTGTCCCTTCTCTCTCTATCTGCCTTTTTCTTTCGCTTTCTCTCACTCTCTCTCTCTCAAATAAATAATTAAAATAATTTAAAATATAAAATTAGTATGGAGGGGCTTTATAATAATAATATAAAATATACTTCATATTCTTAAGATATGAGAAAAACATAAAGAGAAGGAGAATGATGCAGCATTAAAAACAGAGTCAAATAGAACTCAGAGAAATACAGAACATAGATTCAGAGTTACAGATATATCTAATATTTTCTCACAAAATTTAGTAATGAACTTGCAAACATAGCCTTAGAAAATACCCAAAGTAAATACAGAGAAAAAACACTGTGAAAACATGAGCAGAACACAAATGACTTAGAGTAAGACCACAAAGCCTTCAGAACATGCATCGAGCCCCCACAGAAAGAGCAAAGAAGCTGATACTCGTTTGCAGAAACCTCACAGTGGCTATCGTTACATGCACAAGACATGCACAATACTGGGCCCATGAACATGTTGTCATGGATGATGGACAAAAAAAGAAAATCAAAATAGAAGATGGACAGGCTGGAAAGAAGAAAGTATTTACTGGAAAGGGATTGGGAGCCAAAGAAAGTAATAGGAAAGAATTATGAACCAAACACATGATGTACAATTTCATGAAAATTGTCAATAAAATTTAAATTTAAATAAAAAATAAGTGATGAAACTAGAAATGCCATAATCTCAATGCCCTCCAAACAGAATAAATTCAGGACAAGAAACTCAGACACATCATCATCAAATAACAAAGAAAGATGAAATTATGAAAAAGAAATATTTACAGAAGAACTTGAATGTAAATGTCAGGAAACTTATTAGACACAATGACAGCCAGGAAAGAACAGTGAATCTTCAGAATAGTGAGCAAAAATGGTGGTGGTGGTACTACTAGTAATTCTATGCTTGGAAAAGATGTAAGTGAAACATAAAACAGTTTCAGACAGACAAAAGCTAGATTTCAACAAACTATAAAGGAACACATGGATGTGAGAAAGAAAATATATCAAAGACTTTTGGATCAACACACAGCATGAAGGATACCAGAAACAGCATATGTTGGATAGAATTTTTTTTAACTTCAGACATTTAATTGCTTGGCTATTATTTTAAACAGTACCAAATAATTATATGGTTCATAACATTAATATATGTATATTTACATCCATACACTGCCATGTCTTTTTTTCAGGGAAATGAAGTACAGGATCTAGGAAAAGACCTCCACCTATGTGATCAAACACCTTTAGTCCAAATGACTCAGGGAATTCTTTAAGCAGAAGATACAATTTTTTTTCTTTTCCTTCTTTCTTTCTTTTTTTTTTTTCTGATGAAAAACTATCATCACAATAGGAGGAAAAAACTCTGATCAGGTAGACATTGAGACATTGATCATTATGTTTTTAACATTTCTCTATAAGAAGTAAACTTAAGAGCCTCCAGTTAAAATGGCAGCATAGGAACCATGCCAAAGCAGCCTAGGGGAGAAAAAGCCAAAGAAAACCCAGCAAAATACACACTTTTACTAGAAAGTGAGTATATGAGAAATTTAAAAAACAGCAGAGACGTAGGAGAGTCGCAGAGCATCCAGAGCCCACACAGGCAGGCCGAAGTAGCTTTGCGGCTCCGGCAGCAGCTCCAGCACCTGAAACAGTGGCTCCAGCAGTGACAGCAGCGGCTCTAGCAGCAGCAGCGGCAGACCCAGCTGCGTCGGCTTCAGCAGTGGACCCAGAAGTGGCAGCTTCAGCAGCAGCAGTGGTGGTTCCAGCAGCAGGGGTGCCCATATGCAGGGCCACAGTTGCCAGGCTCAGTTTGCACCACAGGAAAATCCAGTGTCCAGCTCCAAAAACAGAACAGCAGTCCAGTGACCCAGGCAGCATACTTGACTGAGACCAAAATCATCCATAAAGGTAACTGTTATTTTACCAGGGAAGGGTCTCACTTGGTCACAAGCTGACTTGGAACCCTCAACAGACCAGAAATCTGAACCTCTTTGTTGATAGAGGATCTGGTTGTTACAACACCTACTCTTGCATAAATACTCAGTGCTGTTGTTGATTGAATGTATACAATGTTTAGTTAAATTTTAGAATCTACCTGTATTTTTTTCCAATCAGCCTACTTGAATACTCCCATATCAGGTAAACTCAACCCCTAGGAACACTTTTCTAGATACTCTGAGAGTGTAAGAGCCACACCAAACATCTTAATCTCCTACACTGAAGATATATAATATCAGATCAATTGATACAGCTAAGAATACCTAGCTAGCTAGAAAAATCCAAGCATTAACTTAATCCAAGATGCAAAAATATATACATTATAACTCAAGAAACACCAAAAATCAAGACAATATAAACTCACCAAAAAGTATTAATGCACCACAGATGATCTACAGTGAGAATGAGTTGGAGGAAATGTCTAAGAAAGATTTCAGAAGAATGATGGTAAATATGTTCAAAGAAGTCAAAGAACAAATCAAAAGAAACAAAGAGGAGCTCAAAGAGGAAATCAAAGGAATCAAAGAAGATGCAGGACACCAATTAAATGAAATAAAGAAGGCAATACAAGACAAAAATAAGGAAATATAAATAATAAAGAAAAACCAGTGAAAATTACTAGCTCTGAAGAATACAGTTAATGAAATAAAAAACTCTGTAGAAAATCTCACCAGTAGAATGGATGAAGGAGAGGGCAGAATATCTAAACTAGAAGACCAGGTGGCAAATCTAATACAGCCCAACAAAGAGAAAGATAAACTAATAGAAAAGTATGAATGGGAATTTCAAAATATTTGGAACACTATGAAAAGATCAAGCATAAGAATTCAGGGCATAGTAGAAGGAGAAGAATTTCACTCCAAAGGCATAGTAGGTGTCCTCAACAAAATCATAGAAGAAAACTTCCCCCAAATTGGGAAAGAGGTGCCAATACAGATACAGGAAGCAAGTAGAACACCAGCCAGACAAAACCTGGAAAGAACCTCTCCTCGCCATATTATAACCAAACTACCAAACACACAATCCAAAGAAAAACTATTGAAAGTAGTCAGAGAGAAAAATCAAGTTACCTACAAAAGCAAGCACATCAGGATTACAGCAGATTACTCACCACAAACTTTAAAAGCCAAAAGGGCTTAGAGTGATGTATTCTAAATTCTGAAAGATAAAAACTGTCAACCAAGGTAACTTTATCCTGAAAATCTATCCATTCAAATAGATGGAGAAATAAGGACATTCCATGGCAAAAGCAGGCTAAAGGAGTATTTGAAGACAAAACCAGCTCTACAGGAAATACTTGAAAGAATCCTCCATGCCAAAGACAAGGAAAAGCACACATATAAGGAACCTGGAAAAAACGAGCAAAACTCAAATACTAGTTAACACAAGAGAGCAAAAGTGGAACCGGAACCACAAAAAAAAAAAAAAAAAAAAAAGGCAAACATAAAAAAAAAAAAACACCTTTCAATAATATCACTTAACATAAATGGCCTCAATACCCCAACCAAAAGACATAGGTTTGCAGATTGGGTTAAAAAGCAGGATCCTACAATTTGTTGTCTCCAAGAAACTCACCTGTCTACGAAGTATGGACATTATCTTAGGGTGAAAGTTTAGAAAATGGTGTTTCAAGCAAATGGGCCTAGAAAACAAGCAGGGATTGCTATCCTAATATCTGAAAAGGTAGACTTCAGTCTAACCTTAGTCAAGAAAGATAAGGAAGGTCACTTTATATTGATTAAGGGCACACTCCAACAGGAGGACATTACAATCCTAAACATATATACACCTAACATGGGGGCACCCAAATTCATCAAACAAACACTATTAGAACTAAGGTCACAGATAACACCAAACACAGTGGTAGTGGGTGACTTCAACATCCCACTCTCATCAATTGACAGGTCATCCCAGGAAAAAATAAACAGAGAGGCATCTGGACTGAATGAGGTCATACAACGAATGGACCTAACAGATATATATATACAGGACATTTCATCCAAATGCTGTAGAATATACTTTCTTTTCAGCATCACATGGAGCACTCTCTAAAATAGACCATATATTAGGACACAAACCAAATCTTAAATACAGGAAAATTAAAATAATTCCTTGCATTCTCTCTGACCACAATAGAATCAAACTAGAAATCAATAGCTAGAAAGGCTATAGAGTATACACAAAATCATGGAAACTAAACAATACACTATGAAATGATGAGTGGGTCAATGAAGAAATCAAGAAGGAAGTCAAAAAATTTATAGAGTCAAATGATAATGAGAACACAACATACCAAAATCTATGAGACACAAGGCAGTTCTAAGAGGAAAATTTATAGCCTTAAGTGCCTATATTAAGAAATTAGAAAGGTCGCAAGTAAATAACCTAATGCTGCACCAGAAAGCCTTGGAAAAAGAACAAGGCAAACCAAAAATCAATAGACAGGAAGAAATAACAAAGAATAGGGCAGAAATTAATGAAATAGAAAAAATAAAAGAAAAAAAAAAACAATCCCAAGAATTAATGAAACAAAGACTTGGTTCTTTGAAAGAATAAACAAGATTGATAAACCCTTAGCAAATCTGACCAAAAGAAAGAGAGAAGAGACACAAATTAATAAAGTTAGAGATGGAAAAGATAACATCACAACAGATGTCAGAGAAATTAAAAAAAATCATAGGGACATACTATAAAAGCTTATACTCCACAAAGTATGAAAATCTGATAGAAATGGATGAGTTCCTTGATTTATATGACCTACCAAAATTAAATCATGTTGAGATTAATCACTTAAATAGAACTATAACAAGCATGGAGATCTGAATAGTTATCAATAATCTCCCAACTAAAAAGAGCCCAGGCCCAGAGGGATTCACTGCTGAATTTTACCAGACCTTCAAGGAAGAGCTAACAACATTGCCTCTTAAGCTTTTCCAGGAAATAGAGAAAGAAGGAATTATACCAAACTCCTTCTATGAAGCCAGCATCACCCTGATACCAAAACCAGGCAAAGATAGAACAAAAAAAAAAAAAGAAAATTACAGACCAGTCTCTCTCATGAACATAGATGCAAAAATTCTCAACAAAATATTGGCAAACAGAATACAAGAATATATCAAAAAGATCATTCACCCTGACCAAATAGGTTTTATCCCAGAAATGCAGGGATGGTTCAACATATGCAAATCAATAAATGTAATACAGCATATAAATGGATTGAAGGACAAAAATCACATGATCATCTCATTAGATGCAGAGAAAGCATTTGACAAAATCCAACATCCCTTCATGATAAAAGTCCTACAGAGACTGGGAATAGAAGGAACATATCTCAATATAATAAAGGCTATTTATGACAAGCCTACAGCCAACATTTTACTAAATAGGGAATAACTGGAAGCTTTTCCACTAAAATCAAGAACAACACAAGGGTGTCCACTGTCCCCACTTTTATTTAACATATTTCTGGACGCCTTAGCCATAGCAATAAGGCAAGAAACACACATAAAATGGATACAAATTGTAAAGGAAGAGATCAAGTTATCGTTATTTGCAGATGACATGATACTATACATAAAGGACCCTAAAGACTCTACTAAGAAACTGTTAGAGCTGATAAAAACCTACAGCAATGTAGCAGGATACAAAATAAATACACAGAAATCAGTAGCCTTCATATATCCTAACAACAAACACACAGAGGATGATATCAGAGACTCACCCCCATTCACAATTGCACCAAAAAAAAAAAAAAAACACCTTGGAATAAACCTAATCAAGGAAATAAAGAATCTCTACAATGAGAACTTTAAAATACTCAAGCGAGAAATTGCAGAAGACACTAGGAAGTGGAAAAACATCCCTTGTTCCTGGATTGGAAGAATCAATATTGTGAAAATGGCAATCTTACCAAAAGCAATCTATACATCTAATGCAATCACCATCAAAATTCCGAAGCATTCTTCATAGAAATAGAAAAAAAAATCCAAAAATTCATTTGGAATTACAAAAACCCTCAAATATTTAAAATAATTCTGAGCATTAAAAATAAGACTGGTGGTATCACCATACCTGATTTGAACTTATACTACAGAGCCATTGTAACAAAAACAGTGTGGTACTGGCACAAAAGCAGACATGTAGATTAATCAAACAGAATAGAGGACCCAGACGTAAGTCCAGGTAGCTATAGCCACCTGATATTCGATAAAAATTCCAAAAATTCTCATTGAAGAAAAGACAGCCTCTTCAGCAAATGGTGTTGGGAAAACTGGATATGTATCTGTAGAAAGATGAAAATAGATCCTTCTCTCTCCATGTACAAGAATGAAGTCCAAATGGATTAAAGATCTTAACATCAGACCAGCAACTCTAAAACTGCTAGAGGAAAAAGTAGGGGAAACCCTTCAACATATTGGTCTTGGCAAAGACTTTCTGAATACAACCCCAATGCTCAGGCAATAAAACTACAGATTAATCACTGGGACCTCACGAAATTACAAAGATTTTGCACTGCAAAGGACACTGTGAATAAAGCAAAGAGGCAACCTACAGAATGGAAAAAAACTCTTCACCAGCTATATATCTGACAGAGGATTAATATCTAGGATATTCAAACAACTCAAAAAGTTAACTAATAAGGAATCAAACAAGCCAATAAAAAAATGTGCTATGGAGAGTTCTCAAAGGAAGAAATGTGAATGGCATATACGCATCTAAAAAAAAATGTTCTATGTCACTAGTCCTCAGGGAAATGCAGATTAAAACTACATTGAGATTCCATCTCACTCCTGTCAGATTGGCTACCATCATGAAAACAAATGATCATAAATGTTGGCGGGTATGTGGAAAAAGAGGAACCCTTCTACAATGTTGGTGGGAATTCAATCTGGTCCAGACATTGTGGAAATCAGTGTGGAAGTTCCTAAGACAGCTAAAGATTGATCTACCATATGACTTAGCTTTAGCACTCCTAGGCATATATCCTAAGGACTCATCTCATTTACTTAGAAGTACATGCTCAACCATGTTTATTGCTCCTCAATTTATAATAGCTGGGAAATGGAACCAGCCTAGATGTCCCTCAACTGATGAGTGGATAATGAAGATATGGCACATTTATTCAATGTAGTTCTACTCAGTGGTAAAGAAAAATGAAGTTAAGAAATTTGCCTAAAAATGGAGGGATCTGGAAAAGATTATAGTAAGTGAGGTAACCCAGGCTCAGAAAACCAAGTGCCACATGTTCTCCCTCATATGTGGATCCTAGGTACAGATGATTGAGCTTCTGCGTGAGAAGGAAAAAAACTCAGTAGCAGAGGCCAGTAATTAAAAAGGAGATATAAAGGGAAGAAAAAGGAAGGGAGGAGGGTGCTTAATAGGTTGGTATTGTATATATATAAGTAGAATGATTGAGATGGGGAGGGGATATGATGGAGACTGGAATTTCAAAGGGGAAAGTTGGGGGGGGGAGTGAGGGTATTACCATGGGATATTTTTTATAATCATGGAAAATGTTAATAAAAATTGAGAAAAATAAAAAAGAAGTAAATTTAGTCTCATCTTTGTATATAAGGAACTCATATTAAATATTTTACCAACATTTAAATATGCTATCTGGCATTTTAAAAATAAACAACATCAGCAAAACTACTAAAAAGTAAGTCTATTTCAAAGAGAATGAATTATTTTAATTATCTCTAAGCCCATAAGGGGAGAGTTGCATTTTCAACACAGTATGCAGTAACAATTGGACCACCAGATGCCAAAAAAAAAAGTGAGTTTTTTATTTTCCTCATATATATTAACATTTAACTCAGAATATATTTCATACCTTAATAAATCTAAAATAACAAAACCTTCAGAAAGATAACATAGAAAAATATCATCTTAGAACACAAAAGGCTTGGGTCAAAAGACGATGAAGGAAGAAAAGTTCATGACATCAAAATAAAAGAGAGACTGAGAGTGAGAGAGGATATGATGGAGAATGGAGTTTCAAAGGAGAAAGTGTGGGGAGGGAGGGCATTACCATAGGATATTGATTATAGTCATTGAAATTGTTGTTAATAATAATAAAAGATAAATAAATAAATAAATAAAAAGATGAAAAATGACACATAGAAGACTTTGCTAACATTAAAACTTGCCTACCTAATATTGTTATGAATTGAAGAGGCCAAATAATGGGTTGGGAGTAAATATCTATAAAATATATATCACACAAAGGACTTGCATTAGCATATATAAAGCGTTCAAACAATTTAACAAGACAAACAACTCTGTTAAAAATGAGGAGAAGGGCTTGGAGTATTGGCTTAGCGGTTTGGCCTGCAAAGCCAAATAACAAAGGCTCGATTCCCTAGGATCCACATAAGCCAGATGAACAAAATTGGCTCATGCATCTGGAGTTCATTTTCAGTGGCTGAAATCCCTGGCATGCCCATTCTCCCTCCCTCTCGCTCTATCTTTCTATCTGCCTCTTTCTCCCTCAAATAAATAAATTAAATTCGAAAAATATAAGGAGCAAAACAAATGAAAAGACTCTTCATAACAAAAGATATTTGGCTTCCAGTGGCAGAAAGTTTGGGGAGACTCTATACCTGTCAGTATGACAAGGAAAGAAAGGCAACTGCATAGCACAGGAAAAGCCATATCAACCACATCTGCCAGGGTCCATGAGACATTGCAGAGGAAGCAGTGCGTTAATGTGAACACTGCTCTCACTCCAAGCCTAACAACCTCCTCTATGGAAATGGCAGTAGACACCAAGGAGACTTAAAACTCATCAGAACATAAAATCAGAAGCTACTGAGAGCTCAACACTAAAGGAGACTTATAAGATGCCCACTGAGGCACAGGAAATACTGTGGATGAGGGTACTGGGAAAAATGTAAGATCAACAGGATGGGAAGATGTAGTTAAGGTGTTGTTCCCTAACAGAGACTTACTGATACATTCATGGTCCCACAATGAATAAAGATAACTCCACTGAGGAGAGCCCTCAGGGGTGGGCAAGAGGGAACATAAGAGTCTAACCTGATGGAAATAGTGACCATTTAGGCAGTATGTTCACGCAACAAGCTCCTCAGGTAAAAATAAGATGGATGGATAGGAAATAAACAAATGAGAAGGTTCTCAGCATTAGTTTTGAATGTGGAAATGCAAATGAGATCGTGCTGACCCCCTATTGAAATAGCTACCAAAAGAAGCTTGCTGAGCTGGAGAGATGTCTCAGTGGTTCAGGTGCTTGCTTGCAAAGTCTTAACAGCCTGGGTTGCATTCCACAGTACCCACATAAAGCCAGATGTACAGAGTGATGTATGCATCTGGATTTTGTTTGCAGGGGCTGGAAGTCCTGGTGTGCCCATGTTCTCTCTTCTCTCTCTCTCTTTCTCTCTCAATCTCTCTCTCTCTCTCTATCTATCTATCTATCTATCTATATATATATATATATCGCCCTGCAAATAAATAGGTAAAAATATATTTCTTTTAAGAAAGGCTTGCACATGTGAGGGATGAATGGAGAACTGGAACTCTCCTTGCTGCACTGAGAAGTTCATAAGCTTGTGCACACTTTTCAAATTCACAAGTTTTAGCAATAATTCATGAAGTAAAAGAAATAAACTTGGTTGTCCATGTACCAAAAACCTATTGATTTGCCAAATACAAAGTTTATTCTGAAGGAACTGAGGAGCTGAGTGAGGGAAACTGGATGCATGATGCTGGAAGCTTATCCTGACCATGGTAGACTGGCCAAGTAAGAACAATGCTCTTGGGTTGCTGGGCATCTCCCAGTACCAGTGATGATCCCAGGAGACATTACTAAACGTACCAGTTGTGATCCAATAACTCAGGGCTGGAATCAGGATTCTCTGTTTGAATTCTTTGACCTTTAGATAACATCTTATGGAAAATGAAAGTTGGCATCATAAAAGTAAATCTATTAAGGAGACCGTGGCAAGGGCCCACTGGAATGGAGAAAAGATATTTACTGGAATTGTGTAGATGTAAAGAAAAGGCTCACCTTTGGAATTATTGGAAAGGTTTTGCTAAAAGAAACTAGTGTGGAGTCCAACATGTTGCTGTCACCAAGGATACTCCAGAGATTTTTTTGCATTCCTAGTCACTGGGTAGTAATGGCATTGCTCATGCAGAAGATCTGAGAACCCATTTACAAAGAAATAAACCAAAAACAGCAAAACACTTCAGTTCAAAATGGGATTTTAAGCTCAAAAGCATAAATAGTCACTGGAGGTGTTTCAGAATACGAATAGAGATGAGTTTTAGAGAGTTTGGACATATGATTATTGAGGCTGTGAGGTTAAAGATAACATAGGTTAGATGTCTAATGGAGGAAAAGTGCTTATAAAAAAGTGATTTCAGGCTGGAGAGATGGCTTAGCAGTTAAGGTGCTTCCTGCAAAACCTAAACTCATGTTTGACTCTCCAGGTCTCATGTAAGCCAGATGCACAAGGTGATGCAATCGCAAGGTTGCACATGCACACAAGGTGGTACATGCATCTAAAATTCAATTGCAATGGTTGGAGGCCCAGGCAAGCCAATTTTCTCCTCTCTCTCTCTCTCTCTCTCTCTCTCTCTCTATCTCTCTCTCTCTCTCTCTCTCCTCTCATTCTCTTACATTAAACAAAAAGGCTAGTCTGTTGGGCTTGCCTAAAAAATAATGTGATTTTTCAAGCTCTTGGGTTCCAGCATCAGTGCATCACTTCCCAGGAGAAGTGGTGAATGATGAGTCAAAAAATGAAATTTTCAGGCTAAAGAGATTGTTTAGTGGTTAAAGTGCAAAACCTTATTACCCAGGTTTTATTTCCTAGTTTCCATGTAAGCCAGATGGACAAGGTAGCACATGCATCTGGAGTTCATTTGCAATGGTTAGAGGTCCTTGCATTCCCATTCTCATCTGCCTCTCTCAAATATATAAAAATAAATAAATATTATAAAACAAAACAAAAATTTGAAAAATTCTGTCAAAAAAGAAAAACAGTGAGAGAGTGGGCTTTACAGTTTATAATTTAAGACATTTGCAGGATATCAACGTGGTAATCTTGCACAAACTTGGAAAAGTGGTTACATGATTTCGTCAAGGTTAAGTGTATAATATAAGTTCTCAGATACCAGATAACATACTGGCTGGAAAGCATCATTTACTTTAGTGAATTTTGAGCATATCAGTGTAACAATAGAAGAGCTAAGCACCATGTCTTTATGAAATAGTTAAACATGTTACAATGTCAAAGTAAACAGGATCCTTACCTGTTATATTCATGATCACAGAAACAACATTCAACTACTTATGCATGTTACTTTCATGTGACAGGTGACATTTATCAGAATAACCTTGACAGTTTCTAAGAAGAATGAGATGCAAAATGGAAAAGGACTTTGCTGAATTTGTTGCTAGATCTAGTGAATAAGGATGAACCCATCCTAACAGCTCTTCTTTCATTAATACTCAGAAAACTAGGAAATTCTCTTCAAGCATACCCAAGAGAAGTCACTTCAGTAGGTTCAAATTTGCAGATAATTCTGTATTTTTCTTTGAAGCATAGTAGTAGGGGAATACAAATTTTAAAAATGTCAGTATGTGTAAGAATGGTTCACTTTTAAGATAGCCTTTCTCTCATTTTTTAATCATCAAACAAATGAAATGGGTCATCATTGGGTTAAAAGTTTATTCTACTTTTACTTTTGTGATTAACCTGATATTTTAATGAGCTATTTTATCTGTCCTTATTATAACACTGAGACAGAAAAGGGAAAGGGATTGGAGAACAGTTAATATCCATCTGAGAGTCATGAGCCAACCCTTCCCCAGACTGTAGCTTCCCTAGGATCATCAAAATATGCTGATAGATTGGAATTCAGTTGTAATACTGATTCCCTAAAATTAATATGATGACTCTAAAGCATCTAGACTCTTTACTCATCTGTATTTTTTAAGTTATGCTGGTCAAGAAAATTTAACATTTTTGTCCAGGACACACAGAGCTTATATTGGAATATTTAAGTGTTTCCCATTTAAATGAGACTCTTTACACAGGGTTCTGAAGACCCATAGAGTTTCCAAGGGCTCAGAGAGCTTGTTATCAGTATAGATATAAATTAAATGATCAGCTTGTACTGTGTTTATATAAGATTTTATTGTCTTGTGGTTAGCTGTCCAAAGAAAACTGTGGGTTGTAAAATTGTGAGAATCTACTGCATTATCTATCTTAAGACCTTGCCTTTGGTGGTAAATCAACTCAAATGTGATGTAAATGAATGAAGTGGATTCTCTATATGTACATGCTATGGGAAGAAAGTGATTATAAGCACTGTGGAGGATTTGACTGGGTATGAATAAACATACCTGTGCACAGTAATTATGTGAGCCTTGTAGAGACTGGAGCTGTAGTAGCAGGAATTCAAAGGAGGCAAGCTGTTTTGCTCTAAAAATAAATCAAAAGATTTTTTCATTTTTATCAACAGAGAAATGGTTTGGTTAAGCTGAGTAAGAATAAGTGCACATTTTTTCAACATTTAAATTAATACTGATAGATACAAGTAGGCTGTATAAAAATTATGTAAATAACATGTTTTCCCATTTTCTTATATGTACACTAACTGGTTTGAGTACTATCTAGCCAATTTCTCTATTAGTATTTTTCTATGTCTTCTATTCTCTTAAACACTTCATTATAAGCATTAATAGACAGCCATTATGCCTTTCCAATGCAAGCTGAGTTTTTATTTGGGTTTTTTAATTTACTCAAATTATTTTCCAATCTTTTATGATTCAGTATTTTACATGTATTGTTTTCTTACCTTCAAAGTGACTTCAGTATGACACATACCTTAGTGAAGTGTCCACAGTCCAATAAAATTTAATAGTAAAGATTCCATGGGCAGTTATCATAGGCACCTTAATTGTAATATCTGGTAGGTATGTCAAACACATGAAAGTTGAATTTAGAAAGAAGCACCCAAACATCTAGATTGATGGCAAGGGATGGCTGATATGGAATGAGAGGAATAATTACTGAGCTTATTGGACAACTTGCACTCAGTTTTGTTTATGGTGACAATAAGCACTGTGTGCTAAAGCAGACCATTAGCTTCTTTCATAATTTTCTTGTTTGATTAATAAAAAGGTCAACTTCAAAGTACCATCCAGCTCTATAATGGCATGATATATTGTAAATAACTTACTAAGCACTGATTTTGCAAAAGGGTTAACTGGTTGGCTATAATTTCTGACATCCACACCAGGAAGATATAGAGAAAATTTAGTAGCCATGAGTTAGTCATGACACTGATGGCTGCATATTGAGAGTGCTCTGGGAAACAATTACCTTGAATTACAACAATGGTTATGTCAGCACTCTATCCAAAGATGCTGCATTAACTGGTGATGATATCAGTTGGTATAAAAAATAACACTATTCATTTAAAGATACCCATTTTGCCATATTCCAGAATGAATAAGTTAACAATATGGGTCAGTGGTAACTTTTTTATCTACTCTTTGTAGAGATTGTTAAGATACATGCATGGTAAACTTAGTCTTAACACAGGAAATCATTTGCTGCATGCATCAGTCTATTACTGGGTGAAGCTATTAAGGTTTCATCAGGAATTTGCAAAATACAGCTATAAAGTTCTTTATTGTTGTGAAGCTGTCATGACTACAGTACTTACTAGGTATTTACTGGCTTGTAAAATCTACCATGCCAAGTTTCACCATAACCTCATTAACACTAAGCATTACTGAAAAATTTGGTGAAGGAAGATGAAAATAATATAGAAAATTTTGTTGGGGGTGATGATAATATAGAAAATGAAAATATTTCCATAGGGAAGACTACTGTGTCATCTATACTTTTTGAAAAAAAACTTATATATTTATTTATTTAAGAGAGAGAAAGGGAGAATGGACACAACAAGGCTTTGCGTCACTACAAATGAACTCCAGAAACTGGTACCACCTTTTTCATCTGACTAACATGGGTACATGGGGAATGGAATCTGGGTCCTTAGGATTCACAGGCAAGTGCTATAACCACTGAGCCATCCCCCTACCCTCTCATCTTGACTTTTGTCATCTGTCCATGAAGCTAAAGAAATTTCCAACCTGTTTCTACAACAAAATCTATATTTTCTTTCTGTAGACTACTATTTTGTTTAAAATATAAAATATATGTAGTGGGACCATGTTTTCTTTGAGATGTGCTTAGAATTACTTGGGAGGTGTACCAAATAGTTGTTTTTGAAGTGATTATCCCCAGTGAAATTCATCGCCAGAGACAGGATGTGGAGCTAAAAGAGATGAGGTTGAGGAGACAGATGGTGTTTATAGTTCTTTTAAAACCTCAGCATTAACTTTAAAACAGGAGGACTCCAGGTCTTGGCAGGTTCCCAAAAGCCAAACCATTTCCCATTGATCGGTATGAATCATTTTCCCTCTTTGAGGCCTGGGCTTTTTCCACTATCCACACCACTTAAGTACCAACAAATCTGCAATTGACCTTTTCTCAGCTCTACACTGAGATGCCTACCATTGCGATTCTAATCCTTGTCAATTTCTTTCCAGACGGAGCTTTTTGTACATGCCTTCAAGGATCAGCTGGTGAGGAGTGCACTTTTAGCTCTCTATACAGCGAGGCCAGGAGGGATTCTAACGAAACCACCCTCCCCTAAGGGCAGCACAGAGCAGAGCAGTCCTCAAGACCAACCACCTCCCATGAAGAGGCAGGACTCCATACCACATCATTCCGACTATGATGAGGAAGAGTGGGTAAGTTTTCACATCGTTTGCCCCACACTCATTATCTCTGAGAAGTATAGCAAGGATGAAAAGCTGTGCTTTTCATCAAAAAAAAAAAAATGGAGGCAGGCATGGGGGAACACATTTTTAATCTCAGCACTCAGAGGCAGAGCTAGGAGAATCAATGTGAGTTCTAGGTCACCCTGAGACAACATAATGAATTCCAGGCCAGCTTGGAACAGAGCGGGACTCTACCATGAAAAACCATATATCTATATGTATCCATCATGCAGAGTGTGGATAAATCAGTTACACTCTTCCTCAGAGGTAAATTACTTTTGTATTTTTTTTTGTATTCCTGATCAAATTTATTTGATATAAAACTGTATGCATGTAATCAAGCATATGCCATGAAATCCCAGATGCCTCAACTACAAGATCCCTAATGCATTTCCTTATTTATTCAAAAGGTGTGCAAGATATTAAAATTGTTTCTCAGAAAAAAGTCAAAAATTCTGTGATCAGTACTTGGATGCAACAAGTGTTTCCATTTTACAACCCAGGATTTTATTTCAGGGTTTGCTTCTTAGAACTCACATTGAAATGGCAGAGGACATAAAAATCTCTTAAATCCCACCTGCTTGCAATTTTGTGATTAAACAGTTGTTTTTGCAGGTGCTCCACAGGTTTTGTGCCCTGTGGAAGCATCTGAGGAAAATAGCTAGCAAAGACAGAGACACAAAAGAAGCTGTTGAGGTAAGAGAAACCCCAGTAAGGCAGAACAGGCTGGGAAGAACATGGAGATATGGAGGCTGTATGTTATTGCTGAAGCATTGTGTAGTCATGATGCAAATGTCCTAGGAAGTACTTGCACATTTATATACACACACACATATATGTGTACATGCTCTTTGCTGCATTATATGTTATATAATATAATAAAATAATAAAAAGATGAGTACTGACATTTTAGGTATTGAAGTATTGCATTAACAATCACTTTTCTTGACAGCCTAGAATTTAAAATATTTGTACATGAGTTATTTAATAGACATATGTCTCTCTCACAAGCAATGTAAAGGGTTACAGACATGGCTTAGCGGTTACGGTGCTTGCCTGTGAGGTCTAAGGACTCAGGGTCAACTTCCCAGAACCCACTTAAGCCAGATGCACATGATGGCACATGCATCTGCAGTTCCTTTGCAATGGCTGGGGGCCTTTGTGCAATCTCTCTCTCTCTCTCTCTCTCTCCTACATTAATAAAAAACTAAAATATTTTAAAAACGTAAAAAAAAGAATTAATGTTTGAGGACTCAGGTGATAATACCTGATCTTTCATTTAGCAAAAGTTTTATAGGGAAGACATCACTAGGATCTGTGACTTAAATTCTGAATAAATATTTGTGGTTGCTGATGAAGATTGTATTTACCCCATTAAAGTGCTTTCAAGAGAGCAGATCTAATATTTCTGCCTTTTACCTTCACCCTTTCCATTGCACTCACAGCTCCAAGACGTGTGTGCCTCTTAACCTCGCAGAAGTTCAGTTTTCTAAAATGAAAATAGCACATGTTCTGCTTAGCTTTTAGGATGGTCATGAGATAAGTGACGTACCTATGTGGTGATGCTGCACTGCCTGAACAGGTCTAGACAAATGCATCTATCACTTAGTGTTATTGACATATAGTATATGCTTGTTATATGACTTACTTCAGTGCTATTGATATATATATATATATATATATATATATATATAGAGAGAGAGAGAGAGAGAGAGAGAGAGAGAGAGAGAGAGAGAGAGAGAGAGATACATATATTGTTTTAAAATTTGAATTATATAATCTCATGAGAATCAAATTTATACCTTAGCTCCTCAAGGATAATGAGACTCTGCTTCTCTTCTCTCTCTGTCTCTCACTGTATACATATAGATAGAGATATAGGACAGATGTGTGTGTGTGTGTCACAAAACATGGACTGTGAATTTTTGACAAATTGAAAAGTAATAAAAGCAAGTTATATTTCACTTAAATAAACATAGTGTTAACCGTTTGAAAAAACTGGCAATTACTCTTTTTGTATTAAATCAAGTGAGAATTGTGAAACTGGGCATGTTTTATTTTAATGAGTTTTCTATCACTGTGCTATTTGGTACTTCCCAACAATGTCCACTTCCTCCTCTTATTTAAATTTGCTCCTCTCCTTCTATCCCTCCTTTTTATCTTTTATGTAGATAATTTTTGAGACCTTCAGTCTAGTAGATACCAAAAATGGGAAGGTCACTAGTGTTGGGTACTTTCTTTCTAGAGCTCAGAGCCCAATGTTGATAATTATGCAATGTTGAAACTCAAATGTAGAGAGAGACAGATACTCAAAGACTGGATCTAGTGAGAGAATTTTCTCTAACTTCATTTGAAATTCTGAATTATCTTATGATGGGTAAAGAAGGAAGAGAGTCAGAAACATGCTATGAGGTGAGAACATTAGAAGAGCCCTTTCATTCAGTTCCTGCCTGCCAGATTCTCTGCCCTGCATGCTGGGGACCAATGAGCACACCCTGAGATTTCCAGAACTCCACAACCTAAGTTCTCTAGAAAGATGCACGATTCTTGCAGGGCTGCATTCTGGGTGCTCCAGAGTGCTTTGAGAATGTGTTAGACAAAGTCAGTCTCTGGAAGTCATTCTGGAGATGCAGGGTGAGCAGAAATTAACCAGAAAAGGGGGGATTAGGTGGATTTTTAGATAGGGAAAAGCAATGTAGAGAAGTAATGATGTGTGTGCAAGTGTGTCTGATTATTGTTGATTGCTTGTTTGTTTAAAAATTGGTAAAAAAAAAAATAGCATGTTTCTATTTCTAAGACAATTTGGAATGTAGAGGAGGTAAGGGAGGGAGCTAGGTCCTTACAGGGAAAAGAAGAGTCAGCTCTCCTCTGCAATTCATAGCAGAAGCTCTTTGATCTGCTGAGACACAGGAAGTGTACAAAGTTGTTTGGTGAGGTGGGCTGGAGAAGATGGCTGCTTTCATTCGCCTGCCAAAGGAAATCAGGTGCTGAGAAAAAGCTCAGAAGTAATGGGCAAAGCAAGAAGTTTATGAAATGGGTAGGTGAGCTTTTTCACGTTATTCTCAAGGACAGTATGGCCCATGTGACTGTGAGCCCACCACCTAGGATCATCCTGTCAAGAACACTTTGGTAGTCTTGACAGTTTTAGGATTCATCTTTCTCTTACAAATAATGAAGGGTGATTTCCCAGTCTTTCTTTTTTGATCTCCATGACAAGAAGAGGAAAATATTAGGTCTCATGTCTCCTGTGGTATCACAGGGTATGTCACTTCATAATCTCCTCCTGGACCCAGTGTTTCTTAAAAGCATGGATATAACTTGTCGTGATCTAGGGAGATGGCTCAGTAGTTAAAGGCACTAGCATGCTTACAAAGTCTGCTGGTTTGGGTTTAGTTTGCCATCACCCACATAAGTCTAGAAACACAATGTAATGCATGTATCTGGAGTTCCTTTGCGGGAGGAAGAGGACCTTCCATGTCTATTCTCTCTCTCACACACACAGTCGATCACTCTCTCCCAAATAAATAAATAAACTTGGTTGTTTATTTATTTGAGAGAGAGAAAAATTTGAGGCAGATATATATATAGATATATATGGAGAGAGAGAGAGAGAGAGAGAGAGAGAGAGAGAGAGAGAGAGGAAGAATGGATATGCCAAGGCCTCTAGCTATTGCAAACAAACTCTAGAGGCATGTGTCACCTTTTATCTCTGGTTTATGTGGGTATTGGGGAATAGAACCTGTGTCCCTAGGCTTCACAGGCAAGTGCCTGAACTACTAATCCATCTCTTCACCCCAATAAACATTTTTAAATGAAATGCCTTGTCTGAGCTTACCACAGTTACCAGGAAACTCTCAGAAAAAAAGTTCATTCTAACTCTGTACTAAAACATATTTACTTCTTTTTGCCATTCATAAATATAGGATGATGGTTACTTCATAATTTTCCTTATCAATTTCTTTTTTTCTAGAAATATTCCTATTAGGGGTGGGGAGATGCCTCCATTGGGAAGGCCAAGTGGGATAGTGCAATCCTAGCACTAGGGGGCCACAGACGGGAATATACCTAAGGCTTGCTAGCTAGCTAGTCTACAATGAGTGATCTCCAGGTTCAAGGAGAGACTGGTCAAAAAGTAGGGTGGAGAGTGACTCATACAAACACCCAAGGTTGACTTCGAGTCTCCACATGTACCACAAACACACCTGTCCCCGCACAATACATATAAACATGGACCACACACATACATGCACAGGCAAAAATGAAAATTAAAAAATAAAAAGATTTCTTTGTCAAGAAATACAATAAATCCTTAAACACAGCAGCAATCATAAATAGCCATGTAGGACCAGGCTAGCCTTGAACTCCTGATACTCCTGTCTCTGACTCTTCAGCAATAATATGCCAGAAGTACCAGAGGCTGGGGAAAGCATTTAAGACACTCTCCCGTAGACATGAGGTGTTCAGGACCCATGCATTCATAACCTCTAAGTAGTTGCCATTACCTCCACAAGACTTGCATAGTACTGAGCACAGCAACATTTTAACAAAAATGATGGAAGAGGGCAAAAAGAATGAGATAGCAAATAAGTAGTAGAGCTTGCAGAGAGTTGGAAAGGATTGGAAAGAGTGCTCAGTTTCAGTAGAAGGAAGATGAGGAAGGGAACAAAAGAAACAAATAAATAGCTATTGAACATTGTATTCAAAGACTTATTTAATTCTAATAAGTTGGGTACATCAAAAGAAAATACAACTAATTGAAAGTGCCGTTAGAGAGTGAATTAGAAATATGACTTTGTATATTACTATTTTTAATTAGTTGTTAGAAAAATTTCAGCACTGATTTACAAACATATTCAACTTCTGGAAGAATTTCAGTGTGTAAAATACATGTAATTTGGTTTTTGCAGCATATTACTTAAGTTAACTTAGATTTGTATATAAAATTTTACATTGCTCTATTAAAAAAGTCTTTTACTGAGCTTTCAGTAGTGGCTATAACAATCATTTAATTTTGATAACTGCCCTTAGCATCTTACAACAGATACTTGGGAAGTAAGTAAATGTTGGTAAATTAGTCTTGAGTATCATTTTTAATATACCTAGCAGGCATTCTTTTCTGGCTAAGAGAAACATGTTCTGAAACAGTTCTAATAGCATTTATTTCATTGATAAAAAGTGACAATGAATGAACCTAGATAATATTTTTCTAGTATTTTACTAGATATGGTAGACAGTGAAACTAAAATGAGTAAAAGAAAAATTTTACTAATTAAATGATTAAATGATCTAAAGGTTTATTTTTCTAAAGAGTTGGTAAGCAATTAAAATCCCTAGGAATATTTGGGATTTGATGACAATCTGCACTAGAAAATTGACAAGCATGGCGTTCTTTATCTTTCTGCCGGTAAAGATGACATGCTGCTTCTGTCTCTCTGCATCTCTAGAACAGATGTTTCCAGCAGCTGGGATCCCAAGATTAGTTGTACAGAATATGAAGCATTCCATCCAACCAACTATTAGGATGACCCAGTTTCTGTGGCTTCAGTAATTATGCTATTCTCTGTAACATTGTGGTTTCATTCCAACATTATTATATTGGTGGGCTTGAGGCTAAATCTGCCCATCCTTATTCAAACTAAAAGTAATAAAAAATAAACTTCTCAATTTTATACCCTAATCTATCATACCCAAGCACAAACTAGGAAAACTATTGTTTTTAATTGGTACCATCTTTAACCCATTTTAATTCAAATATTGTTTTCAATCAGGCTACTTCTATATTCAAATTACTCAATTGAGTTCCATTTATATGTTGCACTTATATATAAATCACATTTTAAAGTTTATTCTTGGAGCAAGAAGTTCTGGTGAATTATTGCCCAGTAGGGTAACTATGGATAACAATGTAGAAAAAAAGAAACTGAAAGTTTTCACCATGAAGAAAATAGTTGAGAATATGAATTGCACACATTGCTATAATATATTTGATCTTATTCACCCCAATCACTCTGTTTTAACCCCTTTCCAGATGTTTAGGAGAGAAAGTACTTAACCTGATTTAAACATTATGCAGTTGACGTACATGGAAACAGCACATGACATTCCAATAGTATGCAATTTTTTCATGAGTTAATTCAATACAAATGCTTAAATGATTTATTAACATAAGTAAATAAATAAATTTAGTCTTCATTCCTAAAGAAAATGTGTTGTCCTTTATCATAGTAAATGCATTTATTCACTCTAAAAATGAACAAATATCACAAATTTATAATATTTTTATAATTTTATAGAAAAATTGTGGTACTATTTGCATCAAACATCCTATTGCAAAACTCCATTTATAACATGAAAAACTGTTGCTTTACTCTAACTAGCAGAGATTATGGACTTATTTATTTATTCATTGTTTTTTGAGGAAGAGTCTTGCTCTAGCCCAGGCTGACCTTGAATTCACTGTGTAGACTCAGAATGGCCTGGAACTCATGGTGACCCTCTTACCTCTGCCTCCCAAGTGCTGGGATTAGAGGCATGCACAACCACTACTGGTAGATTGTGCTTTGAAATAAAATATATAATGTACCACTTTCTGAAAAACTTCACGGAAATGCCACTCAGTTCTTTTGACACTATACTTTGTATAATGATGCCTGGGAAAATATAAATGTTTGGTTTGACATGATCATGATCGAGATATATTTCATAATAATTAGATGTGGACATAGACAGTGGAAAGCATTCCTGACAACTGAGGACAGAATATTGCCAGCCAGATGTGAGCATAGGCAACCTGTAGTAATCTGTGTTATGAACTCTTCTTGTCAGCTACCCTGTTCACTTAGAACTTACCACTCGTAGGAAGTTCAGGCTTCACACATAATGTAGAGGTCCCTATGCAAATTTATATTTAAATGAGATTTTGTTCATTTCTTTGATAGACTTGAATTATATTATTTAAAATATTTTTGTTAATTTTTTATTTATTTATTTGAGAGTAACAGAGAGAGAAAGAGGCAGATAGATAGACAGATAGAGAGAGAGAGAGAGAGAGAGAGAGAGAGAGAATGGGCATGCCAGGGCTTCTAGCCACTGCAAATGAACTGAAGACGTGTGCGCCCCCTTAGGCATCTGGCTAACGTGGGTCCTGGAGAATCGTACCTTGAACTGGAGTCCTTAGACTTCACAGGCAAGCACTTAATCACTAAACCATCTCTCTCCAGCACCTTGAATTATATTATTTGAAAAAATTGGCTTGATAATGATAAGAGGAAAATAAATCATCTTCATATATTTTAGAGAAAATTAATTCTTATAGACTGCCTGGTACTAACTATGCTTAATTTTTTTTAAAAATCAACTTCTTATGACTTAGTTACCCACATTAATACTGTGGTCACTAAAATAATACCACTTATTTATAAATTTTTGATGGATATATATATATAGATGTGTGTTCAACTCCAAAATATTATCCTTGCATTTTGTGCATGTGTAGCCTACTTAATGTTGAATCATAATAAGTTGTTTATATTTCCATCTGTTCCATGTGTTCATGAACTTTATAAGCTCCTAAAGGAATATGCAATTATTTGTTCACACATATTCCCACAGCTAGAAAAATACTTATACATAAATGGTTATCATACACTACTGTAGAATAAAATAATTACTTTAGTTAGTTCTTAAATTTTATTAATATTTGCCTTATTTAAAAACGGAATATTTGAATTTCATATAATTATTGACGATGTCCAGTATCTTTATTTACTCAAATTCATTGATTATTTTGAAGACTTTGATTTTCCCTATGAGTGTAAGGTCTCAAATTATTTTCTTCTTTCCTTATTTCTGGTTTACTAGTGTCTTAACTCCAAGATTATTATACTAGCTATCTTCAAATTATTTCCAAATCATTTAATATTTCTCAGGGTTTTAGCTCTATTGTGACCATTAAAATTATCATACAACATGGAAGAAAAATTCAAGATCACTACAGAATATCAGAGAAGCATGAAGATAAGTACATGAGAAATCATTGTTTCAAGAAAATTAGTGACAGTAGTTTCAATTGTACTTGGTTATTTATAAGAAGATTACAAGTTCCTAGTTGCTTGAGACATTTCCAGTAAATAACACCTTGGAAGCAACTGTACTTCTATTGTGGTACCTGTTTTTGTCTTCATCCACAAATTGAAACATATTGTAGGGCTGCCTGGTAAGGGGTCTTTCTAACAATCACTCAACATCAGAATGGATGGGCAAGAGACATGGGAGAATTCTAGCAGTCACTTATATGATAACTGCAGGCAGTTAATCATCTATTTTCATGGTGGAAAAGAAGCATTCCTGAACTTCTCCATTCCATTTCACCTGGGAGAGATGTGCTCTGAATACTTGCCCACTAGTAAAGTCTACAAAAGGCAATTAAGCAAAGTTCATGGCGGTCCATTAAAATGTACAACTGTTCCATTAAAGAAAAGAAAGCCCAAATGAGAACTTTATGTGCATGCATATTCATGAAACCCTGCTATTTCTATATTTCCCCACATGCAGTTAATCCTTTCACCCCCAGTTCCCTGCTTTAGAACACTTAATACAAGTTTTCACATATACTAGGTCAGTGTATTTTTTAGCATTAATGTAGAACAAGGTGATTAGATGGATTTGTCAAGCCAGTAGCTCAACCTGTTCTATTTTTTTTTCTTTTTCACTCTATGTTTTGGTAGAGCTGTTTTATCTCTGTCATTGTAAGGTAATTTTCCTATGGTTTGATGTTGAAATGCAACTATCTCCTTGGAAACACTTTTCTACCTCTTAAAAGGCCTAGTTCAATATCAGATAATTTGATGACTATAAAAACTTGCACATACAGTGACATTTTCCAACTTGTTATTTATAAACACTTCACCTTACTTTCACCTAAGTGTAAGCTTCCATATGATATGGCATTCAGTAGTGTGAAATCAAGACACTATGAGTGGGAGATTGGTACTAGGTTTCACTTGAAGATGCCTGATAAGAACAACTTACAGTTGTGCCTTATTTATTTTCACTCCTAAATACAATTTTTAAATCAGTGAAGAGATGCTGATCAAGAACAAATAATGTGTCCGTGATGCTACAGACACTTACCTGCAACCAACCATGTTGTGAAATTTAAGCAAGATGATTAGCACCTATAAAATATGCAGAGTTTGGGCTGGAGAGATGGCTTAGTGGTTAAGCACTTGCCTGTGAAGCCTAAGGACCCCCGTTCGAGGCTTGATTCCCCAGGTCCCACGTTAGCCAGATGCACAAGGGGGCGCATGCATCTGGAGTTCGTTTGCAGTGGCTGGAAGCCCTGGTGTGCCCATTCTCTCTGTCTACCTGCCTATATCTGTATATCTCTTTCTGAAATAAAAATAAAAAATAAAAAAAAATATGCAGAGTTTTTTTTCAGTTTATCCCAAGAATTCATGTGGCTGTGCCAAATGCAATAATTACAAAGAAATCTGTTCAAAAATCTTATATGATATTTGGAAAGGAGTGTGGAATCATCTGTCCTTTCTTCCCTATTTTATTCGTCTAGTTATTCATCCTTCTTTTATTAATTGCCTGGTAAGAAAGCAGTTGAATCTGAAAATAAAATAATTGATAAATAAGCCATTTATCTCCTAGAATTCTCTCTTTGCATGAAAAGAAAATATTCAAATAGGGAGAGAATAACATGAACACTTCTTGGAGATGGTGAGAATTGAAAGAGAGGCAACTGAGATTGATGTAAAATAAGGAAGGAGTCAGTCCAGACATAGAACTCAGCATGTGGACTGAAGAGATAGCTTAGCAGTTAAGGTGCTTGCCTACAAAGCCTAAAGACCATGTTTGACTCTCCAAGTCCCATGTAAGCCAGACACAAGGTAACAGAAGTATGCAATATCTCACATGGACACTATGTAGCCCATGAGACTGGAATTTTATTATAGTGGCTAGAGGCCCTTGCTCGCCAATTCCCTTTGTCTGTCTTTCTCTCTCACTCTCGCTCCCACTCTGTCTCTTAAATAAATAAATAAATAAATAAATAAATAAATAAATAAATAAATGCCAGTCTGTTGGGCTTGCTTAAAAAAACTCAGTAGGTATTATGACAGAAATATGGAAATATTAGTTCCTCCAAATTTTCTTTTATAACTTTGACATTTTGCACACAGCAAGCATACAGTGGACACTTGACAAGTATGTGTTATTTCACTTCCACAGCATATCTTACTTGTAGTAATATGTTTCTTTGAACTAAGAATAATGAAATGTGATTGGGAGTGGATAAAGTGTGTAGCACTTGTATATTCCTAACTTGTGCCTGACTATGAGATAATTTACAAACATTGGTTGGGGGCAAGGTCCCTATGAGGGGCATATGGAGAGGTCACTACTGGAGAAATAGTAGCTGACTATATGAAGAGATTTGTGTTACCAGGGCCTGAGTCTCAAGATTCGATCAGGAATGAATTTCAAACTCAATGTGGTTGTTAGGACATGAAGGTCAAGAATTTATACACAAGAAACTCTTGAAAATAAAGCAGGAGTATTAATAGGAATGAAAGTCTTTAGGAATCTCATTTAATTCTAATGGATTTCATGGGTCTGAGTGTTTTTAGTACATTGATGTATGTTTGAATGCTATATAGCTTTGGTCATGTTTGCACTAGTTATGCTATAAAATATCTTACATGTAACTTTTTAACCTAATGGTCTGGTTACAGTTAGAAGTAGATGTAAAAAAAAAAAAAAAAAAAAAAAAAAACAACTATCAAATTATTAAAGGAACAAAGTTTCAAACTGTAAAAGAGCTTGGCTAATATTGAACAACTTGTTCACATTCAGGTTAAATATAAGCTGAACCCTCTTTTTGAAGATGATATTGACCTTTTGAACTCACTTATTGCTTCCTATGAAAGCCCCCAGTTATGAATAATGACACCTGGGAAATTATTACTTGAAATGTAGCTATGACACGTCTATTTTGGAACTGCGTATCAGCTGTGGCTAGAATTCACATTCTTGTTAATCAAAAGTTGGCCTTTAAAAAGTTGATCTGCTAAGCATTACTAAACTTTCTTTCTCAAGTTAACTGCTGATACAAAGTGCTCAGGGTTTCTCTTGATGGTAACAAGTTCATGAACATATGGCATGCTGAGTAAGCACTCTGTTACCTATCCTTACAGCTTATTCAGCTAGCGTCAATGTCCCCTGGATACTTGCTGGTGTGGCTGTCACGTTTTTGTCATGATAATGCTGATTTTTTTCCCTCCATGTTAACTTAAACCTTAACTCAAAATAAATACGAACCTAGATCAGCACCTGACTTAGAGCAGACTCAATGTTTCCAGATCCTCACTTGCTTTTTGCCCTCAATGACTAGAAAAAGTTTATCTCCACCTCACCTTCCAAGACAAGGGCTGTTGTGAAGGCAATATAAACATTAAGAACATCTGTTAAACTCAAAGCTCCATCTAATAAATGTTAGGCTGTAACCCACCAACCTTCTAGTTCTTCCTTCATGGCAGGGTAATTGCTGCTATTTCTGGGGAATGGCCTGCCAATTTGTCTCTCTGACAGGGAGTGGTTGTTTTTGAAACCTCTCTGGAGACAGGAGAGCAACTTGGGATTTGGGGTCTGTTCATATCCTGGCCTGAAGAGAAGGCAGAGTGATGGAAGCCCATGAAAGCATAACTCCATCCCTGTGCTTCCTGTATCTTCACACTAACAATACTGAGAGCAGAATGAAACACGTAGTTCATTCCTGCTTTTGTAGCACTCTTGTTAACAAAATTAAGGGAGTTCTTTTGATGGAATCTTGTTTTAGTATGGGATAATATTCTCTCTCTCTCTCTCTCTCTCTTATTTTTTTTTAAGTCTCAGGTAAGAAAACTGTAGTCTTCTTCCTATGAAATGATATTCATCTCTATCAGACCTTTTCTTGGTCCCTTGTCTTCATTCACCTCTATTTAGCTATGGTATAGTATCCTACATGCTGTGGAAACTCAGTGGAAGGGGAGTCTCTGGAGTTAGAAGGAATGAATTTCTAGTTCATGCCTGCCATTTTAATGTTGAGTGGTATTCTCCTACCTGGTATTTTATTTCTCTGAAATCTATTCAATAATATTGTACTCATTTGGTAGGTTTTGAAGGTGAGATTAGCTAATGTGCATATGCTAAATGACTATAGTTACAAGTCTCAGTCTCCTTGGATTGCACAGATAGCTTGCTTCCTCCCTGGTTCTCTTCCTGCCCTCTTTGGCTTTTCCCTTAATTCCCACAAAAGTTGTTCAGGGAAAGGCCCTGTATTAGAAAATGGGGACAGAACTCCCAAATACTTCATGGTCTAGCATTAGAGACATAGACACAAATCAGTGTGTTGGCTCTGCAGTGGCCATGAAAGTGGAGTCAATGAGAAGCAAGGTTCAGAGTTCTCTCATTCCTCCCCAGGGATGAAGAACGGAATTATTCTCTCAGAATACCTTTGTTGCACATACCTCTGAGAAAAGTTTGATTATGCATGAAATGCACATTAGTGAGGTGCAATAAATCACTCACTTTTCACTACTAGGAAATGTCCTCCAAGTTTCTGTGTTTTCTGTTTATCACATAACATTTACTGTACCACTGGTGATCTTGGTCAGTGAATGTGCTTTAGGCTGTGATCCTTGGGTCAGTACCTGTCTCTGTTCACAATAAAATTTACTTTTCTTTTTACCAGTAGGATTTTATACTCTTTGGGATATATAGAGGAATACTATAAAGTCTTATTTTTTATATATTTTATTGTGTTTTAATCATTTTATTTATTTGAGAGAGAGAGAGAAAGAGGAAGATGAGAGAGAAGGGAGTGAGAGAGAGAGTGGACATGCCAAGACCTCTAGCCACTGCAAATGAACTACAGATGCACATGCCAATGTGCCCCCTTGTACATCTGTCTTACATGGGTCCTGGAGAATTGAGGCTGGGTCCTTTGTCTTTGTAGGCAGTCACTTTAACTGCTAAGCCATCTCTCCAGCCCTCAAATTGTATTTTAAATGTCTTTATGTTCAGGTTTTTCAGAGATGTAATTAAGAGTGATTGATTCACTTCTGATATTTCTTTAATAAGAAAGGTAGTAGGAGACATTACTTTTAATCTATGATCAAAATACACAGTTCTTTTCAACATGAGTAACAAGGAATAACAAGGAGTTTAAAATGTACCTCACCTACAAAGTTAGCCTGGAAAACTGAGAAGAATGTGTTTCTCTTTTGTTCCTCAGTACTGAAGTTTACACCCAGATCATCTACAGAGAGCTGCTTTATTTTTCAGTTTAATCACTGTACAGATGTAGTTCAGAACACTCATTGCAAGACAGAGGTCAGGGGCCTGGGAGATGGCTTAGTGGTTAAGGTGCTTCCTTAAAGCTTAAGACCCAGGTTAGGTTCCCCCTTACCCATGTAAAGCTGGATACAGAAGGGGGAACATGCATCTGGAGTTTGTTTGCAATGGCTAGAGACCCTTGTACACCCATTCTCTTTTTTATCTCAAGTAATGAAATAAATGAAAATTTTAAAGAAAAGACAGAGGTCATTATGTCACTGTGGTTGGATGGTAAGCATGCCACCAAGTCCCAAGATTTGTGAAGTCCTACCCTCCAATTATCTACCTTTCTTCCCCAGTGCTTCCTCTTGCATAGGCATGCTTCCTTGACTCAGAGACACCTGCACCTCCTCTTCCCAGACAGCAGGCAGAGGATGACATCACTCACAGATGTGATTAGAGTTTAATTGTCCCTGATGGGGAAGTGCTTTCAGTTCTTTGAAGGAAAGAGCTGTCTCTAGAGGAAAAATTGTTATGATTACTTGTGATTAATAACCCGCTTTGTACCCAAGATTACGGGGTGAAGAGAGGAAAGCCTGACTCATTTAGGAAGGCCAGCAAGGCTGGATATGATCATGCTTAATTGTAATAATTTCCCCAGTCAGTTTCATAGAAATCACAGTACAGTAGTCAGCTTCCACTACACCATGGTGATGTAGGTGGAAGATGCATTATCATTTCAAATTGTATGAGACTCACATTTGTTTTAACATAGCTAGATTATTCAGCTAGCATGCTCTTTACAAGAATCAAATAATCTAAACTCAGCTAGAGTTTTCTCTTCCTGAATTTACCTTATTTAAATTAATTTTTCAAACCAACTTACAGAAAAAAAGCACTTTCAGAAAAGCACAAGCCATTGAGGACATTCTAAAATTGAGGGTTAGTTTTATGTTGAGCACTAGTGACTACGGTGTCTGAAATTATGGTGTTATCTAGAAGGTAGTCACTGAAAGAATTCTCTACAGTATGATGCAAGGAAAGCACTGTAAATGCACTTGATCTCTAGGAGAGAGAAAAAGGGAGAGAGAGAGATATTGCTTACATTAGTGTCTAAGTGATGACCCTAAGTTTTATGAATGTCGGCAAGACTGACTTCCATTCAGGTAACCACATTAAATGTTTTATGTGAAAGTTAATATAAGGATTTGGAAATAGCCCAGTGGGGAAAGTGCCTGTCTTGCAAACTTGAGGATCTGAGTTCAGATCCCTAATACCATGTGAAATATCAGGCATGGTGAAATGTGCCTATAATCCCAGTACTGAAGAGGCAGAGACAAGAATATCACCAGGACTTGCTAGCTAGCTCATCACACCAAGCTCTATGTTCAATGAGAGACCCTGCCCACAATAATAAACTGAAGAGTGATCTGCATTGACTTCTGTCCTCCAAACACATGTACTTGCATGTGTGTGCAGACACACATGAACATGAACATATGTGCATACCAAGCACATCACACATACGTACACATCCAAAAATAAAATATTTATTATAAATCAAATAATTCATTTCCCTGAACAAAAATGGAACTGGGACAAAGGCCTCTTAAGCTTTTTCCTAGAAAATGAATCACACAAACTGACTTTGGGTATAGCCACAGTGCATGGTATGGAGCTGAAGTTCCAAGACCTATTGTGATCAGAAGCACCAGAAGATTTCATCATAATTTTAATCTACAGTGCCTTCCCCCCAGAGGTCCCGAGGGACTTGGTGGAATGCAGAGATCTGATCATTGTGCTGTGGACCACACTCCAAGGATATCTAGGACTAGAGTAGTCAAGGCCATGGAGAGAGAAGAAAAAATGATGGTTGTCAGGACATGGAATGGTGAGGAATTGGGGGTTCATGTGCAAAAGGAATAAAAGTTTAGATTAGACAGATGAAATTATTCTGGAAATGGATGGTGCTAATGTTTAACCAAAAATGTGTGCAACTTTAATGCTACAGGGCTGTACATTTAAAACAATATATTTGATACTGGAGAGCAAGCTTATATTTTGGATATGGTTCTGACTAGACATAGAACACTCAACACCTATCAAGCCAGATATCCAGAGACACAGAGACTCCCATGACCTCATCACTAAAGTAGACTTAAAATGAACCCAGCATAGCTCAGGTAAATTCATAGAAGAGGGGGCCGAAAGATTGTTAGAGTCACATGTTGGGACACTATGCACAGAGACATTGCCTCTTCCCCATAACTGATGGCTAACCCCACAATTCCCCAATGAGGAGGGTCCTGCAGAGGGGGGAGGACAAGGAGGAGGCTAATGATGGTACCAACATGGCTGTATACACACTGTGTATATAACTAATAATAATAAAAAATATTGTTAGAAATAAAAAAATAATAAATTTGGCAAATTCTATGTTAATACAAGAAAAAAGATTTTGTTTGGCCAGAGAGATAGCTCAGTGGTCAAAGGCATTACTTCCAAAACCTGGAGTCCCTAGTTCTACTTCCCAGAACCCATGGAAAACCATATGCAAAATGTGGCATATATGTCTGAAGTAATTTGCAATAACAAGAGAGACCCTCATTTTCTCACTCTCTCTCCTCCTCCTCCTCATTACAAAGAAATTAAAAAAGAGGGATTGTAGAGGTGTCTTAGCAGTTAAGGCACTTGCCTTTGAAGCCTAAGGATCCAGGTTTGATTCCCTAGAAGCCACGAAAGCCAGATGCTCAAGGTGGTGCATGTATCTGAAGTTTATTCACAGTGGCTAGAGGCCCTGCCAAGCTCATTCTCTCTATCTGCCTCTCTCTCAAATAAATAAATTAATATAAAATATTTTAAAAAATTAAAAGGGACAAGAATTGTTAATATATTGTAGCCAGTCTTTAAAAATATTAATCTCTTTGCTTTGATACTGTGTTGATGAAACAGAACCAGAAAGGCAGGTCACAATCTGTACAATTCACAGTGGAGAGTATGTTGGGCTGGAGAGATGGCTTAACAGTTAAGCGCTTGCCTGTGAAGCCTGAGGACCTTGGTTCGAGGCTTGATTCCCCAGGACCCACATTATACAGATGCACAAGGGGGGACACATGCATCTGGAGTTCATTTGCAGTGGCTGGAGGCCCTGGCATGCCCATTCTCACTCTCTCTCTATCTGCCTCTTTCTCTCTCTGTCTGTCGCTCTCAAATAAATAAATAAAAATTTAAAAAACAACAAAGTAGAGTATGTCATCACTTTATGGCAGTGAAAAATTAATAAATTAACTAAAGTATTGCTGACACTTACTTATATTAGGAAAGAATACATTTCTCATAAATCCAGATTCTCTGACTGTGTTAGTTGAGCATATCATGTTAACCACTCAACCTACATTCCCCATGATCTCTCCTCCAACTACCCCTCACAACTGCTTTGAGCTTTTCTTGATTTTTCAATAAAATTTGTAGTGATGCTCACGTTCTTTTCAGGATAGGGTGTGGGCCAGTGTGGGGAAGAGCCTGAACTGCATCATCGCTATGGTAGATAAGCTGATTGAGAGAGACGGCAACAGCGATGGTAGTGGTCGCAGCCAAGATGAAGAAAAGGACCCTTCGCTGGCAGACTCCCTCACACCTCACCCAAGAGGTAAGGAAGCATTTGTTTTGTTTTCAATGCATGAGTAAACAAAATGAGAAAGCCATGGTAAGATGAGGTAGAAACAGAGGAGTCCATAGTGCCTTTGATAGAAGTACTGATGGCAGGTGGATGTTAGGAGTCTGTTTATCAAATTGTATGTTCGTTGTGATTTTAGAACTGCTTGCCATGCTCATTTATTTTTCTTTTTTTACCTGAAAATCTTCATGAAACAACAGTGTTTCCTTTCAGAGTGTCTGACATAATTTAATCCATTTAACACATTGTTCTATGTAGTTTACTAAGAAAACATACATCAGCACTTTTTTAAAAAAATATTTATTTATTTGAGAGTGACAGACAGAGAGAGAAAAAGGCAGATAGAGAAAGAATGACCATGTCAGGGCTTCCAGCCAGTGCAAATGAACTCCAAATGCATGCACCACCTTGTGCACCTGGTTTACGTGGATCTTGAGGAATCGAGCTTTGAACCAGGGTCCTTAGGTGTCACAGGCAAGTGCTTAACTGCTAAGCCATCTCTCCAACTTCACACATCAGCTCTTAACTCTTAAAAACCTTTAGGAATTTTAGGACATGATTTCAGTCCCACGCAGCACCAGAATAGAATACAAGACAATATATATGTTTTGTGAGTTATCCAAAATATCATACAGGAAGATTTGACTGAGAAGATGAAGTCTGTCCAGTCTTCTAAAAGCATGTTATGATGCTAGATTTTCATGCAGGGAGATACCTAAAGACACACCCATGCATATACATGCACGATGAGTGTGTGTGTGTGTGTGTGTATGTATATGTATGTGTAGAGAAGTGGGTGCAGAGGGATACATGGGTATGTTAGCAAGTGAAGATAGATGGTAGATAGATCAATGGGCCATAGATAACAAATACTTTCAATTGTAGATCATATTAGCAGACTCACTAGCAAATATGGTAAAATTTCAACTATAAATGTGTTCCCATAAATGGCATTATAATTTTTGTCATTAATTTGATTGATGTTGACACACACAAAAATGTTACATTTCTTTATGGGTATAGAAAGTGTACTTGGAGTTGGCTTTTACTAGGAATCTGTGTTTGGAGGGAATAAAAGTTACTTTTCCTGTTTGTCTTCTAATATCTGATGTTTATTTTCTTGAAGAGAATGAATCATAACAATATATAAGTGGAGATTTATAAATCTAATATCTTCCTAATTTGTTTTCCTGATTTTCCTCTACTTGCATTTCATCAGGAGTTTAATTGTATAAAACATACATCATTCTTTCTTTGATTGACAGTAGAAGCCTTTCTGAATTATATTTGTGAACAATGGTGTTCTAAAGTTGTCTTACTGTAAATGGCCACTCTTCCTATATTACATGTTCAAGTATGAGAACAGTATGTATGTGTTTTTTTTAATGTCTGAGTCTAATTGGTCTCAGTGCATGTGGAGATATACTTCATTTAATAATATTTCTTTAATTCATTAATGAGTGGGTTCAGCCCTGTAACTTTACATGAATCAAAATGAAAGGGTGTCAAAGGTATGTCATAAAGAAAGAGCCTGTTTCAATTTGCTATAATTGAACATATATTGACCATCAACTATGAGCCAGACCAGCTGTTGTCTGGAAAATGAATTAAGTAAGCACAATATCAAATCGTGTGTTTAGGGATTTTCTAGACTGTATATTTCACAGATAAAGGATACTAGATAGTCCTACATTTTGATTGGCATGCCTCAAATATTGATGAAAATAAATTTCCAAATTTTTTGAAATCATAAAACATACCTATATTATGTTTCATCAGAATATTGTATCTGTATTAAAGCAATACTTTAAAACATAAACATATCTGACATGTCAATAATGCAAGATTGATGCATCACCTTGATTTCATTGTGAGATTTTGTATAGACATACCATAAACCCAAAAATATTTATAGTAATGCAAAACTACCAACTTGATCACTATCATGGATGGTTATATACTCAAGTTACAACATATGCTCTAATTGATTTTAAGTTTTTCTTATTTTTACTTCATTTTCTGCACTTTATCCATTATCTATTCTTTTTCTTAAATTTTATTTATTTATTTATTTGAGAGCGACAGACACAGAGAGAAAGACAGATAGAGGGAGAGAGAGAGAATGGGCGCGCCAGGGCTTCCAGCCACTGCAAACGAACTCCAGATGCGTGCGCCCCCTTGTACATCTGGCTAACGTGGGACCTGGGGAACCGAGCCTCGAACTGGGGTCCTTAGACTTCACAGGCAAGCGCTTAACCGCTAAGCCATCTATCCAGCCCTCCATTATCTATTCTTTTGAATTGTCATAAAAGTTTCTGAATGTCATTATTTAAATGCATTATATGAAACACTACTTTTTAAAAAAATTGTTTAATTTAGGATACAATGTCAAATGATTTCAAAGTTTGTCTGTTTATTAACATTTTATCCATGAGAAAATTCTAAATGAATGCTTTAAGAAGGATATTAATAAATAAAGGAAAACATTAATATTATGTATGTATAATGTCTTGGAAATAAATCAGTGCTTAAGAATATTTAAGTATATTAAAATATATTATAGATGCTGCTTAGCTAGAGTAATATTAATTAGCTAAATTGATTGAAGTATTTTTATTCCTTAAACATACAGCATTCATCTTTAGTTGAGAGGGAAGAAAGTATTTTCAATTTTTATACTGATTTTTGCCACATGAAGTAGCTCAATGGAGAGATCCAAGTATAGCTTTATATCCACCTATAGTCCAAACCATTTCTGAAATTACAGTCCAATAATATTTCTATTTAATTCAGACTTGAATTATTCTGAATTTAGCCAGTGAGTGGTTTGGTTTTCCAACATAAGGCCTAGATTCAGCAAGTTTCTGAAGAATCTTGTTTTGTTTTTGTTTTTATTTTTTTAATTGGGGAAGAACATTTAAATACCAACACCTGTGTTAAAGAAACATTTCTGTGGTTCTTTGTAACAATAGGTACTGTACCAATATCAACAGAGATCCTAAGTACATGCTTCTCAAGCTTAAATATTTCTATGGACTTCAGCCAATCTTGTTCTTTAAATACAATGTTTTAATTTTTGCTATTCTGTAAAATTTGGCATATTAAAATTCATTTAGATATCTCAAATATATAATAAAGAAATACTATTTTTCAATACCTTCATAATTCAATACCTTCACCCTCTAGCTGGTGGAAAAATTACTTAATTTTTTTATGTTATTGCAATTAATTGAGTGATTAATTTGAGTCATGTATTATATTAACAATGCTGCTTGGCATTGTTGCAAAATCATGTTAGTGTTTTGTTTTTACAGATTACATTCTTCATTTATTTTAATCAATCACTGGGGTTTGCATGATGTAATACAGTTTGGATTCCTGTCCTTTGGAATACATTTTTAAATTTTGCAGGGTAAATCAAACACATTAGTATTCCTTTCCCCATTGCCTTTATTTATTTATTTATTTATTTTTTTATCTTGCAGCTACAATCTACATTTGCTTTGGTGGCCTACATAATTTAGCATGGTTAAATAGATGCCTTCTGAAATGTCACTGCACTTAGACATTTTCTAATGTTCCTCTATCATCTGTCCTTACTTCTGTCTCTGAGTTTAATTCCTTTTTTTTTTTTTTTACCTTGTATTACATTAAGAATACCATTTTCATTTGTAGGATTTTTATTTTTTATTTTTTTGTATGGTTTGATTGTTTTTGAACCAAGCTTTTATGATATCACTATTGCTTTATAGATTTCTTTTTATTATGACTAGAAGTAGCACTTGGGAGAAGTCAAACTTTCTCTGTTGTTTTGACATAAATAATGGAATAGTCATTTCAGATGTCCATAGTACGTATGCATGTGAAAATATGTAGCAAACATATTGCTCTTTTATTTCCAGTGCATATTAACACGATTAAGAACATCTGTTCTATGTATTGCACTTTGATTTCATAATTGAGGAAACAAAGATTAAATCAACAAATATTAAAATTTTATATTTTGGGGCTAGAGAGCAGTTAAGGTGCTTGCCTACTAAGCTTAAGGACCCACATTCAGTTTGCCAGTACCAACATAAGGCAGAGGTACATGGTGACACATGCATTTAGAGTTTGTTTCCAATGGTTAGAGGCCCCGCCATGCCCATATTCTCTCTCTTTCTCTCTCTCTCTCTCTTTCCTTCTCTCTCCCTCCCTACCTCTTTCTTTATCTCTCTCAAACAAATAAATAAAAGTAAAATATTTTAAAAATTAGATTTGATGTGAATTTAACATTTATGTAATTAAAACTTCTAAATTATGTCAAGAAGCTTATCTGTGATATCTCTGCCAATTTTCACCTAAACTCATCTCCAGGTATAGAAAAGCATGTATATTTTCTGGTATAGCACAGTCCAGACATCAATCCAAATATATTCCTGCAATTTTTTTATCTATGGGCCCAGATGTAATTCTTTACAATAACTAGAACAAATTTACTTTCTTTTTTCCACATTAAGCCTAACTTGTAACTGAAAATGGATATCATGTTCTTTTAAAATTATCACTTTTGGGGGCCATTTTTCAAAGGAATAGTCTCAAGCATACCCTGTAGTTGCTTTTCTCAGAACCCTTGCTTATTTATCTAGGCTGTCCCCAGAATTAAGCAATGACTGAGCAACCCAAGAGGGTTACCTCCCTACCTGTGGATATTCCTGATATTTATAATATCTAAACTCACATCCTTTATTAGGATAGCCATATTTTACTAGAAATCCTACTGATGTCCATAAAACTTCCTAGACTAAATCAATCTTCCTATTTTTCAAGATCCAAGCAACATTTAAGCACCACTATATGCTAAATATTGTGAAATATTAGCAGTATGAAGAGATTACGATGACTTAGCTCATGCTATAGAAGAGATAAATGTCTACACCTATGATTGGAGTATAAAACACTTTTGAGTACACTCTAATAAATACTTGTTCCTTTCATCTGTCATACCTACTGTCCCACTCAGGCTCATGTTATTCACATTTCATACACATTTCCTTTCCACTCATAGAAGTAACAGATAAAAATGATGTGACAATAGAACTAAGTACAGGTCCTGAGACACTCCATGAACACAAACTGTGTGCATTTGAATGCGCTTGTTAAGTGCTGCCCATTGGGGCTGTCTACACCACCAGCTGTGTGTGCACTCATTTGTATCACTGCGTACTTTAACTTCTCCATCTTTCACAAGTGCCTCATGGTATGCCCTGAAGAAGGGCAAATCACCTATACAATTGGATTTTCCCCCCTAATGTCCCCTACAGTGATGGAGTTCTTGTCAGATAATTGTCATTAATAGCCCCATGCTGCCTTTGTCCTCACAGCTTTGATTCCTCTTTCACAGGAGGGAATGAGTCATGCCAATCACGGATTTCATCCACTTATCACTGTTTGGAATTCATTTCTAGAACATTAATACTCATGGGCTTTCCTGCTTCTTAATTATTTGTCACTTGCAAAGCACATCCCACATTTCCCTTGGGATCTGAGAAGTTGCTATATTTACCACGATTTATCTGTGTTTACCTTCAATTACCATACCTATCTAAAAACTTCCAGGGATTTACCACTATTTTGTCAACAGATTATTAATGCTACAACACCAGTCATCTAAGAAATTCACCACAAATTCTAAATTGGTTCTAGTTCAAGCAGTGGCCAAATCACTCCTCTTTCCCATGTTTTATCTTTGGTTATCCAAATTAGCTGTCTTCCTGGAGGCCTTGAAATGATTAAATAATAGAAAATTAATTGATTAGTGCAATTACACTCAGTTCAGGTACAAAGCCTCTTGGATGAGATGTACTACATTTATTTCAGTTTGAAGAGAAAGAGCAGGTGTTTTCATTTTTCCATGAGATAATTTGTGAGCATTCACCCTGTGCCAGGTATTGCATTCAGAAACATTCAACCAAGGCCTTGTCCTTGCAGTCTGATGGGAGAGGAAGTTCTATTTGAAACTAGATATGCAGTTAGGGATCTCCCAAGGCACTATGTATAAGAGAAAGAACTTAAGACAGCACTGAGTATCATGGCTCATGTCTCTAACCCCAGTACTAAGGAAGCACAGGCAAGAGAAGCATGTGCTACATGTTTAAGGCCAGCCTGGTCTGCACAGTAAATTCAAGGCCAGAAAAGGCTATATCCTAAGACGCTCTGTGAAAGAAAAAAGATTATAAAAATACTTAAGAAGTGAAAGAGATAGTTGAGTGGTATCAATAAATAGATTGAAATTCATGATAATGTTATTATTTGGATTTAATTGATCAGTTAAATCCAGTAGGGATAATAGAACCTGTGCCAGCATGCAGAAGTTTAACTAGGATGTTATATATTCTCTCCTCTCTATGAAGCAGCTCTTCATTATACACCCAGGCAGTTGTAGTTGCCTAGTTGCATGGACAAAAATCTAGACCAGAAGCATTTTATGGGAGTTACAGTTTCAAAAGGAAATTTCACCATGGCAGGGAAAACATGACATGATCACAACAGCAGGGTATTGTATCTTGTCCCATCAGCTGGGAGGATTTATTGGGCTTGGAGCTGAGTTATAGTGCCCTAAATCCTATCCCAGCAACACAGCTCCTCCAGCAAGACTTCACCTCTTCAAGGTCCCACAGCTTTCCCAAACTGCTACCACCTGAGAATCAGCTATTCAATCCATATGAGTCTATGGAGGACACTTCATTCAAACAAACACACTGGCTCCCCACCATCATCCCAGACAATAAAACTTCCATGGCCTCTTTCCTATGAAAAGGTGTGAGAATTGTGCTGGGAATCAGGGTCAGGTTGATGCCTTTGAGATTTAGTCCTCACATGTCCCAGTGGCCAAAGGAGCAAGACTTAAGAGTAAGTGAAAACTGCTGACTGTTGTGAAAGGTGAGCAACACAACCACCAAAGAAGAAAGAGAAATTCTTGTTTACTGCTTTTATAATACAACCCCAGGTTTTTCTTTTTTGTGGAATTATTCCAATTATGCATAAGGACAGTAGACAGGGAGTATGTGTTCTTTTAAAATCCCGGCCTGTCATTTTCACAGTCAAATGTGGATGGATCTAAAATTATAATCTCTTCACATCATTTTCAAATAAATCTTAATTTTTTTTACATGAATGAGCTCAAGTTTTAAAGGGTAAAATTGTTAAAAACACAGTGAAACCTATGTAAAATACATTTCCTGTCCAAGTAAGGCTAGCTCATGGGTGATTCTTTTGAAAGCTCTAAATCTCTGATTTATCATCCATGCTGTTTTAAATGCTATCTTCCCTACTGGATTTGGCACTGTGAGAAAAATATGCCAAATTTTATGTTGTGCTTTCAAATCCCCAGAGCATAATTCAATTCTTGGGAAATAATCAAGGGTGGATGTTGTGGAATAAATACCTCATCACCTTCATCCGCAGCTGCTACCCACCAGAACTATAATAGCTGTTTTTTCTAGAGTTCAATGACTCTTTTCAATATGTGTCTACACATATGAAAGATACCTATTTCCTCAGATTTTTTTTTCCTTCACACTTGTTAATAATTTCAGTGGTGTCATAATACATAACAAGCCTGTTCTATTTTATAAACAAAAAAAATAAGGCACAAAGCCTCATTTTCTTCCAAGGGCTTAAATATTCATTATTACTGAATTCTGTGAATATCTACACAGCAAAAGCCATTGGAACAAAAATATCAGTGGATTAGGCTTTAGAATTAGTGGTGCAAAGCCAAATGTGGTGGCTCACACCTACAATCCCAGCACTTGAAGGGGAGGGGACTGACATAAAAGGATTATCACACATTCAAGACCAGCCGGGGCTACAGAGTGAATTCCACATCGAATTTAGCTAGATTGAGAACCTGCCTCAATCAACAAACAATAACCATAGGTTAGGTGAAAGATCATAAAATAAAATTATTTTATTAATTCATGGTTAATATCAAATGAAAACTGACTTGTCTAACATGATTTTTCCATCAACAAATACTGTTATGTGCAAAAGTATTGCATATGTTCTTTTACTAGAACTGCTGAGAGGACTGTATATATGATTTTAAACCTAGGTTGATTTTTTTTCCTCACTCTTGAAAGGAATACTTCTTTGTGAAAGCAGTTCTTACAGCTTTGATTTCAACCAGCTAAAAATGTTTTATATATTACTCTAACCTGTTGTTCTCCACATTCTATTGTTCTAATTGTACTGTTCTCTGATATGTATTTATGTCTTGAGACAGTAACTTTTTGAATAAAAACAACCTACAAAAAATAATAGTTCAGTAAGTAAAATGACTTTTAAAGAATATTTACAGTTTTAAAAACAATAGGTTAATTAATAAAGATTAACCTATTTTTATTGTGAATGAAGAATTATGATAATATTTACACATTAAGACATTTTAAATGCATTGTTTGTTTGTTTGTTTGTTTGTTTATTGGAGAGAGATACATTGAGAGAGAGAAAGGCAGATAGAAAGAAAGAGGGAATGGTCATGCTAGAGCCTTCAGCCACTGCAAATGCACTCCAGATGCATGTGCCTCTGTGCATCCGGCTTATGTGGGATCTGGGGAATTGATCAGTGGTCCTTAGGCTTCACAGGCAAATGCCTTAACCATTAAGCCATTCCCGCAGTGCTGAACATTAAGACATTTTTGAATGACAAGTCTTATAAAATTCTGTTATATTTTTTTCATGTGGAAAATTGTGTAATGAATTAAGATCTAACAGAGCAACACAATGCAATGGGTTGGAACAGGAGGCAAGTGTATGCTTTGGTATTCACTTGGCTACATACTGTCTCAAGTAATGAAATTCCTTGAATTTCACTTTTTTCTTTTCAGAGTATAAGGATCATCTGAAGTTTTTATAAGACATGTTCAGTTCTAAATCTTTGAGATTGTAAAGGAGATGCTACGGGCTTTTAATCATTCAAAATATTTTATTTGTACATCCACAGTGTACAGAGCACTGTATACTTATTTACATTTTTAGGTGAGTGGGTGTAGTATATGTGTTGTGTGTGTATGCATGTTTTGTGTGGAAGTGCATGCATGCAGGGGCCAGAAGAGTTCTTTAGGTGTCTTCTGCCTTCTTTCTTTGAGAAAGTGTCTCTACTGAACCTGTAACTCATTGTGCTTTAGTCAGACTAGCTGACCAGTAAGCCCCCAAACCATTCTTGATTTTGGCACCTCTCAGCACTGGGAATACAGGCATGTATGACCACACACATCTTTTTGCTTGGATGCTAGGTATTGAATGCAGGTCCTCATGCTTATGTAGCAAGTGTTCTTACATGCTAAGCCATCTCTCCACCCCCACCACAAGCACTACTTTTGAGGCTGAGTAAACATTGCACTTTAGTAATACTGTAGTTCTATAAGAGATATTCAAATAACATGGGAAAAAGGTGTTTTATATAACATATCGATAGTGATAGGTGACATGTGAAAATATAAAATAAAGAGGGCACTTTTTTACTTTTTGTTTCTATTTATTTATTTATTTGAGAGCAACAGACACAGAGAGAAAGAGGAAGAGAGAGAGAGAGAGAATGGGCACACCAGGGCATCCAGCCACTGCAGACAAATTCCAGACTGTGCACCCCCTTGTGTATCTGGCTAACGTAGGTCCTGGGGAATCAAGCCTCGAACCGGGGTCCTTAGGCTTCTCAGGCAAGTGATTAACTGCTAAGCCATCTCGGCTTCTTCAGTGATGTTGAAGGTCAGGAATTGAAATGACAGAGTTGATAGATTTCCTTTAGAAGGTGATGGTTGAGCAAAGACACGGAATATGAATGTGAATGTCTGTCAATGCAGTAACCACAGTGTCTTTTTTCAACCCTCCATGCTGTACAAAATTCAAATAACAGAAGTTATCTAACACAAACCTATTGTTTGTGTCGGGTTGTACAATGATCTATAATTTGTGAAGTTCATTGTTAAATATTCAGCCTGTTTATGGACCAAAGTCCTGAGATTATAACTTAGTTAAAGGGAAATGAGGGCTGAAAACATGACTCAGCAAATAATGTGCTTGCCCATAAAGCCTAATAACCAGTTATTATTGCCCCAATATCCATGGAAAGCCAGATGCACTAAGTGGCACATGTTTTTGGAGTTTGTTTACAGTGGCTAGGGGCCCTCATGTGCCCATTCTCTCTGTGTCTCTCTTCCACCTTCTACCTTTCTTTTTCTCTCCTCTCTCTTTCCATCTCCCCACCTCCCTATCCCTCTTTCTGTTGTGGGCATGGTGGTGTACAACTTTAATCCCAGCACAGGGTAGGAGAATCACCACGAGGACCACCCTGAGACTACATAGTGAATTGCACATGAGCCTGGGCTAGAGAGGGATCCTTCCTTGAATCCCCCCACACACAAAAAAAGCAAATGATACAATAAACCCAAGTAATGACTTTTCTTGGTCCAGCGCAACCTGAATTAAAGACTTTTGTGCTACAACCAATACAGAGATTGTGTAATTAATGGATTTAGTTCCTGGAAATTGTCTTAGCAGAATTTACTGAAAGCTTTCACCTTTGTTCTATGAAATCAGAAGTTTAACCAGGGTACCACTTGATGCATTTCCACTGCTATTTTTTTTTTTCTAAATGTAAGACTGGAAAGTTTTATGACACTGTAGTCTCAGTTTGGCAGGGTTTAAACAAACAATGTTCCTTTGACATGAGAAAAGGTTGCTTTTGTTCTTTTCATGGCCATTTGTCTTGGGCTGAGCAGCATACTGATTTCTTATATATCTAGAAGCTTCCGAGAAACATCACTTACCCTAGTGGACACTACAGTAACTATATTTTAAATATTTTTACTTATTTATTTGCAAGGGTATATGGAGAGGAGATAGAGAGAGACAGAAAGAGAGAGAATGGGCACTCCAGGGCTTCTAGCCACTACAAATGAACTCTAGACACATGTGCCACTGCGTGCATGTGGCTTTATGTGGGTTCTGGGGAATCAAACATGGCTTGCAGGCTTTGCAGGCAAATACCCTGACTGTTGAACCATCTCTCCAGCCCTGATTATGGTTTAAGATATGTCTTTGTCTTTTGTTAGAACACCCTCCTCTGGGAGAGGCAGAGAAAGCTCTGGCATCCACTTGCTACTTCATCACCCACATGAAATCACTTCCATGGCCTCCCTGATGCCCATTATTTGCAGACCTTGCTTCCTCACTCTTTCTGCTCCTGTCTATGCTGTCCTATCCTGTCCCCATTTCTTACCACCCTCTACTTCTTGCTCATAATAGGGTGATTTGCCTAGGCCAAGTTGTTCATTGACAAACCACCTCCATAGCTATATGCTTTACAAGTTGCTTTTCTGGTTGCTTTGACAGAATACTTGTGGAAACTGTAACAGAGGAAGATGATTTTAGCTCATGGGTTCAGTAGTTTTGGTCCATCATGGTAGTGAAGGCATAGAAAACCAGAGCATCTCCTAAGATAGTAGTCAGGAGGCAAAAGCAGGGGGAGAGAGTAACAGAATAATACATACATACATACATACATACACACATGGTAGAGAACAAAAGAGGAGAGGGGAAAAGAATAAATGCTTATTAAGGCTTCTGGTCTTCCCTTCCTTCCATTTGAGCCCCTAGTCATGGGATAGTACTAGGCAGGTGTTCCTCCCTTGGCTAATTGTCTCTGTGAAAGCTCTCATGGTTAGCTAAAATGTGTGGTTCCCTCAATATTCCAAACAATCTAATTAAGTCAGTAATTAAGATTAGCCCTTATAACATCCAATATTTGCTTATATTTTATTTCTACATTTACTGAGTCCTTAAGTCATCTGGGCTATTTCCTGTCTTGCTGATACCCCTATAATACACATTGGTCAGTTTATGACATCTGTTTATGGGACTCAGACCCTGTTACTAGAAAACATGATGTTCATTAATTAAAATATTGCCTGGAGGAGAAGGTATGTCTGTAATCAACCTTTCCTCATTCACACTGATGAATTTTTAAATCATGCTCACATTGTGAAGTTGAACTTGCAAGGCATGAATTTCACTCAGAGGAATATAGAGGTTGTTCTATCTGGGTATATATAGGAAGTTGACTTTTCAAAAGCAAGGAAAATTCTATGAGTAGGGTGACCAATACCTTCCTCCCCCAACAAACAACATATCTTCATTCCTGTTCTAACTGGAGTTCACACATGTTATAAAACCCACATTAAGGGTTTGGTCTCAGGCCATCAGGGGTTTTGTCACCTTCTTTTAATTCTACTCTAATTGTTTGGCCCAACATTTGAACCTCCTTTAAAGTGAATCCTCTGAGCTGGCACCTCTCCTTTTCTTTTTGTTTAATTTTTGGTGATTATGTAATCTTTTAGCTTTCCTTTTGTCTATGTCTAAAGCATAATGGTAGTTATAACAAAAATAACAATGGCTACAAGTTTTGCAAGATTATTTTGAATGAAGAGAGAAGATTAAACACCCAAGAAGAAAATGATTGAGAAAATAAAAATAAGACATACTCTGCCACAGTTGGTTGCTACATGGTTTTTATTTTTCTCCTGTGTATCATAAGAGCCATTGAGCTCAGAGGACATGAACATCCTGCACAGGAAATAGATGGTGTGTGGAGGGGGAGAAGGAGCATGAGCAGTCATTCTTTGAATCCTTTAGCAAGCTTCACTTGAATACATTAGAGAAGCCAGTCAAGGGCTGGAGAGCAGAGATCTGCTTGGATGGCATCCAACTCCTTTCTCAGAGCTCAGGAAAAGCTCAGCTAAGCCACATGCATTTTATGTTTTCCTGAGGAAAAGACTCTGCTTGTTGGTCTCAGGGTTAAGGAGTCTCAGCAAGTTTTTATAGAGACACTGAAACATTCTCTTCACATTTTTCTCTGTCACTGAAAGGGGCCCAAGGGAGAAAACCATATTTCAGTGCCTGCTGGGCCAATGAGCTGTGTAAGGCCCTGATGCAGGGGCAATATTGTGATGCAAGCATCCTTTGCTGCTTAACTTCCAAGAGGAATTGAAAGTGTGTGTGTGTGTGTGTGTGTGTGTGTGTGTGTGTGTGTGTACAGACATGCCTCTGCATGTGTGAAATCTTAGTCAGTTTGAGGAAACTAAACTCAGGAGAGTAGATGTGTTTGCCTTTTGGGATTCATTACTTTCACAATACAAAATGAACACCACCTTTATCCTTGTAGTAAAATGTCTTTTAGTGGAGGACAACATGTAAATGATTGAATATAGAAGGATATATGTGTGAGGGGTACATAACTACCACTAAGACCTGGAATATTTTGTTTTCTCCAAAAACAGTTTTTAAAGAGACATTAATGCTAGGTCTGTTCTGTGAAAATGATATAAAATGTTCACTGGAGCAAAAAGACCATTTATGGCCTGACTTCAAGCTTTATTTGGCCTTTCATATCCCATTGTGTTTATTCTACAACTGGAGATTAATACATTGTGGATATTGTCAGGGGACAAAGCCTATTGCTATTGTGATTTGTATTTGCTGTTACAATTCCCCTGTCCCTAGTGAACTTAGTTGATTATTTTCCTTTTAAAGCACATATCTTGGGCTGGAGCGATGGCTTCATGGTTAAGGTACTTGCTTGCAAAGCCAAAAGACCCAGGTTAGATTCCCCAGGACCCACATAAGACAGATGCACAAGGTGGCACATGCATCTGGAATTTGCTTGCAGTGGCTGGAAACCCTAACACAACCATGCTGTCTCTCCATCTGAAATAAATGCATTTTTTAAAAGGAAATGCAAAAAATTGGAAAAAGCACCTATATTTTATTATTTTTCTCTTTAGCAGCATCTCAAACACTCTTTACTTTGCTTGTACACTTGGAATTTTTTATTCGTAACTATTGTGTTCCTGTAGTTTAGTTCTCCTGTAAATGTAATCATGAAGCATGTAAATACCTTCACATATAAAATACATTGAATTATACTAAGGGTAGACACTGGCATTTTGGTACTACAGGAAGTATGTAACATTCCTCCTCGTGTTGGATTATCCGGGTATTCCTTTTCTTTTCTTCTCCCAGTTTCTCACCCTTATTTAATAAGTAGGATTAGAAATCAGATTCCTCCAGCCATATATCTCTCATTCTGATGTTTAAAAGAAAGTCCAAATTTCCCTCTTTTAAAAACACCTTTACAACCAACAAACAGCTGCATTTGACTTGAATTGTTAGTCTCTTTCAGAGGAAAAATCAACCCTTAAGTTAATTTTATGTTTCTGAAGTAAAAAAAGAAAATCACATTCCTGAAGTTGTGTTTCTGAGTTTCTGACACAGGGAAGTATGATGCAAGGTACTTAAGCAGAAAAAAAAAAAAAAAGTATGTTTTGTGAGAACTAAGGATGCGTGCAAAAAGTGAGTCAGTGACTTGATTGACAAGTCGTTTCACTTCAGCCTTATAAAGCAGCGCCACCTACTGCACAAAAGCTGTATATATGCTTGAGAGAACTGAAGTCTGATCTCTATGCCGCCAAACTGAACAGAATTGGTTTAGGGTATTATCAACATTTTTATTTTTAATGAGAGAAAACAAGAATGTGTGTGTGTGTGTGTGTGTGAGAGAGAGAGAGAGAGAGAGAGAGAGAGAGAGAGAGAGAGAGAGAGAGAGAGAGAGAGAGAGAGAGAGAGGGAATTCTTGTGCCAGGGCCTCCAGCCACTATAATCAAACCCCATATGCATGCATCAACTAGTGCGCATGTGCAACCTTGTGTACTTACAACACCTTGAATATGGCTTTGTAGGACCTAGAGAGTAGAACACGGGCCCTTACGCTTCTCAGGCAAACACCTTAACTGCTAAGCCTTCTCCCTAGCCCAAATTTGTCAACTTTTAACATCTATAGTGGGGTCAATTTACTGGAATTTTCTAGTGTTTTCATCTAGTGTGTGTGGTGGGGGAATTAGTCTATTCTTATTGACAGTAACAATAAATAGTAGAGAATGAGAGAGGGCATATACTTTCATGTAAGCATGAATAATATATAGGAATATAGGCCATTGATTGTTGGTTTTAGTGATGTCATTTATTCTGGAAATCAGTGGCATTCATTCACTTGCCTTGCATATACATCAATGGCATGAAAATTAATCATGAAAATTGAATCATTATTCATTTTTCACCCTAGGCTGCCTATAAGTAGCTTTTTATTAAATAATTGTTAGTGTCTTAAGCCTTCATTGAGTTACCCTTTTACTAATGCTTTTATTCTCATAATGATGCCTTAGCATATGAAACTTATTGAAAAAAAACTGACCACTGGCATTCCTAGTGCATTGTATATGATAACATGCTCTAGGCATTTACAAGATAGTTATTAGTAAATTATATATATTTATTAAGTTGAGGACTACTCATTATCACTTCAGCCATATTTGTCCATTTTATTTAGTCTATTACCCACAACAAAATAATTGGCACATGATTTATTATGATTATTTTTCTTTGTTTTCCATTTTATAGCTTTTCATTGGTTACTGACCTCACTCACAGTGATGGTCACTCTTTTATACTGAGAAGATCATATTATTGCAAATCTGACTTAATTAGTAGTTTTTCAACCTGTACTCATTCATATTAAACTATACTTGTCATTCTAACTTAGGTATCAATGGAATGTCACAAAGTCTAAAAGTTATATCCGACATTTGTCAAATATTACTCTTCAAATAATCTGAAATATAATTTACCTTTGTTTATATGTCATTTTAAGTACATAATCATTTAATTGATACATGTTAAAAATACAGACAGACAAATAGCACAGAAGGCTTCAGTTTTTATTCTGTCTCCATGAAAAGCTATTTCAATGCCTAATGCTGTCAAAACATGACCATACTTCTCATGCCTATATGTTTTTAAAAAAACTTATCATCTTGCTTGTAAATTTACCACTTTCATTATATGTAAGTGTCTGCTGTAAGTTGGACTTATGCTAGGTTGTAGGGATGCAGTGAGACCCTTATCTTGTAGAATAAGCCAGTTTGTGAGTTGTCTGAGGAGATAGGCAAGAAGCTATGGGCATAGCAGAAAAAAACAGAATGGATGTCGGGGGAACCAGGCAGGGGAATCAGGAAAATCAAGGAAGACTGGCATGAGGACAGAGATCCTGAATGATATTTTCAGAGAAGATAAACTATCCACTATCAACTATGTGGAGAAGGAGCATTCTGGGAGAGCAGAGGATATTTTTCAGAGACACTGAGAAAGTGGGGCATAGATAGAGAAATATCTTGTTTATCATTTCACCCAGGATTCACCTGGATTGTGAATGATGGTCTAAGATGGTACTGGACAAGTGGGCCAAGGTCTGATAATAGATAAGGGTTTCATTATTTTAGACTTACTTGGAATGCTATGGCAGTTGATCTAGTATTGTTAGTGTTTTGCGTATGCTAAGTAAGAAACTTGGAGTGAATAATGGAGTGACCACTGAGCTGAGAAGCTTCCATCCTACACTCTGAGTTGCAAATGACTGAAGGAAGGGAGAACATTGTAGGGAGGAATCCTAAGCAAAGCAATGTGGTTATGGAACAAAAGGAACCAGAGCGTCAACATTTGTTGGACTATCATAGGAGAAGGACTAATTTCCTATGAAAACTGAGAGGACTTCAATAAAATTTTGTTTCCAGCATAGAGTTTGATGGCAATAGCCACTAAGGCATAGGCAGTTCCCAGGTTAGAGATGAGTAAAACCAAAAGGAGGTCGATTGTGGTGCTTTAAATGTATCTATATGAAGAGATCCAATGAGACTTGCTATAGACTTTTGGAGTTTCAGGAGAGTCACTGGAACTAAAGATCTTCAAATCCAACTTTTTCTAATCTATACTGGGATGTTTAACGTCACTGGAATTTATGGTCCTATACTAAGACTGTTTTTCATGTATATCATTATTTTTAAACCTCACCCCTGCCACAGAGGACTGGCATGAGCAGTTACATCCCCTCATCCTGACCCTGAAGGAGTGTGTGGGAGAAGTGGTGAGCCGAGCCAGGCAGTCCCTGACGTTCGTGCTGCTCCAGGAACTTGCCTACAGCCTGCCCCAGTGCCTGATGCTGACACTGAGGAGAGACATCGTCTTCAGTCAGGCAGTAGGTGCCCATTGTTGCTTGAACAGAGAAGTGCTTGATTGTTAACCTCCCATCTTTGATGGTGGTAGAGTTCTTCCTTGTGTGCTTTTATTTTTTTAAAGAGGTCCTTTACTTAAATATCAGCACTAATTTTCTTTCTTTCCATAAGAAATATGAGCTGAATATCACATGGGCAGTTGTTGACATCTTAGGTCTCTGAAATGCACATTCATTCTGCTCAATAGGACATGGCGTCTGTGAAGGAGATGGAAACCCACGCTGTTATGATGCCGTGGCATCATCCTACAATGTTGAGAAAGGGATTGACCCCTTGAAATGTGGTTAATGAATAAGAATTTAATAAAAGGAGATCTGTTAACATGTAACTCCTTATTCAGTTTCCCCAAGAATCTCACAGAGGACAGAGTTTTGTGGCAATTTCTTCTTTTGTTTATAAAATAAGTTTACAAGGTAGTAAAGCATGATTGTGGGAGTTGACAAGATCATTTCTATATTATTATTATTATTATTATTAACTTAATGATTGCACTTCAGAGCGTCAGATATGTGCTTCATTCTCATAGCAATATTGGTTAAACTAGCAGAGGTCTTACACCCAGTCGTGATAGAGCTGTGTTTCAAAGCCAGGCTCACAGCAGTATTTATGTATTTTGCTTAGGGTCACCCCTCGTCAAAACTCCAAGATCAGCTCCACTGTGAAGGCTAGGCTGATACTTGGATTTTTTCTCACTTTTCTCTGCTGCCTGGTTGAGTTTTAGAGGTAGACTTCATGGAGAGGAGACAAAGTGCCTCCCATTTTAATTTTTCTATGCAAAGGGAATCTTTTCACCAAAATTCACCATCCCTGTTACAATATTTCTCTAATGGCCCAGTGGCAAAAGGCCCAGTGGCCTGGCATTAAATTCTGCTATATACATGTCATCACTATGATCTTTCGACAACTCTATTAACATGTGCAAATAAAAATAATAAGGTTTGGAAGTAACTTTATGGTTTAATTATTATAAAAAAGTGCACCTACAATTTGAAGACCCAGCCTGACTCATGCCTCATGTACAGAGCATCCCTACATCAAACACCATCAACTTATTGTAACATGTATGTGTAAATTGTAGTAACTGCTTTACACACACTCGATGATTTAAGAAAATATTTTTATTAGTTCTGGACTTAGTATGTAAACAACACATGCTGGTACCATCCTTTCTCTCATCCCTGCTCCTTTTCCACAGGGCTGCACCTTGTTGGGGATGTAGAGGGTCAAGCATTGTGGGGAAGCAGTCAGTTATGGGGCAGAGACAATGTCCCTGTGCATAATGTCCCAACTAGTGGCTTTAACAATCTTTCTGCCCACTTTTCCGCAAATTCCCCGCAGCCATGTTGGTTGTGTTTTAAGTCTACTTCAGTAATAGGCTCTTAGAAGCCTCTGGGTCTGTGCCTTGGTAGGTGTTGAGTGTCCCCAGTGTCTATCTCCTTCACCTTTGTGCTGACATTAGGTTCATTGAGAAAGCAGCACTCTTGCTCATTTCCTCTGTGGTTTTAGCTGGGGCTAGGGTGAAGTGTGATGGGTTGTTTAATCTCTTCAGGGGACACTCCCTTCTGAAAAAAGAGAAGCAGATTCTCCAAAGGATAATGAAGTCAGCATAGATTAGATGGGATAATCATTATTAATATACAGAGAATTTAGTGGGTGTAGACCCTCTTATAGCCTCAGATTTGTGGGAGCTTGATATTGGAAAGAAAAATCATTATCTGGACATGATTCTGACACATTTCTCAGTTCCAGATATGGTTTCCTTTCCACTGAACAGATCGCTTAGCCAATCCAAGAGCAGATGGTTACCCACCAAGACTGTGTGCCACTATTCCACTTGTGTGAGCATCACATCAGGTTGTTTGTTTCCAAGTATCTTAGACCTCTAGTTGCTTGGTCAGATGTTGGCCACTTTCTCCTGGTAGGTCATGTAGCACCTTCCAGCACTAGATGGGCTGTGTGGAGATTGGCTCTCTTTTGGATTCCAATCAGGTCTCTCCATGGTCCATACTAACAGCATATGGGGTCTTCTGCGGTAGGGTCTTACCATTAACCTCTGGTGGGTAATTAAGAAATCTGACAGAAGTGTATCTTGTTTTGGGAGACCTTGTAGGTCTCTCTGATAAATAGCTCATTGTGGGTATTAGCCACATCCTGGTACTGGGAGTTACAGGCCGGTGCCAAGTGAAAAGAAAAAAAAGAAAAAGAAAAAAGAAAGAAAAACACAGGAGAAATTTAAATTTGGGCTTCATCTCACCCTCTCCAGGGCCCTTTGATTCAATTGCTCCACCTAAGGTCCTGTGGAGGATTCAACCATTTAGCCTATCTTCCAGAATATAGGATCTATAGTACCATATTTTTTTTAATTAATTAATTAATTTATTTGAGAGCGACAGACACAGAGAGAAAGACAGATAGAGGGAGAGAGAATGGGCGCGCCAGGGCTTCCAGCCTCTGCAAACGAACTCCAGACGCGTGTGCCCCCTTGTGCATCTGGCTAACGTGGGACCTGGGGAACCGAGCCTCAAACCGGGGTCCTTAGGCTTCACAGGCAAGAGCTTAACCGCTAAGCCATCTCTCCAGCCCTAGTACCATATTTTTATTTTGGGCTCAGTTTTGTGCCCCTCCCAGCCCTTTCCCTTCCCCCAAGCCTTACCTTCCTTATTGTGCAGACCTCGAGATGCCATTCAGGTATGTTAGCAACTCAGGCTGATCCAGGTTAGGAACCACAAATGAGTGAGACCATGCAATGATACTTGATGCTTTTCATAAAAAAATTAAAATTGATTTTTATTTATTTGAGAGTGAGAGACAGAGAGAGAAATGGACAGAGAGACAGAGAGAATGGGCACACCAGTGCCTCCAGCCATTGCAAATGAACTCCAGATGCATGTGCCACCTTGTGCATCTGGCTTATGTGGGTCCTGGGGAATCGAGCCTTAAACCACGGCCCTTAGATTTTACAAACAGGTGCTTAACCACTAAGCAATCTCTTCAACGCCCTACTTGATGATTTTTTTAAATTTTTGTTAGTATTTTCCATAATTATAAAAAAATATCCCATGGTAATTCCCTCCCTCCCTCCCAACACTTTCCCCTTTGAAATTCCATTCTCCATCATATTACCTCCCCATCACAATCATTGTAATTACATATATACAATATCAACCTATTAAGTACCCTTCTCCCTCCCTTTCTCTTCCCTTTATGTCTCCTTTTTAACTTACTGGCCTCTGCTACTAAGTATTTTCATTCTCACGCAGAAGCCCAATCATCTGTAGCTAGGATCCACATATGAGAGAGAACATGTGGCACTTGGCTTTCTGGGCCTGGGTTGCCTCACTTAGTATAATCCTTTCCAGGTCCATCCATTTTTCTGCAAGTTTCATAACTTCATTTTTCTTTACCGCTGAGTAGAACTCCATTGTATAAATGTGCCACATCTTCATTATCCACTCATACTTGATGATTTTTTAATTAAATCTATGATGTCTGAAAAGTCTGAAAATATTTAAAGATTAAATTAGTAATTTTGCTGACTCCAGTTAATGACTTCTATGCTTTTCTTTTTTGTAGCTTGCTGGATTGGTTTGTGGTTTTATCATCAAGTTACATACGAGTCTACATGACCCTGACTTTCTACAACAGCTCCATACGGTGGGGTTGATAGTAGAGTATGAAGGACTCCTGAGTACATACAGTAAGTCTCCTGTTCTTGTTAAGTGCTTTTCATCTTGATAACACGTTAGCTTCTCAGGTATGCACATAAATGAGAAGTAAACCTTTATTGAACCAAATAGCACCTAAATAATTTAAGTTTGCATTCATTCTCCTTGAAACTTTATTTTGTCACATATTATTTTTGGAAAGTGGGATGATACATCACTTCACAGTGGACATCTGAGCAGCCATAACGTACTTTTATTATAATATAAAAGGTTCATTGCCAACATGGATTCAGTGGCTGTACTTTAAAGTCACAATACCCTGTCTAGACTCCCATTTTCCAGAGACTAGCAAAAATAATATTATATTCCCTATTAGGATGTTTATATTGGGTTACATTCAAAATAGCCAACTGGTTATATTGTAGTATGTGAAATATAATGCTGAAATTAATATTGCCTTAATTTATTTTGAAAGATATGATATTCAAAAGATCATTACTAGCATAAGTCATATATATATTATTTCTGTTCTACAACACTAACCTTAAATATTCAGTATGTCCTCAGGTTGCAGTTCTATATTTGACATTTGACAACAAAAAAAGCAAGAATCTGGGTCACTGATTGAATTAGCATTTTGTTATTTCTAGAAACCATTGGCCCTTTCTGTCAATGAAATGATGTCCGCATGACACTTTGTTTTATAAAGGGATTAAAATATATCTTTAACCTCCCAGTAAAAGTGAAACTTCTTCTGCCTTCAAAGGATACATAGATTCCTGAGTCCAGTAAAACAGTTCTTATTTCCTAATGGAAGCCCTCACTCTGTGAGGAAAAGCATGTGGAATGGTTCTGATGCATTCACAATGTCATGTACTAAAAGACTAGAACAAATTCCAGTTGAGAAGAAAAGTAGCAAGTGACATTTTCTGTCCATAGTCTGTTTGTGACAAGGCACCTTTCTCTTGGTTTAGGTGATGAAATTGGAATGCTAGAGGACATGGCTGTTGGCATTTCAGATCTGAAAAAAGTTGCATTTAAAATAATTGAAGCCAAATCTAATGATGTCTTGCCGGTTATAACAGGAAGACGGTGAGTGATGCCCATTTCCTAGCGCCCAGGCTTTCTTAAATACAACGTGTTCTCTCCTGGCCAAGTGGCCTTGGGGAATTCATGTGTGGCTTGGACAGTTTTATTTTGTTCTCTTTTGGTTCTTGGGAAGAAATAAACATAGATTGTATGTCAGGGAGAGGTCTTGAAACCCTTTTGAAGTCTTATCAATGTAAATGATAGCAAGCTTGATTGTGGTAATACTCATGAAATATGAGAAAATTAAAATAACAGCATGCATAAAAAATGCATTTTTTTCTTTACTGCTACCTAGTCTAAAGCTCTGTATGTTTTTACTTTTGTGGGAATCATTCAGCTAATAGCTTCATAATTCTTGAGATGACTTTAAATTCATTGAAAGGCAACAGCATTTTAGGAAAGATATATTCTTATGTTGGGGCATATACCATAATTTTTCTTAATTGTTTTTGACAATTCATTCTCACACAGTGAGATTTCCGAGAAAGGTTTAAATAAATAACTTTGAAGGTTAAAATATGATAGGAAAAATATCAGAAATCATTAAGAAAAACGATAGTGTGTAAAAGAGTATGTTGATGGAAGAATTATATTCTATAATAGGTAGTTTCAATTAGAAGTCCTCCAAATTTCAACCAGTCTGATGTTGGCGCTTGTAAGTGGTGTGTGGTGTTACTTGAAATTCGGAACAATCTCAGATGACAATGAAAACATGAGAATGTGCAAAAGGGAGAAACTTTTCATGCTAGTGAAAGATGGAGAAGTGATATTAAATTTTTTTAAAAAATTCAAAGCAAACTTGTTCTCCTATCTATGATAAACATGATAGTCATTTAAAATTTTGTACGTGAAGGGCGCCTACAGTCACAGCCACATGGTCAGAGTGAAGAAAACTATTTCTTTCATGCAAAAGAAGTATCCCTATGAAAATAAATGTCTCATCTAGATATTAATGCTTCATTTTTATTCATTGAAGCAAAAGGAATAAAATTGTTCCTGTACATACCAGATAAATAGGACCACTCTATATTACTCTGCACTTTTCTCCCAATTCATAAGGATGCTATCAGGCTATTTGCTATGAGCAAAGAGCTAGATAACTCTGAGAAAACTCTAAAAGCCGCATCAAAAGTTAAAGTTGCAGACTGGAAAGATGGCATAGTAGTTAAGGCACTTGCCTGCAAAGCTAATGACCTGAGTTTGATTCCTCAGTTCCCACATAAAGCCAAATATACAAAGTGGTGCATGCATCTAGAGTTCATTTGCAGTGGCTAGGGGCCCTGGCACACCTGTTCTCTCTGTCTATCTCTTTTCTCTCTACCTCTCTATGCTTAAAAGTAAATAAATAAATAAAAATATTTTTTAAAAATGTTTTAAGTTACCAAACAGAGTTGAGTTGTCCTAATATCACAAAGCAGGCACATTTAATCCCCTTTCTTAAAACAATCTTATACCTGAAAAAAAATGATCTGAAACAGTCACCTTAGCTGTAAGGGAATAAATCAAATGCATATAGCAAATTTTATTGCATGAAATTCACAGAATATTAGTACATACTGGATAACAGGGTGGGGGCTGTATGGCATTCTTGCTGAGGGCTGATCCCAGTAATACCACTATGCCAGCCAGGTGAGGGTAACATTAACATGGTTAGCTCACCCTCTTCAGACTTGATCCCATCTGAGAGCAGAAAATGCTCATTTTTATTTTGTTAAGAGCCGGGAACATGCCTTTAATTAATATGTATATTAATTAAATATATATGAATATATAAATTAATATATATGTATATATATATATATATATATATATATATATATATATATATATATACATACACACACACACACACACACACACACACATGAATGAGGAGGGAGAGAGAGAAAGAGAATGGCATGCAAGGGCCTCCAGCCACTACAAATGAACTCCAGATGTGTGTGCCCCTTTGTGCATCTGGCTTATGCGGGTCCTGGAAAGTTGAACCAGAATCCTTTGGCTTTTCAGGCAAATGCCATCTCTCCAGCCAGAAAATGCTCACTGTTGAAAGTGGTCAGGAGTAGGGTTGACTTAGATAACGAGTCCATTCATAGCAACTACAAAGAACAACTAGTGGCAAATTTTACTTGGAGTTCTAAGAATCGTGTATATAATGCATAAGATATTACTAAGAAGCATAAATAACATCCTTTTGGATCCACTTATTAATGGAGAATTAGCCTATTTTCAAGGGTTGGAAGACTATATTATTTCAATGGAAAGGTATCCAAAGAGTGATTCTAGATTTAGCACCATTGTCATCTACAACTCAGTTGTCTTTATTTTGGGGAAAATTGGCAAGATAAACCTAACATTTTTATATATTTTTTTTAATAAAAATTTATTTATTTGAGAGCGACAGACAGAGAGAGAAAGAGGCATAGAGAGAAAGAGAGAATGCGCACGCCAGGGCCTCCAGCCACTGAAAGTGAACTCCAGACACATGTGCCCCCTTGTGCCACTGGCTAACATGAGTCCCGAGGAATCAAGCCTTGAACCGGGGTTCTTAGTCTTCACAGGCAAGCACTTAACTGACCCTAACATTTTTATGTAAACTAAAATAACACAGATTAGTTCCCACCCAGATTTTTGTGAGATACATTAAAAAATGGAAAAACATAATTCTAAGTTTAAAATTTTAGTGAAACTTTAATAAGCAAAACTGTGCATTACCAGTGTAGTGCATGCATACAGGCCAGCAAAGCAGAAGGTAAAATCCAGAAATACATTACTTAGAGTCCATTGATTTCCACAGATGATATCAAAACAATTGAATAGAGAATGGGGAATCTTTTAAAAAATGAGTTAGTTACATACAAAAGGCCTATATTCTTTTCTATATATAAGTATCGTAGTTTCCCTTTGATAATATGTACAAAAATATTGGCCTAAATCTAAGAGTTGAAACCATGGAACTTCTAGGAGAAAATATTTATAATTTGAGATAGAAGCCTAGTTCTTGATAGGACACAAAATCAAGATCTAATAAAGAAAACAAAAATAGGACTTCACCAAAATTATAAATGATTTTGTTGTTTTTTTGAGGTAGAGTCTCGCTCTAGCCCAGGCTGACCTGGAATTCACAATGTACTCTCAGGGTGGCCTCAAAGTCACAGAGATCCTCCTACTTCTGCTTCTTGAGTGCTATGAATAAAGGAGTGCACCACCATGCCTACCAGTAAGCTTTTCAAGCTGAAAGTGTGAAGGTGTTACTCAGTGGTAGACTTCTTATCTATCCTGCTCAAGGCCTTCGGATTCCATCCATGTACACAAAAATCCACATCAGTACATATGCATCAAATGAGTCCACTAAGAGGGCTAGAGAGGTGGCTCAAGGAGCTTGCTTACAAAACCTGATACACAGGGTTGATTCCCCAGTATCCACAAAAAGCCATATGCACAAAATATCACTTGTGTCTAGAGTTTGTTTGCAGCAAGAGGAGGCCACAGCATGCTCATTATCTCACTTCTCTCTCTATCTGTGTAAATACTTTTAAGATATTATAAAATGATTCCACTAAGAAAATGAAAATATAAGGTACAGACAGGGTAAAATGTATACAAATCATTGTAAAGCATTTTTGATAGACTACATTAACAATCATTATATCTCAATAATGAGAACAATAATTTTAAAGTTAACAAATATTTGAATAGTTGTTACCAAATAATAGAAATGATTGTTCTAAGAACCAGAAAATACAGTGAACATTATTAAGCATTAGGAGAACAGAGTGAAAACCACACTCAACATATTAATTTACTCACACTAAAATCATAATCTTCTGCTGGGCACACCTTTAATCCCAGCACTCAGGAGCCAGAGGTAGGAGTATCACTATGAGTTTGAGGCCTCCCTGACTCTATATAATGAATACCAGGTCAGCCTAGGCTAGAGGGAGACCCTATCTGAAAAACAAAAGCAAAACAAAACAAAAATTCAAAAAAGTCAGATAATGACAAATACTGGTAGAGATGCAAAGAAGCTGTGCTTTATGTACACTCAGGTAGGAAGGTTTGTAAATGGTGCCTATCATGGAAATAGTTAAAAGACTTCCTTAAATTTTAAATATAAAGTGACCTTGTGAATCATAGGTATATATCTGAGAGGAAATGAGGCATTTACCTACTAAACTAAATTTCACCAAATGTTCACTGCAAGATTTTTGTTTGTTTGTTTGTTTTTTGAGGTAAGGTCTCACTCTAGCCCAGGCTGACCTGGGATTCACTCTGTAGTCTCAGGCTGGCCTTGAACTCATAACAATCCTCCTACCTCTGCCTCCCAAGTGCTGGGATTAAAGGCGTGCACCACCACGCCCAGCAATTGAAAGATTTTTAATAATAGCCAAATTATAAATAATCCCTTGACTTTTGAATGCATAGAAAAACCATAGTGTGGTATATCTACATGTTACAATAATACTAATAGAAAAGTAATGATACATTCTCCAACATGGATGAGTTCAAAAAGATGTTAATTGAAAACACCAAACAAAAGGATTACATATTATATAAATCTATTTATATGAAAAATGTAGACAAATAAAATCTATGGAGACCTCCTGGAACTGAAAGTATAAGTAGAATTGATATGCATGAAAAATATTTGTTTTTAAAATGTTGGAAATTTTCTGGTTATGGTTGCACAACTCTAAATTGTACTGGTAATGTGTGCATTTAGGCAAGTTGTATCTTAATGAAGCTAAGGAAAAGTTTTCCCAAGGAAATTATATGATGAGTTTACCTTCAGAACAACTTTTAAATGTAGAATGACTCATTGATGTTTCTATATTCTTGAAAGACTTGTGATAAGCAGTAGCATATGTTAGCTGGGCTATTGACAAGGTCACTGAGAATAATTATTAAACAAATTAATGTGTCCATCTACCAACCTAATGGTAGCATCTATGCCTGCTGGAGTTAAGGTATCCCCCAATTATCTTGCTTATAGGGAGAGACTAATATGAGTGAATGATATCTAGTATCTATTGCTGATGTTTTACTAGGAGAAATTAAACAGATTTTCACAGGTACCATTTATTCTGATCGTTTCCCAGGTCCCTTTTCCTAGTAACTCACTATGTACAGTTCTGAAAGTGCATGGATTCTCTCATTTCTAGGCAAAAATTGTGTCTTTACTATACTCACATCGCATTGCATTAGAAAATATCAATTTTTATACTATAAAGCTAGTTATTTTTACTGAACATATTTTGAACATTAAATACCAGGGGGAGAGTTGCTGGTAATTTTCAATGTTCAGTAATTAAACAATTTCATTTCTGATAATGAAAGCCAGGGTGGTTCATTAATAACACTGTATCAGAAATGTTTATGTTAGCTGACTTTTCTCATTGCTGTGACTTGAGAAAAAGCATCCTAAAGGAGGAGAGTGTATTTTGGAAGTGCTGAAAGGTTGTAGTCTATCATGAAGGAGAGTCACGGTGGCAGGTGGCTCTGTTACAACCCAAGCAGAGGCATGGCGTCCCTCTCACCTCTCCAGACCACAGAAAAGAAAGTGGCCCAGGAACTGGGCCAGGCTATGATTCTCAAGATCCACCCTCTAGTGACCTACTTCCTCCTAAAACTGTACCACCAACTGGGGATCAAATATTCAAACACAAGTGTCTCTGGGGAACATATCACATTGACACCATAACAAGACATATTGGTCTATATTACTGGGAAGGCCACCAAAGACTACTTTTCTTATTTGGAGGACTTGTAGGATTTAAAATAAATAAGGGAGAAAATTGAGACTCTCTAGCCCCATGACACTGGGTCTAAAAACAAGAGCTGAAAAGTGCCCCTTTCCAGATGGAGTTGAGACTAATGCAGGTAAATCACACATAAACCTTTTAATTATTTATAAGTAATTTAATAAAGAAACAAGGGTGTCTTACTTGAGTGAATGAACAATAAAAAATAAGCATATAATAGCCAAAAGCCTAAATCCATGTTACCTTCCAGTTTGTATTGGTGGGTTTCCCAGTGAGTCTAAAATAACACAGAGAAATGAAATGAATGATGTTGCTCTTCTGTGTCATTTACCTTTTCAGTGAACACTATGTGGTGGAGGTGAAACTTCCGACCACCATGTTTGAGTCACTCCCTCTGCAGATTAAAGAAGGACAGTTGCTTTATGTCTATCCGGTTCTGTTTAATGTTGGAATCAATGAGCAACAGACTCTGGCTGAGAGGTAAGTTTCATACACAAGATGTTATCCAGCTTTTCTTTCTTCAAATGCATGCTGAGATATGATACACCACATTTCTGCGTGCACACACACAAAAGAAAATATTATCATTTACTTATTTGTAAGAGAGACAGAAAGAGACAGAGTGTGAGCATGGGCTCTCTAAGGCCTCCTGAAACTACAAATGAACTCCAGACACATGCACAACTTTCTGCATCTGGCTTTACATGGGCACTAGGGAATAGAACCCAGGCTGTAAAGCTTAGCAGGCCAGCTCCTTTAACCACTGAACAATCTCCCCAGCTGAAACATTGTCCTTTTTTGTGTTGTTGTTATTGAGGTAGGGTCTTGTTTTAGCCCAGGCTGACATGGAATTCACAATGTAGTCTCAGGGTGGCCTCAAACTCTTGGCAATCCTCCTACCTCTGCCTCCCGAGTGCTAGGATATTAGTGTACACCACCACAGCTGGCAACATTGCCCTTTTAATAAGTACCAAGTAATTTGATAAGGGAAAGAAAACTATTCATACTTAAGGAATCCTACCCCAAATTAAATGTGTCAAAATTGAGAAATATATTGATGTCAACTACAAAGTATTGACTTAATTTATTCATGTTCCCAAATGTGTATGTCAAACTTTAGAATTACAAACACATACAAAAACACCCATACACATAAATACATACACGCACACACACAGAAAGAGAGAGAGAGAGAAATCTCAGTTAATTGTTTTTAATTTTTCTGGACCTAAATGCAGACTATTTCTTCTTCTTCTTTTTTTTTTTTTTTTTTTTTTTTTTTTTTTTACTACAATAGCTATCGTGAGGCAATTGTAACACATCTTTTTGGAATGATTTACTAAGTCAATCACTGATTGTTAAATGATCCTGAGTTGTAAGCAAAAGACATTGATTTGAGTGGGCAGACAGCTCAGGATAAAAACCACAGAAAACCTAGAGAATGAGTAAGTTTTCTAGAACACAATTAGAAAAGATTTTAGAGGCAAAAAAAAAATCAAAGTATTGCCAGATCTGGCTAGTGAAGTTCCACGGGTAAATTTTGGGATAATATGATGATTTGGGCTTTTGAAATGCTTTCCTGTCTACAAGTTACTTTCCTTGTATTTATTGCCTCATGGGTAACAGTTTTACAGTACAAACTATTTCCTATCATAATTCTTATGCATATTTTAGGTCTTTCTTAATGCCTTTTTACTAAATTAAAATGTCTGCTCATGGGTTGGTGAGATGGCTTAGCGGTTAAGCACTCACCTGTGAAGCCTAAGGACCCCAGTTCGAGGCTCGATTCCCCAGGACCCACGTGGGCTAGATGCACAAGGGGGTGCACGCATCTGGAGTTCGTTTGCAGTACCTGGAAGCCCTGGCGTGCCCATTCTTTCTCTTTCTCTCTCTCTCTCTCTGTTTCTCTTTCACTCTCTGTGGCTCTCAAATAAATTGAAAAAAAAAAGTCAGCTGCAATTATGGACTTCTTCAATTTCAATAATGCATCAAATGCTTATTGTCATCTATTACTCTCAAACTATTTTTTTCTCATCTCTCTATTATCCTGGGCAACACAGACTCCCACAACCCTCAACAGCCATTTATCAAGTAGATGACAACACTTTGTATTACTTTAAATTCAAAACTCAGAATATATTTGACTCACTCTATTATATAAGAAATTTTCTATGATAATTAGAAACTTTTGAAAATCAGTATTTTCCAGTTATATACATAATTTTCCAAATTTTGTTTGTTGTAGATAATATCCCTTAATATAAATTAGAGAATTTGGGAAGAGACAGTGTAGTAGACAGCTTCCCATTTGCTGGGATGAACTTCCAGACCAGGCACAGTAATGGAAGAAGTGATATTTTGAAGCTTACAGATCCAGGGGAAGTTTCATAATGGCAGAAGTTAGCCTGCTTTCACAGGTCTAAGTAGAGAGAGAAAAGCACAAGCCAAAAAGCCACATAGCACAGCACACTTCAGGAAATCCAGCTAGGCATACTTGTATATCCTTAGGTTGGAATCTCAAACCCACCACCACACCTGAGAGCTGGACCCTAAGATCCACCCAGTAGACACTGTCTCAATCCAAGTGGCTGCAGGTCCAAACTGCGAGCTAATAAAGCACTAAATCTATTGGAGGCCATATATTCAAACAACCACATTCAGTCCCTGGTCCCCAATATATGTAAAGCCACCACATATTGTAAGTTGTACTTAGTCTAATTTTAAAGGTCCCACAGTCTTAACCAATTTAAGATAGTGAATCCTGTAAAATTAAACAAGTTAAGTATTTTTAGCATATAAAGGCACAAAGTATACATTTTTTTTTTAAATTTTATTTATTTATTTGAGAGCGACAGACACAGAGAGAAAGACAGATAGAGGGAGAGAATGGGTGCGCCAGGGCTTCCAGCCTCTGCAAACAAACTCCAGACGTGTGTGCCCCCTTGTGCATCTGGCTAAATGTGGGACCTGGAGAACCGAGCCTCGAACCGGGGTCCTTAGGCTTCACAGGCAAGCGCTTAACCGCTAAGCCATCTCTCCAGCCCCAAAGTATACATTTTTAACTGGTATAAGACACAACAAGGAAAAACTAGAACAATATAAATTTAACCACACTTAAGCAATCATCAAACTTTTGTAGTTTAAGTTCCATATAACCAGATGCTGACAGTCTCTAGGTTTTCCTATTTCCCCCCTTGAGCTGGGCAGAGTAGCCAGGGAAAACTTCAATCCCAGGCCAACAGTGTGCTCCGTGGTAGTCTTTACACAGTCCTTATCTGCCCAAAACATCTTTAGGTCTCTGTGTAAACCACGGTCCATCTTCCAAAGGTTCTTCAAGCCTATTAGGGCATCACACTCTGCCTGGTGCCACATCTCAGCAGTGGCTTCTGGAACCATGTGCAATTTATGACCACTCCCTGATTTTTTTTTATTTTTGCAAAACTAATACTAGGTGTGTAGGGCTCAGTCATAATCTTAATTCAGGGACAAAATAAATCATGACCTTGCAAAGCAGGTTCCTTTTTCCTTTTTCAGTCAACTCTTTTTCAAAAGAAGTTGAATATATATATATATGTGTGTGTGTGTGTGTGTGTGTGTGTGTGTGTGTGTGTGTGTGTGTGTTGTCTTTTCTCAGGCATCCTCTCTAATGTTTTAATATAAAGCAGTTGGGTCATGTTCTTTAAGATTACTAATGTGTTAACAATAGCAGCTTCAGTAATCTAAAACCAGCCTCAGTGCTTATAATTTTAACTTGTTTGAGGTTTCCAATTTAAAATCTTAAATCTCTCATTCCATTATCTTTAGCCAAGCACATTACTTCATTAGAAATTTAACTTTGACCAAAGTCTCTGTCCTGGGCTTCAGAATGCAGCCAGCCTTTATGCCAGCAGCCCAGTTCCAACAAAGGCCTCTGTAGTCTTTCCTTGCCATTATAGAGCTCACAATTCACTTTCCTCCATATAGCATTTTCAAACTTTCATCAGAATATTTAAAAACTTGGCTTACCACTCCAGAATGTGTCTTCAGTTGTAAGTTCAAAGTCCATGCCTGTTCCTCCAAAACAAAAGTTCCAAAAGACCAAAATACACATGGTCAAATCTATCCCACCCCATTTCTGGTACCAACTTCTGTAGCAGACAGCTTCAGGTTTGCTGAGATGAACTTCCAGACCAAGCACAATTATGGAAGAAGGGATTTATTGAAGCTTATAGATCCAGGGGAAGTTCTATAATGACAGAAGAAGCTGGTCTGCCTCCACAGGACAAACAAACAACACAAGCCAAAAACAAAAACAAAAACAAAAACAAAACACATAGCACAGCACACTTTAGGAACTCCAGTGAGGCACACTTTGTATATCTTTTAATATCTCAAACCTACCACCACACCTGAAGTCTGTACCCTAAGATCCACCCAGTATCACTGTCTCCAGCCTGGTGGCTATAACTCCAAACTACAGACTAATAAAGCACTAAATATATTGGGGGCCATATATTCAAATTACCATGGACAGCATGCTAAATGGTGTCCTCTTTGTTATGATAGCATAGAGAATGTTTTGAGTTTGATTTATTAAATTAGATCCTAGGAGTATGGCATTGGGAGTGATGGAAGGCTTCCTTTGCAAGCATATCAAAAACTAGCTAACACTGTTACTGACTAGTTAACTTCTAAACTACACTAGTTTTATTGTTCATGTCACTGTGTCTATTTCATTTATCAGTCACTTCATTTAAAAAGCACCCTTCTCACATCTCCCATCTCACTTATAAATTAAAAATGTATCTTTTTATACACTGAAGCTGAATCAGAGAGACAGGATGTGAAAATCAGGGAAAATGGCAAAGTAGTGAAAAGTGCTGAGAGAAGCAGTAAGGCTAAGTTTGAATAAGACTGACATCAGCTAATTATTGATCTATTGAACCAATCACTTACTTTCTATTCTCTAATCCTCTCTTTTTTAAACTTTTTGTTTATTTTTCTTTATTTACTTGAGAGTAACAGCCAGACAGAGAAAGAGGGAGGGGGAGAGAGAGAGAGAGAGAGAGGGAATGGGCATACCAGGGCCTCCAGATAATGCAAGTGAATGCCAGATGCATGTGCCACCTTGTGTATCTGGATCATCTGGGGAATTGAGCCTCTAACCAGGGTCCTTAGTCTTCACAGGCAAGCACTTAATGGCTAAGCCATATTTCCAGCCATTTTTCTTTTTCATTTGGAATTTTGCTCTGCTCCAGGTAACAACTACCTATCAGTACTACATAAATACAATTCTCATATTGTTGCATGCTTAACCAAAACTAAAATTAAGTATGTTATATGACCATTCTAAAAGAAATAACTATTGATTCTATTAGTAAGTTTTATTTAACTGGTGTAACAAGAGACCAAAGATTATACAGTTTACAAATAAAAATGATATATTATTAGCATTAAGGAGGCCACAAGGTTCAGGGGACAGGTTCCAGGGTACTGGGTGCTCTTTGGGGCCTCCTTTCACAGCCTGCAAATGGCTGACCTCATCCTTGTTGTGCTCTCCCATCCAGGACCTCTTCTTTGTGAACTTGTCACTTAGGGCAAAGCTCTCTAGTGTCATGTCTTTAAAGGTACTTATCCATGTGGTTCCGAACCTACCCTCATAACATACTTTAACCTAAATATTTCCCTAGAGGCCCCCATCACTACATATAGGCACCCTAGTGGATAGGAATTCAAATTAATTTTTATAGGACTCCCAACCTTTCATCAAAGACATTAATATCACTCCTGTTGATTATATTGTCTGAAAAGTTAGAAGAATCCAGTGAGACTGACTGCCCTGTCAATTTTCCAGAGAGTACATTACTATATCTAAATTGAACTCAGCTTAGATCTTGAATATTGACTCTCCCAGGTGCTTTCCTGGCAAGCTTTGGAGCAAAAGGGAGGAGAGTGGATGACAAGGAACATTGGGTCCAGTCTCTGTCCTATAAGGAAGACAAATCATCAAATACTGTATTGCATGTGACTCGGTAGTCAAAGATGCTGAAGGGACAGAAACAATGCAGGGCAGAATTTAATTCAGAGCTGTGAAATGAATTCCTGAAGGAGGTCTTGCAGTGGAAGAAGCCTCTCATTGGCTCTGAAAATGGAACAGGAATTCATCTAGCCATCAAGGAGAATGATGCATTCTAACTATAGAGGGAGAGCTCCAAGGCTTTAAAATACTGCAGATGAAAGTGAAGGATATAATCCTTTTCCCACATGTCAGCTCGCCTTGCAAGCCTTATGGAGAGTTAGATGTTAAGCTCATGGCAGTGGGCTTTCTTCCTGTATAGAGGTAAGAAGAACTGGAGTTCAGTGAAGTGACATGATAGAATGGATATTAGATTATTTCCCCAGCACTTCACTTGCTGAACAGTGTGCTCTTTGATAAGTAGTTGATATTCACAAATATTTGCTGATTTCGTGAATAGTCTAGGCATGCTAAAATGGAGTGATTCAGAGAAGAAAGCAGGCTGGAGGCAACAATGGTATGTGGAAACCTTCAGGAGAGTAATGGCCTTGCTACATATCATGACTCTGTGGCAAATCAAAAGAAGGGACAGTAAGCATTTAGGATCAATGAACAGTGAGTAAAATAAGAAAAAAAGAAAGTAAATCCAGAGGCTGGCAGGCTGGCTTAGTGGTTATGGTGCTTGCCAGCAAAGCCTAAGGATCTGGATTCTACTCGCCAGTACCCATGCAAAGGCAGATACACAAGGTGGTGCATGAGTCTAGAGTTCAGTAACTGTGTCTCAATGCCCTGGGGTGCCCATATTCATTCTCTCTCTCTCTCTCTCTCTCTCTCTATCTCTATCTCTATCTCTGTCTCTGTCTCTCTCCCCCTATCTCCCCCCTCTTTTTCTCTCTATATCTTTCAAATAAATAAAAATGTATATAAAATGCTAGCTAGATTTTGAAACTGAATTTATGATGGGATGTTGGAACAAGGTTTAGAAATACTCAGGAAGAAGAGGTCCCAGGTTTGGTATATGTTACCTTAGAAGTGGAGTGGGAAGATATACAACTTCAGGTGGTATCTAGAAATATAGATTTGGGGGGGCTGGAGAGGTTTCTCAGAGGTTAATGTATTTATGTGCAAAGGCTGATGGCCCCAGTTCTATTCCAGAAGAAAACAATGATTTAAAAAGAAATATAGATTTGGATGGCAGTACACACCGAAAGCCATTTTTCCTAGCATCCTTCTGTGGAGCGACAAAGGTTTACATTTGAAAATGGGGCATACACAAAGAGAAGACCAACTCTGTGCTATCCAGAAAGCAAAGTTTGTCTTGATGAAAGGACAGCCAAGCACTGGCACAGAACTGTTGAATGTCATGGGCATAAGATACCGACAGGAAGGATGAACGGCTCTCTGAGAGGCTACAGGGCTCTATGTGCACCTGCAGCAGGTGACAGCATGCAAGATGGCATCTAAATAAGCAGCCGGTTCTGGTCTCCTATATCCTTCAGTAAGTTGTCAGGCAGGAAGAGGGAGGATGGGTTGCATAGAGGAGGGGCTGTCAATGCATGCTGAGATGCTGTCCTACAGAGATGGTGTGGGGAAGATTGAGAAAACTTCTAGTACCTCAGTAGTAATCAGTAGTAATAATACATGTGCAAAGAGGATGGTGTTTTGAATATGGCATTTCGTCCAAGAGCACCTTTGTCAATGGTGAGACTATTTTAAAACTATCATGAGTGAGTGGTAGCCAGGGCCAGTAGAGACTGCGCTATGCTTGAAGTCACCAGTGTGTAATGTAGCTTAAAAAAATAAGCAAGACATTTTAAAAGAAAACCCTCTATTGATATCTATTTTAAAAAGACAAGTTTGCCAGTGTTACATTTTGGTGCTATTTTATAACTCATAGCTGCTATATTTTTCCCTATTTTTAGATTTGGAGATGTCTCTTTGCAAGAAAGTATTAATCAAGAAAATTTTGAGCTTGTAAAAGAATATTATTCAATATTTATGGAAAAGATGCCTCCTGATTGTAAGTATATGAATTTCTGAAAACATTAGCAGTGATTTCTTGATTAAAATATCCTGAGGGGAGGTCAGAGGAACGGTGGGTGATTAAAGGAGCACAAGGCAGGGGTGAGGCTGATGTTGAGAATATGTGAAGAGGTAGACTGATTGCCAAGGTGGCATAGCTAGACTCTGCCTCTTCACCTTGATTGCAGTCTCCAAAGTGCCCTACTGCTCATGCCAGGACACTAAATTCAGTGAGGCTGGGAAAGGTCCAGACATCAGAAATATGGAAATAATAGTTGGAAATCTCAATTGTGTCCCATAAAAAAAATCACATAGTTCTTCATCACATGAAATACCTGAGTAATAGTATAGATGTTTTAATTATATCAGTTGCATAGACGTAAGGAGAAGATCAGATAGAATACAAGTTATCCAATGTCATATTAAGTGGTACTCACAAAGGACTAGCTATTGAATGTTCTTATTGCAGTGTTTTATATAAAATATTTCAGAGCATCTCAAATGATAGATATGTCTTTTTCACTTTTGGAAGTTTTTTGCCATTGCTGGTTCTATAGCCCCCCCTCCCAACCTGCCACAATCTCAAGCATATAAATTCATGCAGTACAAATTCAGGGAATTAGGAACTCATCAAGATTGCATCTATATCTATTATAGATATGTGTAATTGCATGTAATGGTGGGAAACTACTGGGTTTTAACAAAGTCAGAAATGTAGTATTTTTTTTAGCCAAAAGCTATAATCAAAGGCAATATTTAACCAATTGCAGGCAGTTTCTCTACTGATTTCCACTCTCATAATGAGTTCGAAGTTGCCTCAGCTGCAAAGCATGTAGATCTTTCCATAGCCTTGTGTTGCTTTCAAAGACTACAATGGCATACATGGGCCCATGTTCAGTCAGAGAATTTTACTTGCTGGTTTTTATATTACAATTGTTATATTCTTCTATGTCCCATCAAATATTTTGTTTTTCCAAAATGAAACTAAGTATGTGGAGAATCTTTAGTGACCAGCAAAGTTAGATTTAAATATGTTCACTTCACTAAAAGTGACTAGAAAGTCTAAAAATATACTTTGAGGCTGGAGAGATGGCTTAGCAGTTAAAGTGCTTGCTAGTGAAGCTGAAAGATGCAGGTCCTATTCCCCAGTTCCCATATAAAGCCAGATGCGCAAGATGGCACATGCGTCTGGTGTTGCTAGAGGCCCTGGTGTGTCCATTCTCTCTTTATTTGTGTCTTTATTTCTTTCTCAAATAAATAAATAAAATAGTTAAAAATAAATGAACTATGCTGTTGAAGTAATTATTTACTTTGCTTTAGATTTTTTTTCCACGTTACTTTTAGTTTGAAAATAATTCTCAAAATTTTTACCAACAACATGATTTCTGTCGATTTTGATCTTGGAAAGCATGTATGGTGCCCACACTAGCAGCATTAGTATTACTTGGGAAATTCTAGGTATCACTAATCCTCAGGTTCCTCTATAGATCTGAAATTTCCCTGAGTCTATGTTTCAATCCTCTAAGTGATTTCTGAGTCATCTGCATTCTGTGACTCATGAGCAGCCATCCTAAAACAAATGGTGTATCATAACATAGGCTGTTGGCAATTTGTGAAGAGATTTCTCAGTAAACTCAAAGCAGTCATGGAACTTGAAAAGGAAAGTTTAGTGTTGACAGAAGTGTTATCTGAGATATAAAATTCAAAGTAATTTTCTATTCAAGAAATTTAAACTATTCATAAGAATAAAAGTTTTAAATTTTCATATAAAACTTCTTATCTTATCATTTAAATAGAATTTTCCATCATTATCTATGGGAATTCACTTTTTAGAAATCCCTGCAGATACCCAAAATCAGTGAATCCTCAGATTCCTTACAGAAAATGGGGTAGCATTTGCATATACCTATGTGAATACTTCTTATTTTTGTTTATTTACTAGAGAGATAGGGTAAAGAGAGAGAGAGAGAGAATGGGCATGCCAGGACTCTATCCACTGCAAAAGAACTCCAGAAGCATGTGTCACCATGTGCATCTGGCATATGTGGGTACTAGGGAAACAAACCTGGGTCCTTAGGCTTCATAGGCAAGTACTTTCACCACTAAGTCATCACTCCAGCCTCTGGACACTTCTGTAAATTATATCTGCTGATAAAAACTCAATCAATCTAATCACAGCATAAATACATATTACAATGTATTGTTTATATGGAATAAGAATACATCCACAAATCCTGTGAAGGTTCAGAACAGTTATATATTTTGCTGATTATTCTTGATCTGTGTTTGGTTGACTCTACAGATGTGAAACCCATTGGTATAGAGAACTGAATATAAATTGTTTTTAGATACTTTGAAATATCTACTTACTCATTGAAAAAGGATGACCTTGTATTAAAACAATTCCATTCCACTATTAATTACCTTAGGAGACTGAATTTTCCCTGCTGTATTTTTCTTCAAATACTTTTTAGGTAAAATGAGCAAACTTTCAGCAGACTGGAACTGTAGCACAATTGTGTTTTCACTCTGTAACAAAAGCAAAAGTCAATCTGGATAAGTATGCCAGTATGTGTGGTGTTCTGCAGAAATATCAGCCCAACAAAGAATTTAGGTTGTGCGGCATTTAAGAAAGACAGATACAAGCTTTCTTTTTAAAAACACATATTTCATTTATTTACTTATTTGAGAGAGAGAGAAGCAGAGAGAGAGAGAGATAGAGAGAGAGAATGGGCACATCAGGGCCTCTAGCCACTGCAAACAAATTCCAGATACATGCACCACCTTGTGCATCTGGCTTATGTGGGTCCTAGGGAATTGAACCTGGGACCTTAGACTTTGCAGGCAAGTGCCTTAATGGCTAAGCCATCTCTCCAGCCCCCATAAGCTTTCTTTGAGCATGATGACAGGTTAAGGCGTTTGCTAAAAAGGAAGGAACTACCATTCTGGGCCTATAATTTATCTATAAGCCATAAAATCAATTATTATTTTTCATAATAAGATCAAGGATTTTATATTAGAGACTAGATCAATTCACCAAGCATGATATCATCTTTTATTAATCCTCTATGAATATGCTGCTTTTTAATTTACAACCGTGTCTTCAAATAATTTACCAGTGTAATATTTGGATTCCATGTAGTTTTCTAGTTAAAATTGTTTTCTTCCCCAAAGATTGTGTTAACCTTAATGGATTCTGCTTACATCAGAGTGAATTTATATATATATAAATATATATGTGTGTGTATATATATACATATATATATATATACATATACATATGTATGTATGTTTTATATGTATGTAGTAGCCATCAAATAGCTCTCAATCTTCACATATATATAATTTAAAATTTATTTATTTGAGAGAGAGAATGGGCACATCAGGCCTCCAGCCACTGCAAATGAACTTCAGATGCATGCACTCCCCTGTGCATTTGACTTACATGGGTCTTGGGGAATAAAATGTTGGTCCTTTGGCTTTGTAGGCAAACACCTTAGCAGCTAAGCCATCTCTCCAGCCCCCAACATATATACAATTTTATGGGGCTGGAGAGATTGCTAAGAGATTGCCTGCAAAGCCAAAGTATCCAGGTTCAATTCCCCAGTACCCACGTAAACCAGATGCACAAAGTGGTGCATGCATCTGGAGTTTATTTGCAGTGGGTTAGGGCTGTGGTACACCCATTTTCTCTCTCAAATAAATAAGCAAAAAAAAAATATTTTTTAAAACATTTTATGGACAGAAAAGTATATTCTTCCCCAAATATTCCTTAAACTCATGATAAATGTAGGCTTAATGGGTAGTCTCACTCAATTCAGAGAAAAAAGGCAGGGGGGAGTTTACTATAGTCTTTGTGATGGTTTATATCGATTGTTAATTTGACAGGACCTTGAATCACCTATGGAACAAGCCTGTGGGAGATTATTTCAAATAGGTGAAAATAGGTTGTTTAGACACCCCTTGACTGTGGGCAGCGCCATCAGTGGGGTGGGGGTCCTGGACTGTATAAAACTTTCTGGTTGAGCTTCAGCATTCTTGGCAGTCTGCCTCCCAATTTTGATGACAGTTGACTACAGCTTCCCACTCAAACCTGACTTGATGAAAATTTTCTCCCAAACTGTAAGCTAAATTAAACACAGGTCTTTCCATGACCTGCTTTGGATTGGGTATTTGTTACAGCAATGAGCGTGTCATTGGCACCGTAGCTGATTTCCTGTTACTGAACATGGACAGGTTAGAACTTAGGAACAAGGAGGAAGATGGAAACTTAAAGTTGTCTGACAACAAAACCATATGCTCTTCCAGTGTGCTTACCTTAGTGATTTAGAGGCTAATCTGTCGTAAAAAAAAAAAAAAAAAAAAAAAATCTCAATTCCATTGGAATAAATATCCCATCAAAGCCGGGCGTGGTGGCGCACGCCTTTAATCCCAGCACTCAGGAGGCAGAGGTAGGAGGATCACTGTGATTTCGAGGCCACCCTGAGACTACATAGTGAATTCCAGGTCAGCCTGAGCCAGAGTGAGACCCTACCTCGAAAAACCAAAACAAATAAATAAATATCCCATCAAATTTAGGTTTTATATCCTCAAACACCCCCACACCCATGCCCACCCATCTTTCTTCTGCCTTTCAAAAGGTCATTAGTGGAATGTTTAGTGGGGCAGGGTGGTTGCCAGGAGTGAAGGACCCTATTCCTGTCACTGCTTAGCTTTCATCTGAAGCAGGAAACATACGTCTGAAAGGGATACCGGCTCCTCAGAGCCATCAGTGACTGCTCTGTGGCTGTGTGGTGGCTTTTTCCTCCTGCTTTTCTCTGAACAGCATCGCAGCCCTCAGGCATCTCCCCCTGCTTGCTGTGACTGTAAGGCATGGCAAATCTTCAGGACCTGTTTCCCCTCAGGCCCTACCTGTGATATCCACTGCTCCCTTTGATCAAGTGGGAAAACTGCACTGTGCAGGTCCTTGTGCTTCCCATTCCCCTGATCTTCCCACTGGGCTCAGTGATGTCAGGCTTCTTTCAAGTCCCCTTTCTTGCATCCCTAAAGCATTATGACTCTTAGCATTTGCATCAGGAATAAAGCGATACAAAAAGCACATCCGAAAACCGCTTTGCACAAATCATTCTGTGTTTAGAAGTCACCGTAAACATCTCCCATGTCTACCAGGAGCTTTAGAAGAAGCTGAGAAGTGCTGTGTTCTTGCCTCCCTAAGAGAAGAGGGAAACGACTGTGATTTTGTCACATCCAAAGGGATTGTTCTTTCTCTAATAATAATCACCATACTTTTTCCCCCTTACACTAAACAAAAAGAGGGATAGGGTGCTGGAGAGATGGCTCAGTGGTTAAGGGGCTTGCCTGCGAAGCCCAAGTACTCAGGTTCAATTCCCCAGTACCCACAGAAGCCAGATGCACAAGGTGGCACATGCCTCTGGAGTTTGTTTGCAGTGGTTAGAAGCCTTGGTGTGACCATTCTCTCTCTCCTTTCCTCCCTCCCTCCCTCTCTCTCTCTCTCTCTCTCACTCTCTCCCTCCCTCCCTTCCTTCCTCTTTCTTTTCTTTCTTTCTTTCTTTCTTTCTTTCTTTCTTTCTTTCTTTCTTTCTTTCTTTCTTTCTTCTTTCTTTCTTTCTTTCTCAAAATAAAATAAATAAACCAGAAAAGGGATGTTGTCACACAGGTCTATTAGAATTCTGCTACTTACCACCTTCTGCATTTGCATAATTAGGGAGGGCACTCTAACATTGTGGGGTAAGAAGTAAAGACAGGCAAGGCTCTTTTAGCTGTTCTAAACTATTTTAAAACTTTTTGACATCCCCATCTTATATGTAGTACTTCATCCAATATAACAATAAGAAATGCATATTAAATTCCTGTTTTAGGAAAAAAAAACCCCTCAGATTGGCAATGGAAGTAAGTTGAATACCATCAAACATTACATTATGTATATACACTTTTTGCTGGAAGCCTCACATCCAATTTAGTGGTGTGAAAATGATATTATGTGTAAAAACTCTGCCAGTCACCAGGGATGACGAAGATGCAGGTGAGTGCCCATACAGCTTGCCATCTGATGACTCAGTGTAATCAAGGGGTGATCTCCATTAACTCTGAACCTCTTTCCAGATGAATTGATGCTATTTTGGAGCAATATGCCTTCACACCATTGAAAAAAATAGGAAAATGGATTATCAATCTAATATTTTATAGAGAATTAATTTTAGATGAATTGTGTGAGGTTTTCTACATGGTTCCTGTAGAAGAGAAGGGATCGTGCATGACAAGGACAGTGTGTCCTAAAGACAAAGAAATGAGGACTAAGGAACTCACCAAACAATGAACAAGTTATTTAAGATGGAGCCAAAGAAAAATTAAATAACATGGATGCCATCCAGAGAATGTGAGGAGAATATCACATGTGTTAATGAACAATGAGGGTCTTATTAAAGGCTGTTAAGGTTGAGGTTTATGAGTCAATGGCAACATTTTATGTAGTAATCTTAAAGCATGAGGTGAAACCACATTATAGTCATTTAAGGAGAGAATACAAGTATTACATCTAGAGAGACAAAGTAAAGTCACACTTTTAGAAAACAAACAGTGAAAACAATGAGAAATTTAAAAACTAGACTAGAAGGAGTAGAGTCAAGTAAGAGGGTTTTTGTTTGTTTGTTTTTTCATCTTTGGTTCTCTTCAGTTTTCTAAATGGCAGGTCAGCACATATAAAGCCAGCTGGAAATTGCAGGGTTTCAGGTATGGTCTGACACGCTCTTGCTGGCAGTTCTGGAGAAAGAGTAGTGGTCAGGTCCTTGGCACCACCAGAAAGCCAAGCAGAAGCCCGAGGGCAGTGGGCTCAGCCTTACTTGTGAGGCACAATGAACAGCAAGTACTTCAGTGGGGCGGGGGGGGGGGGGGAATCAGTACTTGGACTTCTCAAGAAGAAAACTGGCCATGTTTACCTGGGACCCTCAAACACCTAAAGATTTCCAACATAAGATAACTGATAGATTTTCAAGAACCACATTTTGGGAATGGAGGAAGCATTTGCTGCGCTAACTTGAGGATGTGGGTTCGGGTCACCAGCACTCACTTAGAAATGCAGTCATTGTGTCCTGTTCCTGTAATCCTGCACTGTGGAAGTAGAAGCTGGGCTGCCGAGGGCTCACTGGTTAGTGAATCCATCCAAATTGTTAGGCTCTGGCTCAGCAAGATGTCCTTTTTCTTAAAATAAGGTGGGGAGTAACTGAGGAAGACTCCAGATGTTGACCTCTGGCCTCCACATGCACACACACACACACACACACACAACCACACATGCACACACACACGAACACTGAAAACAAAACAAGAAAAGAATCACATTCTGCACGTAAATGGTTTTATAATGATCCATGCGTAGGTTAGAGTTTGTTTTCAGAGTCCTACTGGCTGTTGTTACTTTAGAAGAAAAAACTGTGTAAAGATCAATTCACCTCAATTAATTCACCAGCTTTAACATTCAGATCAATCATGAGTTTTGATCATCAATCATAAAATATATATATTTTTTGTTTCTTTCCTTTTCTTTATGTATTTTTTGTTTATTTTTATTTATTTGAGAGTGACAGAGAGAGCGAGAGAGAGAGAGAGAGAAAGAGAATGGGTGTGCCAGGGCATCCAGCCACTACAAACAAACTCCAGACACATGCGCCCCCTTGTGCATCTGACTAATGTGGGTCCTGGGGAATCAAGCCTCAAACCTGGGTCCTTAGGCTTCACAGCCAAGTGCTTAATCACTAAGCCATCTCTCCAGTCCTCTTTATGTATTTTTTCTTGAGACACAGGGTTTTGCTATATATCTCAAGCTTGGCCCTCCTGCCTCAAACTCTTGACTAATAAGATTATAGATATGTGCCACCTTTATCAGATGAAAAATACTTCTTAAAAATAATTTATAAAAGTTAGGGGTGAAGAGATTGCTTAGCAGTTAAGGTGCTTACCTGTGGAACCTATGGACCCATGTTTGATTCCCCAGTCCCCAAGTTAAGCCAGATGCATAAGGTAGTACATGCACCTATAGATCATGGGCAGTGGCTAGAGGCCCTGGTGTGCCCATTCTTTCTCTCTCTCAAATACATAAAGTAAGTTTTTAAAGTTGAACATACACATTAAGTATTGTAGTGTTTCACTTTACCAAACAGAAGTTTACTTAACTATAATGTTTTCTTTTTGAACATATCATTTTTCTTTTTTTTTTAAAGCTGGTGATTGAAACCATTGCTGTTCTACACTCCAAGTCCCTCAGCGTTTTCTATGTTTAATATTTCAGTTTATGTTAACTCATACAAAAGGCAGGTTACATCTGTATATTGGTTCTCAGAACAAAATTACAAAGAAAATTGGGAAAAGTAAACCTGCAAACTAGAGGACCTTTCAGAAGTAGGTTGAAAGAAAAGTTTTAGTATAAGTACAGGAAAATATATAAAGTTGGATTTTGTCATATGAAAGGATAACAATAAATTATCCCTAATATCTATGGTTTGTCTTTTAAAATATTGGCACCCAGCCATTGAGAATGTGGCAAAACTTTCAAACATAGGATAGAACTCTGTAGTACTCAAAATATTTTTTCCAGAATAACTGTAATAATAATAATGCTATCCCTAATAAAACTATTAGAAGGCTGGAAAGATTTCCCAGTGGTTAAGGCGCTTGCCGGCAAAAGCCTAATGACCCAGGCTAGATTCCCCAGTACCCACATAAAGCCAGATGCACAAAGTGGCACATGCGTCTGAAGTTTGCTTGCAGCAGCTGAAGATATTAATGCCCCCATTCTCTGTCTTTTTGATTGCATATGTGTGTGTGTGTGTGTGTGTGTGTGTGTGTGTGTGTGTGTGTATGTATGTACATATCTATTAGATTTTGTTTCCAACAAGAATGAGAAGAAAGAACTATCATGGGATCATTGCAAATTGCACTGCTTGTAAAAGGTACTCATAAAGGGCTATATACAAGAGCACTGCTGAGAAATGGAAACCTGGCCACATTTACTACTCATGTAATCTTCCAGAATAAAATCAGTCCTAAATTTTGGCAACTTTCTTTAGTAAATTAAATCATTGGACTCTGATGGTGCGAACTGTCTCCCACAGCCTCATGTACTTGTGATTAAGCCTCATAGCCAGTGCCCAGCTGTTGAGCCTTTAGGAGGTGAAGCCCACTGAAGGAGGTGTTTTGCTGGAGGCAGGCCTTGAGGTTTATTAGTCTATCCCTACCTGGTGTTTAGTAGCTACCTCGTCTTGCTGCTCCCACGCTTATGCTTGTGTGTGAAGATGTAAGCTAGTTGCCTGTTTTCTTATGCTTTCCCTACTATAATGCAGCTTACTGCAGAGGTTATGGGCCTGAAATGAACCCTTTCCTTGCATGAGCTGCTTCTGGTCAGGTGTTTTGTCCCAGCAATGAGAGGGTAACTGCCGCAGACTCATACACTATGTAGTGTCATAGAATTGCTATCACACATTACAAGTGCAACGAACGAGGAAAGTACCCAAAGAGCAGAATACAATTCAGGTCCTGGTATGTGGCTAGTGCATATTTAATAGAGAGTTGTGCCACTTTCTGTCTTTATGATGAAGATTAAGGCTACATTACTGGATTTGTCCTTGACTTACTGTTAATACGTAATTCTATGGTCTCTGTCACAGGTTGGCATAAGTACTGGCAGCCCACCTGTGGGAGCCACAGAGACAAGCAATGCTCCATAATACATGTGCATTTCTGAGTACTGCCCACTTGCATACACATGGCATGGAACCATGTGTGTTGATGCTACATGGTGGCACAGCAAAGTGACAAGTTTAAATGTGCTGCTTTTCTATCTTTCTTGCTTTGCTTTCAGAGTCCCTATCTTTTTGTTTATTTGTTTGTTTAGTTTCATTTATTCACTTTAGAGCAACAGACAGAAAGAAGAGAGAAAGAGGCAGATAGATAGAGAGAGAATGGGCTCTCCAGGGCCCCTAACCATTGCAAATGAACTCCAGATGCATGTGCCCCCTTATGCATCTGGCTTACATGGGTCTTGGGGAATTGAACCTTGAACTGGGGTCCTTAGGATTCATAGGCAAGCACTTAACTGCTAAGCCACTCTCCAGCCATCCCTATCTTTTTTCAAAAAAAATAAAAACTTTAATTTTATTTATTTATTTGAAAGAGAGAAAGAAAGAGGCAGAGAAAGGGAGACAGAGAGAATGGGCACGCCAGGGCCTCCAGGCACTGCCAACAAACTCCAGATGCATGTGTCCCCTTGTGCATCTGGCGTACGTGGGTCCTGGGGAGTCGAACTGAGATCCTTTGGCTTTGCAGACAAATGCCTTAACTGATAAGCCATCTCTCTAGCCCCAGATTCCCTATGTCTTTATAAAGTGGTATTTATTCTTAGTCTGGCTCCCAATCTTCATCAAGCTCTAGAAATGACCTGAATTTATCAAATGATAAATTTAGGTGAGGGTAATTAACCAAAATACATAAGCAAATAGAAGTGTGTGTGGGAACATACAAGCACACCCACACTCACACCTGTAGATCATACTACAAAATATATGTAAACAATGTAAGAATTTCTGGTTATCAGAAAGACTTTATATATATATCTATTTTATATATATACAGATATACATATATATATGTATATGTATATGTATATATATATATGAATCTTTAGTCTCATTTTTATTAATGACTAGATTTCTCTAAATCACTCATATTTATATAGAATTCCTCTTCCTGCTCAGAGAGGTTTTCAACATAACAGAGCACTTGGCATCAGAGGATGTAGTTTTATTCTGTTAACAGGTGTAGCTGTGAGTGAAAAACAGATTGCCCTCCTTTTTCTTTCTTTTCCAGATATCTTTTCTCTCTGCTCCTTCTTCAGTATATATAATTTTTAAGCAAATTTTTAGCATATAAGAAGGAATTACTCTGAAAATGAGATCATGTAGAAAAGAGGTACTAAGTTAGATGGGCTATGCTAGATTAACTCACCTTGTGGTAAAATAAAAATAATAATACCAAATCACTAATAGGTATATTCTTCAGACCCCCCAAATTTTAAGAATTTGCAAATGAAAGCATGGAGATTTTCACAACATCTACACTAGTTAATGTGCTGTAGGAACATATATCAGAGGTATTTTCTCCAGGGGACAAAGTTGGGGCCCAGGTAGATCTATATTCTTGGTGGCAACTGTTTCCCATAATCTGAAACCATTGACAGGGAAGTTACTAGAAGGAGCTGGAGCCACCAAGAAAACAATCAGTTCCAGGCACATTGGACATAGGGAGAAACACATGCCTGGTGGCTCTGTTTTTTTTTTTTTTTTTTTTTTTTTCTTCCATTTTACCTCTATCTGTCTCCTCATTGTTCAGACAGTGGCAAGCAGATAGGGAAATGGGCCTTCTTGTGATCAACAGCAAAATTCTATTACCAGCTCTTCTCTTTACCTTTTAACCACACAATGGTAATTTCAAACAAGTCCAGATTAGCAAGGGTGGCTCAGTATTTTTGTGGTTTAACAAGCCTGTTAGGTTACTGTCCTGCAAAATAAGATTTGAGGAATCCTAGCTTGGTCCTGTAAGATGTTATAGTGTTAACTAAGAAATTATAATCTGTCTTTGAATTTCAATCACATGAGTATTAAAGAGTTGAAAATGCCTAAAATTGTTTGGAATACTAAAATTGCTTTTTTTTTAATTTTTTATTTATTTATTTGAGAGCGACAGACACAGAGAGAAAGACAGATAGAGGGAGAGAGAGAGAATGGGCGCGCCAGGGCTTCCAGCCTCTGCAAACGAACTCCAGACGCGTGTGCCCCCTTGTGCATCTGGCTAACGTGGGACCTGGGGAACCGAGCCTCGAACCGGGGTCCTTAGGCATCACAGGCAAGCGCTTAACCGCTAAATCATCTCTCCAGCCCTAAAATTGCTTTTTGACATTCAAAATATTTTATTTATTATTTGAGAGAGAGAGAGGCAGAGATAAAGAAAGAGAGAGAAGGAGTGGGTATGCAGGGCCTCCTGCCATTGCAAACAAAGTCCAGATGCACAGTGCTCTGCCACGTTGTGCATCTTGCTTTACGTGGGTACTGGGGAATTAAGCCATTCCTTTCAATGTGAGAGTACCTTGTCAAAGTATTGAAATTTCTCAAGTCCATAGAGTAACCTTTAACAAACTTGAAAAAATACAAAAAACAGATGAGGATTTTCTGAGGGTGACATAAAGCTATCCTTCTAATAATAAATTAATCTACTATATAACTAGTTCATTTTTAACAGTTTTGTAAATATATCCAAATATATCCATTTTGACATTATGGAGACATTCAAATATACAAATGAAACTCCATCTTCTTAGCCAAATATTGTGCTTATTTTGTTTCAAACACATATGTGTATACACACACACACACACACACACACACACACACACACACATTCAGATGACTGAGGAATTTTTTGCATGTTAGCCATATGTTTTGCCTAGACATACAAAATGTTACAACTTATTGGCAGTATAAGCAAAAACATAACTATAAAGATATAGATATAGATATCACATAATCTTGACACCATCCTTAAAATTGAGGATGGCATCAAGGTTGTACATTTCCCAAGAAAGAGGGGTGAAAGTAGAATTTGAGAATACCTGCTGCCTCCACCAATTTTTCTACTAAATCTGCCTTAGAAAGCCTTGTTCACATGACTTGACTGAAATTGTTTCTTCGTCAGGAATTGTACATTGTGAAATCACTGTTCCCTTCTTTGTCGTCCTCTTGTGTGACCTGGTGTTCTGTCATGGCCATTCATTCCCTTGCTCATCACTTGGGTTCCAAACCTCCAGCCACACTTTTCCCCATCATTGATCCTAATTTCCCATGTTTTTCAGCTCAAGTACTGACTCCTCATTGTTATACAGATCTGACTTGTGAATATTAGTGTCCTAGGCTCAGCTCTTACATGTCTGCTCTGCTCTTTGTGGAGGAAAATCTTTGCTGTGTACATTGTCTATTAACTAGTGATTTTCTTTCTTTCATCTGTGATCCATCTATCTTCCCTGCACTCATATCTCCTGCTAACACATTCAGCTTGGTTTCTGAAAGTCCCTTTAAAGTACTCTTGGGGGCTGGAGAGATGGCTTAGCGGTTAAGCGCTTGCCTGTGAAGCCTAAAAGGACCCCGGTTCGAGGCTCGGTTCCCCAGGTCCCATGTTAGGCAGATGCACAAGGGGGCGCACGCGTCTGGAGTTCGTTTGCAGAGGCTGGAAGCCCTGGCACACCCATTCTCTCTCTCTCCCTCTATCTGTCTTTCTCTCTGTGTCTGTAGCTCTCAAATAAATAAATAAAAACTTTAAAAAAAATGTACTCTTGGTATATTTTTCCTTGGCAATTCTATATCAATTCCAACTTTTTGATTGCATCTGGAGAAATAAATAAAGTCATTCTTGACTATTTTATTTCTTTAAACATTTACCCCACATCTAGTCCATTGGCACAATCTCACTGGCTCTACTTAAAGAATATATGTCACCATTTCTCACCACCTTGATCACTACGTCCTATGTAGACTCTTCTTATCTCCAGCCCTTAATATAATTTTAGCCTCCCTCAGGTCTTTATGCTTTCTTTGTCATCCCCACTTCCCATTCAGCCCATTCTTATCACAGCAGCTCAAGTCACTCTCTAAAGCTGAAAGCTTGGCTGTAGAAACTGCTAAGTGGCTAAGAGCACTTCCTATGCAAGCAAGAGGGCCCAAGAACATCTAAGAGACTGTTTAATTTTTATCCCCAGGACTCACAAGAACAGCTAGGCATGGCCATCATCTGTAACCCCAGTCCTGTAGAAGAGGAAAGGCACAAGAATTGCCAGAGCTCACAATTGGATGGCAAGCTCTGGGATCAGTTAGAAATTTTGGCTCAGCAGATGGAAAAGGTGGTGTACGTATCTGGAGTTCATTTGCAGAGCTGAAGGCCCTGGCCCATTCCCTCTGACTCTGTCTTTCTCTCTTTCTTAAGTAAATAAAAAGAAATTAAAAAAATATTTCTTGTTCAGTAAGAATGGGCAGAAGGCCAGTGGAATGGGCACACAATGTTCCTACTCTGACCACTGCAGACAAGTACACCCCACCACAGGTGAGTGCATGAAGTGTTACGTGAGCACATACATGTGCCACATACATACACCACACCACACACACAAAAGCCAAAACAATGTCTACTCATATATCTCCTCAATTTTTCTTTTTCCGAGAGCCTTCCTTTTCTTTCAAAGTAAAATCCTAAGTTTGTGCAATGTTCTGCCAAGTGTTACAGTCTATCCCATGTTATCCTTTGACCAGTCCATCTTCTCTCCTTCCACTCTGCCCACATAAAGCGTGAGCTGCTTTTTGTAGTTTTAGTACAGCTCTTTTCATGACCTTAAGTGTTTCCACCCCGTGAACACCTTTTAAAGTCTTGACAATAAAGCAGCCTTCGTAACCTTACTCTTTCTCACTCTTAAGATCAAGCTCCCGTTCCCTGCCTTTTGTCGCAGAGGTTCCCATAGTGTCTCTCATCCCTGGAGATAAAGTGTATCCTTCTTGCTTGATAGTTTCTCCCCATGGCATCCTGAGCTCCAGGAAGAATAGCTATCATGTGTTGCCTCTGTATCTATACTCCTGCAAGAATTATCTAGCACACAATTTCTGCTCCATTAACATTTGGTGAGTGTATTATTCAATGGGATGTTTTAAATTACAAAAATCAGAGACTAATAGAAAGCTATTCGATCTTGAGAATAGTCCAACCTAGGCTGTCAAAGAGATTATCTTGGAAATGATATTATCACTTTGTAAGTTCTGAGGTCTATGGCACAGCTGAAAATTTCTTTAGTTAATGGCCAGAAAGTAAAAATTCAGGTTCCTAGGCCATGTATCTCTGTCACAACTACTCATGCCTGCTATTGTGACACAAAAACAAGACACAGATTATACTGGTAACTGAAATGACAGAAACAGAGGACTGATTGGGCTTTAACCATGGTGTACTCACCCTAGTCTAAAGTTTCTAAACCTATTTAGTTGTGTATACATAAGTGCATTTTGGCATTATGGGACCATGAAAGCATCCATTAGCTCTTTACTATCTAAGCACTCCTCAGGATATAATATAAGAAGTACTGACCTAGTTCAACCTTGTCATTGATTATGAGTGACTTGGGTTTCTGCATATCTGGCTAGTGAGACAACAGGGATGAAACTACAGATCTGATGACTCCCAATTGAGTGTTTTCTTCACCATTTCTGTCTAGAAGCATCTCCCTTGAATTTAAAATGTAAGCTTTAAGATATTTAGATATATCCTTTACCGTACTGTTTTTCTGTTTTAAGTTTTGGATTTTTTTAAACTATTTTTGATTCATTGCAGATAAATCTCAGACTTTATTTTTTAACTTATATTTATTTTAAAATTCTTTGTTTGTGTGTATACTGTCAATTGTTCTTAAATCTAAAGTACTCTTTTTTTTCTCTCTTTTTTTAATTTTATTAGTTTTCTGTTCAGCAAATACAGGCAGTTTGGTACCATTATTAGGCTCATCCGTGACCTACCCCCTCCCCATTGGCCCCTTCTTGTTGAGGTATATGGGTCATGCATTGTGGAGTTAGCCCACTGTTATTGGTACAATAAATGTCTCTGCATATCCTGACCCAACATGTGGCTCTGACATTCTTTCCGCCCCCTCTTCCGCAAAATTTCCCTGAGCCATGCTGGGTTCATTTTTGGTCTGCTTCAGTGATGAGGTGTTGGGGGCCTCTGGGGCTCTGGCTCTCTCACTTGGTAGGAGTTGATTTTTCTCTGTGTTGGTCTCCTTCCCCCTTGTGCTGGTATCCGGTTCATCAGGAAAACAGCACCCTTGCTGGTTTCTCCAATTTTCCTTAGTTTCAGCCGGGGCCCTTTTGAGGTATGATGGGGCAGCTCTCTCCTTAGGATCTGCATCTATCTGAAAAAGAGAAGCAGATTCTCCAACGGAGAGTAGGTTAGCTCCAGGAAAAATGAAATAACCCTTACTTTTTTTTTTTTTTTTCAGAGAGAGTTTAATAGGTGTGGGCCCTCTTGTATCCCATGATTGATGGTTGCTTGATATTGGAGAGAGGGCTTATGTTTGGATATGATTCTGACTTGTTTCCCAGCCCCAGCTATTGGTCCCATACCTCTGAGGGGATCAGTTAGCCAAATCAAGAGCAGTTGGTTCCCCACCATGGCTGTGCCACTATTGCATTTGTGTGGGCATCACAACCAGTTATTTGTTACTAAGTAGGTTAGACCATGAGTTGCTTGGACAGGTATTGGTCATTTCCCCCAGTCGCCCATGTAGCACCTTCTGGCACTAGATACACTGACTGTCTGGGGAACGACTCTCTCCTGGCTTCCAGCCATGCCGTTCCATTTTACGTGTCAGCTGCATATGGTGTCTTCAGCAATAGGGTCTTACCACTAACCTTTGGTGGGTCATCAAGTACTCTGACAGCAATCTGCCATTCGTTTAGGAAACCTTGTAGGTTTCTCTGATCAAAAGCTCATTGTGGATGATAGCCCCATGCTGGTACTGGGAGTTACAGGTCAATGTACACTAAGAAAATGTGGAAAAATATAACTAATATACAAGAGTTAGAGAGGAGAGAGGGGGTGGGGAGAGGGAGAGGGAGGGAGGGAAGATGTAGAAGGTTTAGGTTAGACTTGATCCTACCCTCTCCAGTGTCTTGTGGTTCAGGTGTTTCCTGTAAAGGCCTGGTGAAGTTTCAACCATTTGGTCTGCCTTTTAGGAAGTAGATTTTTATGGTGCCATTGCCGTTTGGGTCTAGATTAGTGTTTCCCACCCCTTCAATGCCCTCCCCTCCCTCCCCGTCCATCCTAGTGTCTAGTCCATGAGATGCTTGGTGGGTGTGTAAGGTATCTTGGGTAGACTCAGGTTAGGTGCTGTAGATGAGTGAGACTATGTGGCAATTATCTTTCTATGGTTGGGTGAGTTCACTGAGAATGATCTGTTCCATGTTCAACCATTTTTCCTCAAATTTCTTTGTATCATTTTTTCTTACTGCTGTGTAGAATTCCATTGTGTAGATATACCACATCTTAGTTATCCATTCTTCTAGTAATGGACATCTGGATTGATTCCAGCTCTTAGCTATTACGCATTGAGCTGCTATAAACGTGGTTGAGCAACTCTCTCTGTCCTGTGGTTTGAAGGTTTTAGGGTAGATTTCTAGTAAAGGAATAACTGGGTCTGTTGGTATCTCTATAGTCAGCTTTTTCAGGAGTCTCAATATTGCTTTCCAACGTGGTTGTACCATCCTACATTCCCACCAACAGTAAATGAGTGTTCCTACTTCTCCGAATCCTCGCCAGCATTTATTTTTGTTTGATTTTTTGATGTTTTCTATCCTTATTGGCATTAGGTGGAATCTCATAGTTGTTTTAATTTGCATTTCTCTGATGATTAGGGATGATGAACATTTTCTTAAGTGTGTGTTTGCCATTTGAGTTTCTTGCTCTGTGAATTGCCTTTTCAGCTTTTTGCCCCATTTTGTGAGAGGGGTGTTTGACTTCTTACTGTTTAGATTTTTGAGTTCTTTGTAGATTCTAGAGATTAGGCCTCTATCAGTTGAATAACCCGCAAATATTTTCTCCCATTCTGCAGGTAATCTATTGGCTTTGCTTATTGTATGCTTGTCTGTAAAGAAACTCTTCAGCTTCATGTGATCCCATTGGTTGAGTGACTGTTTAAGATCATGAGCTACTGGGGCTTTGTTCAGGAAGTCTTTTTCCATTCCTATATCATGGAAAGTACTTCCTAAGTTTTCTTCCAGTAGTATTTAAGTTTCTGGTCTTATATTAAGGTCTTTGATCCATTTGCATTTGAGTGTAGTATATGGTAAAATGTGTGGATCAAGTTTCAGTTTCCTGCATGTGGTTATCTAGTTTGTCCAGCACCATTTGTTGAAGATGCTATCTTTTTTCCAGCCTATATTGTTTGGGTCTTTGTCGAATATCAAATAGCTATAGTTGCTTGACCCAAAGCCTTGGTCCTCAAATCTATTCCATTGGTCTATACTCCTGTTTTATGACAGTACCATGCTGTTTTTATTACTATGGCTTTGTAATATAGCTTTAGATCAGGTACAGTGATGCCTCCAGAGGTATTTCTTTTGCTGAGAATATGTTTGGATATGTGAGGCCTTCTGCCTTTCCATATGAAATTTGAGATCATTTTTTCTATCTCTGTGAAGAACACTGTAGGGATTTTAATTGGAATTGCATTAAATCTATATATTGCCTCTGGTAGGATTGTCATCTTCACAATGTTAATTCTGCCTATCCAGGAGCATGGGAGGTCTTTCCATTTTCTCAAGTCCTCCTCAATTTCTTTTTTGTGTGTTTTTATGTTTTCATTGTATAGATCTTTCACTTCCTTGGTTAATGTTATTCCAAGGTATTTTTGTTGTTGTTGTTGCTATTGAAAATGGGACTATTTCCCTTATTTCTTTCTCTATATCTTTGTCATTTGCATACAGAAATGCTACTGATTTTTGTGCATTGTTTTTGTATCCTGCTACTTTGCTATATAAGTTAATCACCTTCAGGAGTTTTGGGATGGAGTCTCACGGGTCTCTTACATATACAATCATGTCATCAGCAAATAGAGCTAACTTAACTTCTTCCTTTCCAAATTGTATCCCTTTTATTTCCTTCTCCTGTCTTATTGCTTGAGCTAGGACTTCCAGTACTATAGTGAAAAGAAGAGGTGAGAGAGGACAACCCTGTCTTGTTCCTGATCTTAATGGGAATTCCTCCAGTCTCTCTCCATTAAGTATTATTTGGGCCTTTGGAGCTTTGTATATTGCCTTTATTATGTTAAGATATGAACCAACCATGCCAATGCTCTCCAATGTTTTGATCATCAAGTGATGTTGTATCTTGGTAAAGGCCTTCTCTGCATATATTGAAATGATCATGTGGTTTTTATGTTTAACCTTGTTTATGTGGTGTATTACATTGACAGATTTCCATATGTTGAACCATCTTGTGTTCCTGGGATAAATCCCACTTGGCCAAGGTAGATAATGCTTTTGATGTGTTGTTGGATTCGGTTTGCGAGTGTTTTGTTCAGTATCTTTGCATCTCAGTTCATTAGGGAAATAGGCTGGTAGTTTTCTTTTCTTGCGGCATCTCTGCCTGGTTTTGGAATTAGGGTGATAGTAACTTCATAAAAGGAGTTCAGTAGCTTTCCCTGTTCTTCAATTGTGTGGTACAGTTTAAGGAAGATTGGTTTGAGTTCTTGCATGTTTGATAGAATTCAGCTGAGAAGCCATCTGGTCCTGGACTCTTTTTTAGGGGAGGTTTTTTATTACTATTTCAATCTCTGTGAGTGTGATGGGTTCATTGAGGTGATTAATCTGCTCTGAGTTTAGCTTTGATAGATGGTATGTATCCAGGAATTTATCCATCTCCTCCACATTATCCAGTTTTGTGGAGTAGAGGTTTTTGAAATAAGTTGTGGTGATTCTCCCAATTTCACCTATGTCTGTTATGATCTCTCCCTTTTCATTTGGAATTTTGTTAATTTGAAGCTTTTCCTTTTTTTGCTTAATCAAATTTTCCAGGGTTTTGTCAATAATGTTTATTGTTTTTTGAAAAGAGCCAGCTCTTTGTTTTGTCAATTGTCTTAATTGTTTCCTTGGTTTCCAGTTCATTAATTTCTGCTCTAATTTTAATTATTTCTTTCCTTCTGGAGCTCTTTTGGTTGGATTTTTCTTGTTTTTCCTGTGCCTTTAGGCGGATGGTTAGGTTATTTATTTGGTACCTTTCTGTCTTTTTTATGAAGGGATTGAGTGCTATGAATTTTACCCTGAGGGCCGCCTTCATTGTGTCCCATAAGTTTTGATATGATGTGTTCTCATTGTCACTCAATTCCAGAAATTTTGCAATTTCATCCACTATCCATTTGTTGTTTGAAAGTGTGCTGTTCAGTTTCCAGGTGCCATTGGGATTCTTGGTGGGTCTTTTGTTGTTGATTTCTAGTAATATAGCATTGTGATCTGATATCATACAGGGAATTGTGTCAGTTTTCCTAAATATGTGGAGGTAGTCTTTGTGACACAGTATATGGTCTATTTTAGAAAATGTTCCATGGGCTGCTGAGAAGAATGTGTAGTCTGTGGATTTGGGATGGAAAGTTCTGTCGATGTCCGTTAGGTCTAAGTGCTCTATGGTTTTGTTGAGCTCTCTTCCCTGTTGAGTTTCTGTTTGCATGATCTGTCTATTACTGATAATGGTATATTGAAGTCCCCAGCTATGATGGTGTTGGTGGTTATTTCTGTTTTATTGTCAAGTAGGTTTGGTTTTATGAACTGTGGTGCCCCTGTGTTTGGTGCATACAAATTTATGATTATAATATCCTCTTGATGGATCATTCCCTTGATGAGTAGGAAGTAGCCTTTGTCTTTTTTGATTATTTTTGGTTTGAAGTCTATTTTATCCAATATTAATATAGCTACACCTGCTTGTTTCTTATTCCCATTTGCTTGGAATATTGTTTTTCACCCCTTTACCCTGAGGATGTGTCTGTCTTTAGTGGTGAGGTGGGTTTCTTGAAGGCAACAGATTGAGGTGTCTAATGTTTTTGATCCATCCTGTTAGCTTTTGTCTTTTGATGGGTGAATTAAGGCCATTAATATTTAGGGTAATGACTGAGATTTGATTTGATCCCTGCCATTTTGTGATGGTAGATGTGTGTTGGTGTTTTCATGGGCTTTGAAGGTTTTTTTTGTGCCTACTCTGGGTTTGGTTGTTGTGATCTGCTTCTTGTAGGCATTTGAGTTTGGTTATTTGTTTCTTGTTTATGGAGAATTTCCTGAAATACTCTCTGTATTTTTGGTTTTGTGTTCATATAATTGTAAATCTGAGTTTTGTCATGGAAAGTTTTTCCTTCCACCATTTATTATAAGGGATACTTTTGCTGGGTAGAGTAGTTTGGGTTTGAATCATAGGTTCTTAGACTTTGGAGAGTTTCACTCCATGTCCTTCTAGCTTTTAGGGTTTCCATTAAGAAGTCTGAAGTAATTCTGATGGGGTTACCTTTGAAAGTGGTGCGCTGTTTTTCCCTAGCTGCTTTTAGGATTTTCTCTTTGGTGTCAATGTTTAGAGTCTTAATAATAATATGTCTTGAAGAGTTTCTCCTTTGGTCCAGTCTGTTTGGAGTTCTGATGGCTTTTTGTATCTTGATGGGCCTTTCTTTTAAGAGACTGGGGAAGTTTTCTTCAATTATTTTGTTAAATAAGTTCTCAATGGCCACTGGGAATTGACCTCTGATGCCTCTGCGGCACTTTGTGGAGCTCATGATTTAGATTCATCAAAACTTACTTAGGCTTGTTCTGCTACAGAATCTATAGGTGCAAACATCATCCAGTTTCTCACTCTTTCCTTCTCACAGAGTCTCTAATCTTCTGCATGTGTATGTCTCCCAACCCAGACTTTGCCACTTGTTGAGTGTAGCCAGCCTCCCAGTGCACTAGCTTCATAAGTCAGCCCTTAATGGCTTGAAATCAAAAGGCATGAATTCAGTTGAAAGCCTCCTTAGGTGAGTCACTTGCTGTTGTGAATGCTTGTATTTCCTTGTCAGCCCAATGAGGATAATTAACACGCATATGCTTTGTACTTCAAAGTACATTCCTCCATTATCCCACTAGGGAAAGGAAGTTCAAGTTCCACTGTCACTATCTGTGACAAAAAGATGTCACATCACATTTGCAAATGCTAGAGAGATGGATAAGATAATGATGGCTGTGCATTTTGAGTTTCTCTAGAAATTATATTTCTCACCTGCACTAACAAATCAATTTATTGAATTCTTTTCTACAGTTTGAACAAATTTACATCTCTCTTCTATTCAACATCCTTTCTTTCTCTGTCTTGGTTTGTATTCTTTCAGATATATGTTAATTTTAATAGATTTTTTTCACATGATCACCAATTCTTGGATAACATTTCCAATAAAAGTATATCTTTTATCTTTTGGAATATCTTTGTCCAGGAGTTCCTGGTAACAACATCATCACAGGCTAAGTTCTTGGTTCCCATAGTGAGGAGTAAGTGAACACTAAAAACTTTGAGACTCATTTGTCATTTGACATGAGTTAATTCCAGGGTATCCTGCGATTCAGTTTCATTATAGTATCATATCCAGTAAACAGACCAACAATTAAAAGTGACTAAAATTTGTTCCAGCCTTTAATTAAATTTCAAAGAAGAACCAAATAACACCATAAGATTTCCTCTTTTCCCTACTTTTCCTACTCCACTCAGCTAGGTAGTATACGACACTTTGAAAAATCACTGTGTGTGTGGGTATGCATGAAGGTATGTGTACATGTGTGCTGTTCATGTGTATGGCTGCACGTGGATATGTGGTGTGCACGCCCATGTGTGTACAGGTGTATGCAAGCCAGAAGACAACCCTGGGTATCTCCCTTAGGAACTGTCCACCTCCTTTGAAACAGAATATCTCATTGGTCAGAGCTCACCAGTTAAATTAGAGTAGCTGGCCAGCAAGTCCCAGTGATACAGGAAGTTCGGGGTTCCCTGAATACCAATAAACCAATAATTTGGGGTACTCCCAGATCCTTGTCTCATGAGTTTGAAGGATAAAATCCACAGACCAGAGGAAAAGATTCAAAAGGATTTTTTAAAATTTATTTTTGAGGTAGGTTCTCACTCTAGCCCAGGCTGACCTGGAATTCACTCTGTAGTCTCAGTATAGCCTTGAACTCATGGCAATTCTCCTATCTCTGCCTCCTGAGTGCTGGGATTAATGGTGTGCACTGCCACACCCGTCTAAGATTTTATTGTACCTTAAAGTTTCTGGAGGAAAGGAGAAGAAAGACTTGAGCCTAGGATATAAAGGAAGGAAGCAAGGGGGACTCTGGCACAAGGTGGCAGAAGGGGGTTTGAAGAGTCCACCTGGAGTCTCAGGTCCGGGTTTTGTTATAGAGAGTGGCTATCTAAGGAAGACAGGTATGCAGGCTTTTTGGAACCCCCTGGATAAGAGTCAGCTTTTGTCAGTTTATTCCTGATGCCAGGAGGATGGGGTTAGGAATTTTGGAATTCTCTAGGAAGGAAATGGAGGGACTCCCTAAGGGGGCAGAGATAAGGACAGAGACAAGCCTTCTGACATTTCTGAACTGTGGTTAAGTGTAATGACCTAGATTTTCTCCGGCACATACAAAGACAATTCCTGCTTTTAGCCAAGAGAAAAATCTTCACTTTGTGACCTGACATCCAATCTCTAGCTGCACAGGACCGGGGTTAAAAGCATATGCCTCCACCCCAGAATTTTTCTTTTGATCAAACTGAGACTCAGTTCCTCATGCTTATAGTGCGATGCTTTATCCACTGGGTTCTCTTCCCAGCTACCCCGCACTGAACACTCACCACTTCTCACTACTTACACTGAACTCTTCCCCAAGCCATATCTGCAAGGCCTTTTGTTTGCCCTCAGTGTCCCTAACTTTGCATCACAAAACTCCAGATATGTAGAAACTTCCATAGAAACCAGGGAGAGTAAGAAGTAATTTTATTAGGTAAGTAAGAGATGCTAATAAATTATTCATTGAATATCAATAAATTAATAATTGATAAATAAAAACATATGAGGGCCTTACCTGCTAAATAAAAGGCCACTTCAGGTTTAAGAAAAGCTATATGAGTAGAATAAAAGGTAGGCTTCATATGCTTATCAGCTCCTTTTCACTGAAGAATTAGGGTGTAGCTTTCTTTGTAATTCTTTCTGAGTTTTACCTTAGGCATGCCTTTCCTAATACCTCAGGAGTTAATTGTACAATTCTGTGTAGTAAAGTGATGCTGAGATTTCACTCTCATCTGTCTTCAGGGAGAACAAAGACCGTGACTATTGAGAGAAGGCTCAGAATTCTCTACCATCTTACTTTTCCTTGATTATAAGTCTTGTAAAGGGGAATTGTTTCCCTGCTTGTTATCAGAAAGAGGAGGGGTATGAAAGACTAAAGAGAAGACCTCTCACCCTGTGCCCCTGCATCTCTGGGCTTCTGTCTAACCATTGTACCTTGTAGCAACATCCTGGCCCTGAGCTAGAAGACAAGCACTGGGATCCCTTTCATAGTTGCATTTCTTCTTGAAGTTTTGAGAAATTCATTCTTATTCCCTTCAATCTTCAACTGTCTATTGTGGGTCACTGGTGTAAAATGCAGGGACTTGGAGGGGGGCTGGGAAAAGAAGAAAATGATCACCCAGCTCCCTTCAGTTAAAGAGCTTCTGTTGCTCAAACACAAGCAAAAGTATCCATCAATTCAACCAGGTTACCCCACACTGAGCTAGCTTTTCATGCACTGCCACCACATAAGACAAGCTTTTTTACACATCCACCTCTCTCTCTGGCACAGTAAGCTATCTCAAGAAACTTCAGTAAGCTAGAATTTGGTTGTTAGAGAGTTGTTTTGCTACAACCCATTTCTCACTCCTTTGTCCTGATTTTGAATTGTTTGGTGATTCTGTCATCAAATGTTGACTGATTTCTAAACATTATTTAAAAGAAAACAGGAAAAAATTAATATGTTAATTCATTCTTCTCACTCAGTATATGCCATTGCTTCTGGTGTGCAACACGGAAAGAGAATCTTAAACCAACTTTATTGCAGAGCTTGGAACATATTTTAATAATTATTTTTTACAGATTTCTTTCTCTGTTGTTCTTGTGATGGGCCATTATATTCATTTAAGAGTAAAACCTGAAAGTATGTCCATTAAAAATATTTAGCTCTAATCACATTGTGATCTTAATATTTGATTTTCTATATTGTCATTCATAAACTATAGATTGGAAATTCAATTTAAATAAAGCTGATTTTAGTGTTACTTTGTCCACTACTGCCTTTCAAGATTCTACTGCCTCTAAAAATCTAGATTATTTAAAATATTGCAATGACTTACACAGTTGTAATTGTCTGCTAGCTAGTACAATCAACTATAATTGTTCTAGAGTTAATTAAAGTATACTTCATATTATAGAACAGTGTTAAACAAAGTGCACTGTGAAAACAGTGTGCTCCATTGTTAATTATTTTTTCCACATTTAGAAGTATAGATCCTTCTAAGTCCATTTTATTTCCATTGCTCTATTTCTGTTTGGCCAGGTTAAAAACTCCCAAGCTTACTACTGACATGACATTGGAAATATTTCTTCTATGTTCCTTGTCTCTGACTTCTCAGGAGTGAAGGAGGGAAAGGGGGAATGATTTGTTGCTAATCCAGTATCTGTGACCTGAGGCAGAAGGAGAACTGACAGGGGTCATTTCAATGTGCAGATAAAGGAGTCATCTGGAGGCTTCAGTATTTATACTCTGATATCTAGGTAGTTTGCTTCAAAGAATGGACTCAGCTGGGCCTGTTGATGGGGTCACTTATACAGGGTCTGTATGTGATGTGGACTTCTTCCAGTATAGCAGATGGGTTCTTATGGGAATACCCCTTGCAAAAGATTTGTGAGAATAGTCATAGCCTGACCTGTATCATTAGGTACTACAAATTCTGCCATACTTTATTAGCCAAGCCCTCCCACATCCAAGGTAAGGGGGAACAGACTAGGAAAAGAATAGCAAAGTATATGGGAAACATATTTTAAAACTATCATTATAGACATGGTTTTTATACTGCTCTCTAGAAGTAATTCATCTTTTTCACTACCTTAGTACAACACATTTACAATATGGCTGGTCAATGTTAACAACATAGTTATTGGGCTGGAGAGATGGCTGAGGAGATAAAGGCATTTTCTTGCAAAACCTGATGGCTTGGGTTTGATTCTCCAGTACTGACATAAAGCCAGGTACACAAAGTGATAGATGGGTCTGAAATTTGTTTGCAGTGGCAGGAGGCCATGGTACACCCATTCTCAGCCTCTCTCTATCTACTAAATAAATAAGCACATTAAAAAAAAAAAAAGAAACACATATGTCCTCATTTATTTACCTTGAATATCCTTGCAAATGAGAGAAACCCTAATCCAAACTAATTTGAATTAGCAAAGTTCATTAACACCTCTAAAAGTCTAGTTGGAAGGCAGGCCTCAAGAGAGGGTTGGATCAGTGACTTACTGTTATGTGGTCTGGTGTCGCACAAGTAAGACCATCAACTCACAGAATGCCGGGTAAGGGCTGATGTATCAGGACTGCACCCTCGAGGTTGGGATCTCTAAGTGCAGCCCCAAACTGCTCTGAGAATCAGCATTTATTGGAGAAAACCACAAGATGTTCGTGGCAAAAAGAGGGTGGGAGTTAAACCACAAATTTACATAAAGTTACTATTAAACAAGGGGGGTTACTACAAAAAAACACACGCAAGGTGTTCATTACATGGGTCTCATAAGCAGAATTGAGGCAAGAAACTTTCTATGCTATGTAATCACAAAGGTATTTAGAAACAGAGAGGTCATGGTACTTTGCACAGAGGGGTCACTCTATTCCTTATGGAGTAGATTCCTGAATCTTTTCCTTTATCTATCTGTCAGAAAGATCAACTTGGGTACACATCTTCATGATGTGTTCCTAAAGGCAAGGCCTGCACTGCAAGGGATGCATGGGAGAATGTCTAACCAGGTCTATTTCGTTCCTCTACATTCCATTTCCACTTACAACCACGAAGATGTGCCTGCCCCTGTTTTGTGGTTGCCTGCCTTAGCATATTCACTTCATTTTTCTGGTCTCCTCCTGACTCCAAGATGGCTGCTGTGACCAATTCCCATGTTCAGCAGAAGGGAGAAAGGCACTTCCCCCACCCCACGCCTGAGCTCACTACAGCAGAATAGCGCAGGTTCTTGCATACCTTTAATGGAATTGTCAAAGCTAGGGCTGAGTAGGGATTGATTTAGATTATGCTCGTATGTGAACTAGTCTTGATTTCAAAGGGTGTGAATTACACATTAATTTCATCATGAGGACACAATTTAGCTCATGTAAACTTGGGTCTGCTACTTAGTAGGGATTGAGTTGAGTGGGTTGGGAAGACAGCTGTAATTTTGCTTTCACTTTAGAAAACTTTCAAAACATTATGCCATCTGACTATGAGAAAAAGAAACTTCTTCCCCCAGCTTCATAAGCTCTATCAACTAAGAGGCCAGGATCCATTCCTCTTCACTGCCCATCACTGCCTGCCTTTAGATGGAGTCAGTATCCTAACCAGGACTCTTGTTAAAGAAACACTATTTGACAAAACACAGAGGAAATAGGAACCAAATGTGTCACTCTGCTAGGCAGTTCTGTTCCACTGGGGCATTGTAGGCAGATACTGGTTTATGAATGTAATGGGCATTTGTAGACATATCTATGGGAGAAGAATTTTACGTGTTTTGGATAAATTCTGATTTATTCCTGAGAAAGTAGGCTTTCTGAAAAGTGTATATATATATATATATATATATATATATATATATATATATATATATATCTTCCTCATTTTTTTAGAACTGACACAGACTTTAATAACTTCTTCTGCCACCACTTTTATTAATTGTTTTCTACTGTGAGTTGATAAAGCATGAGAGGGTAAATATCATCATTTTGCAGCTCAGGAAATAGGGACAAAGGGTTGGGCAACTTGCCTAAGTCCACACAGCAAAACCGGGGGTAAAAGTGATATTGGAAATAATTTTTCCTGGACTCATGGCTCAATGCTTAAAGAGAATTATGAATGTTTCAAACATAAAACAACTAATCATGAATCATAAGACACATTTGGTTACCCATTACCTGGCCTCAGAATTTCTGTAAAAGTAAATATTTGCAGGTAAAGTTAAAGCCTCTTTGGTAACTCCTTTCTATAGCTCCTTCGTTACCACCCCAAATTTTTCATCTGTAATAATTCCCTCCTTTGAGAAATTCAGCACATTGAGTTCAGGGCTTTACATCATCATGCCTTTTTCTCGGAATCCTTCATAAAAGTATACAGTTTTATAAACATAACTCTATTATTGCTATTACTCTGTATAAACTTCCTGTATTTTTTTTACTCTAGTGTGACATCAGCATGTCCCATCATGACATCCCAATAACCTACTGTGACATCACAATAGTTCAAACCTCATCACATTGCCATAGCGTGACATCACAATGCACACTGTGATCTTACAGTGTCCAAACCTTTCATCACAAGGTGCCACTGTGACATTTAAGTACGCCACTGTGAAGTCACAATGCCCCACAGGGCATCACAGCATTATCAATGTCACATCACCATGTGTCACTGTGAACAAGCTGCATCTAAAAGAATCTCCCATATCTCCAGGGTGTGGATCTGCCACTAGCTGACTCACCAGTGCCCTTCGTTTTCTGCCTGATGCTGACTTCCTACTATAGTGAAACAAGGTCTCTGTGATTGCTGCCACCGGCTTATTCAGGGCATGCACATGGTGCAGTATACTCCTCTACAATCTGCACAGCTGTATCCTGTGTCCATGCTTTTTCCACTTTTGCTTCTTGGCCTAAACCATTCCCAGAGGCCCAACACAGTATCTCTGCTAGACACATTTCTGCACCCTCCTTCCTGTTTTCCTAGAATTACACACTCTTTCCATCAGGGCTGGCATTTTTACTGACTTGTCATAAGTGTAGTACACTTTCTTGTACTTAAAAAGGGTTTGGATTTATAGGCTGCCCCACAAGACTGTGGAGTGTGAAGTCTGAACTTTACATCATTATGACTTCAGATGTTTTTCTTCTCTCAGCTCTATACTGTGATCTTCATTGATCCTACAAGGGCTTTGTTCTTTTCAAGCAACTTACATTCCTTTTAACCAATAGAAAAAGGCAGTTTAAAAACATGACATCCCACAATTTAAAGGTGACCAGTCATTACCTAAAGCACCATTTTACTCTGCCTATATAAATATTCACAGAGAGACCAACATATACACATGTGTGCATGCATGCATACATGTACATGCACACACACAATTTCTCTGTTCAATAATGCCAAAGACACAATTCTTGCAATAATTATACCTATGCATAATTTTACTAGGTACTTTTTCTCCTAATTTATGGTTGAAACCAGTTTATCTTCCCATATATCAAGACTAAAAACAGTGATGGTGGACCTTACTGCTCATTTCTCACATGCTATGAGAATAAACTTAAAATGTTATTATAGTTCTTATCTTCCTTGTTTAGCTTCAGAACGCTGGACATGTTTTATAACTGCTTCCATCCCTCCTTTTGTTATCTTTAGGCTATGTTCTGTTAAAATCCCTGTATATCAGAGAGTCCTACCTAACAATGCATTTAAAAATATTTTGATTAATGAATTTATTTTCAAGCAGAGAGAAAGAGAGAGAAGAGAGACAGGCAGAAAGAATGGGCACACCAGGCTGTCCAACCCCTGCAAGTGAACTCAAGGTGCAGGTGCCACCATGTGCGCTGGGCTTTGCATGGCTACTAGGGAATCCAACCCAGCTCGTAAGGCTTTGTGGTCAAGCACCTTAACTGCTGAGCCATCTCACCAGGCCTGTTAGCTTTTATTTATTTATTTATTTATTTATTTATTTATTTATTTATCTATCTTTCTTATGATAATAATCTATACTAACCTAGTAAATATTTGACATCTTAAAATTATATTTTCAAGAATTGGTTCACTACACTCATGCACTTATTTCCTTTACAGAGAGTGTATATCTGAAGAGCATTACACTTTATTCTTTGCTCATGAAGTCCAAGATGATTCATTATTGTTTCAGTGCTCATAACCCCTTTGCCTGACACTTTGCTCTTTTGTAGATATACAACTTGGCATAGTTCCTTGAGATACTTCCTCTATTCTGGGGAGCAGATGTCATGAGCTACTCAGGTGGTTTTGGTAACAAAATAACTGGTACAAATGTAAGAAGTACAAAGTTGTATTACTATTGAAGAAAATATAGATCAGTTTCATGATCTGAATGGGGAATATGTAAGCTATAACTTCTCTGTGGCCAAGTAAACAAGTTGTAATACACAGTTCTCTACCTTCTCTGTTCTTTGCATTATTCAAAGTTCTAAGGAATTCATGGTTGAATTTTTTTTTAAATTATTTATTTATTTATTTGAGAGCGACAGACACAGAGAGAAAGACAGATAGAGGGAGAGAGAGAGAATAGGCGCGCCAGGGCTTCCTAGCCTTTGCAAACGAACTCCAGACGCGTGCGCCCCCTTGTGCATCTGGCTAACGTGGGACCTGGGGAACCGAGCCTCGAACCGGGGTCCTTAGGCCTCACAGGCAAGCGCTTAACCGCTCAGCCATCTCTCCAGCCCTCATGGTTGAATTTTGCAGTACATTTTTGGTATTATGTATGGTTAACTTGACACTCTTCTAGCAAACCATTTCGTTGTCATCATTGAATCCCATCTTTAGTCTCAGGGACATTTGGTTTTAAATTGTTCATTGCCTTGGGCTTTAACAGTTAAATATGGACCATTTATTACTCATGGTTTGGTTAGTAGTATATAGACATGTGAGCAGCTGGCACTCTTTTTTGCTCTCTGTCCAATTATCTCATGATATTAAATGTTGCCTGCCATTTTCTTCATACCTTCATACCTTTGATTCTTGCAGCAATGATCTTCATCCAGGATAAGTTATTTTTGTGTTACAGAAAATTGACAATACCCAGATACATTTTTTGTCATCATAATATGAAGAGTGCTTTCATCTGAATTGAAGAGCTCACAGATGTGGTTAGGCAACCTGTAATAGGCAGTAACACCCCCAGTCCCAATCTGAATCAAAATGTCAACAGTGGCCAGACTGATGAAACTTGGTGTCTATAAACTGACTTCATGTTTTTAAATTAAGTTTCATATTTGATGCTCAATTTAATACATTTCCTTGATCCAGACTAGGTACTCAGTGGTTAAAAAAAAAAAAAGTGGTTATAGCTCATGATATCTAGCTTATGCTTGGCTAAAGGTAGATAGCAGACATTGCCTTCATCAAAAAATGTTCTCCTGGCTGTAGAGCTGGCTCAATGTTTAAGGTGCTTGCCTGAGAAACCTAAGGACTCAGGTTCACTTCTCCAAGTCCCATATAAACCAGATGGACAAGGTGGCACATGCATCTGGAGTTTGTTTGCAGTGGCTAGAGGTCCTGACACACCCATTCTCTCTCTCTCCTTCACCCTCTCTCTGTCATTCATAAATAAATAAGTAAATACCATAAACATCATTCTCCTTATTGATATTATAGTGTTTTCTGGCCAGTTGGGTATTATTACAGTTGCTTAGAATAGGGAAAGCGTAAAAGTGCAGCATTTTTCTAGATCAGGTATAAAACTGCATTGAGATGGGTAAGTATGATGCTCTTCATGTCCACTCTGCTCAAAGGGATCTTTGTTGTTTTGAAAGTTGCATCTTCAAACTTATTGCACAAAATCTACATGGATGGTTTTGTGCTAACATTGTTTTTCTCCTTTGATTTTTCCTTAAGACATTTCACACTTTCAAGAACAAAATGATTTAAAAGGATTACTTGATAATCTCCATCAAAATATCCAAGCCAAAAAAAGGAAGAATGTAGAAATCATGTGGTTGGCAGCTACGGTAAGCAGTCAGTCTCTCTCAGGTCAAATCTTATTTCTGACATTCCATGGTCAGCCAACATTTTCATGTATTTACTATGCAGGGTCTACATTTAAGGTAAGCGGGTATCCTTTTGCATCATGCAGGGGATGTCATTGTCACCCTTATCGTTAGACTTGAGGACAAGGAGAAAAACACAAGGGTCAAGAAAGAATCTTTTTGGTTATACCTACTAACCCCTGGGCTTGTTTGTTACTCTGAATTCAAAATGAAGTACCTGTGATTTTCTTGATATTGCAAAGCATAGGCAATTGTCTCCTGTCTACATGAGCTAGGCTTTTGGTCACAGCTCTAGAAACAAGTGGGTATCAGATTTGTCTGTATTCCAGCTTCAGAAAGGCTTCTGGACATATTGTTCAGTTAATGAGCTTGTAAATGTTGTTAATTTAGATACTGGCAAAGGCCTTATTCTTGATGGATTGCTGTGGGGTAATGAGCTGTGTTTTGTATGGTTCTCTCCCACTTAATGTCACCCTGTAGATGAGAGATCGCCTGCTTTCCTATCCCAGACTTCCAAAGACTTAGGGAAAAATATCTTGCCTGTATGTGTTAAACTCTCCCCTGGAAACTCTGAGACACAACTCACAGGGGATTTATGAATTTTGTTCAAACTTAAAAGCCAAACATCCTTTCTTTAGGAAGGCATCCATTCATCAGAAAAGGCGCTGTAGACCCCTGACGAATGCCAGGTTTGTGATTTCTGCGGCATCGCTCAGAGTTTAGAGTTTGAGATTATCTGTGCTCTCTCAAAGGTTTCAAGACAGAGCCTTTCCTCAGTTGCCAGTGCTTTGACTCTAACACAATATTATTTGCCTCTGGAAAAGGAGAATGGAATTTACCATGAGATGATACAAAATAGTTTAGCAATGTTAAAACTGCTTTGTTTCCTTACATACCTTGCTGAACTGCCAGGGAAAAACAGTGATGGGAACAATATGAAACATTGCTTTCAGCCAGGTCATTTGTACTGGTCCCATTTCACACCATGCCACATTATGGAAGACCGTAATAGCTTTCCCCCTCTGTGTGTATTCTTTGTATCTTCAAAAACCACTGTGCTGGTTAATTCTCGCAAAATTTCACAGTGGTTAGGTCATATGTTATTCTTGTATATCTGACTGATAACATGACAGCATTAAGGTGGTTTGATCATTTCCATGACATCCAACAGCTTGGAAATGAATGGATGTGGCATTATACACATAGTATGAACTTAACAAAATAGATGAATGCTTAGATATGCAAACACAAATATATATTTTCTCTTTGTTTATTCAGTGTTTTCATTTGAATATCTAAAAATTTCCTCATAAATCCATTATGTTTGTAAAGTACTTTAATGAAATATATATACAATCAAATAAGGTTTCTATACCACTTCTGATGGAATGGATGGTTTGTAGCATTTCTTTAGGCTCAAACATCATTTTCAATATCATATTTGCAAATGAAGTGAACTTAATACTCTTAAAGAAAAACCATAGGATTCCTTTTGTCATTTCCACTAAAACCTTCATTTCTGCCTCCCTTTTTCCTTTCTTTAAATCTATTTAATGAAATAATGCTTCTCTTAATGCATTACATTCTAATTAAACACAAAGCTGTGTGGTTTCTTAGTTAATTTAAATAATAAAATGAGAAATTTAAGAAATCAAACGCTAACCAAATATGCTAAATCATGCCTGTATAATTCTGGATTTGTAGAAATGGAGAAATCAAGACCATGCACGTAGTGTTTTTGATGGAAGTGTGCCACCACCATTGATTTTACATTTTAAACACTAGGAGAGGCAGATGGGATAATAATAATACATTTAAGGAATATTAATTCCCTTTAAAAGTATGTATCAATATAGTATATATAGCCATTAGGTCTATGCTATTGCTATGACAATAATTAGCTTTTAAAAAGATGAAATACTATATATTTGAAAGGATTAGAATTTTCTAAGTGAAGAAATATTATGTGGTCAAATAATATGCTCATATTTCTGTAGATGCTTTTTTATTAGAACTAGAAGGTAGCGAATATATGACTTAATAGGTATATATTAATCCTAATTGAAGTATTGAATCACAATTTAGATAGGGTACAGAAATGCTTGGTAAAAACTTACTATTTTCTCCTAAAGTGTGCACTTTTAAGACCTGCTTAATGCCTGATGTGTGTATATATATATATAGTAGTAAGCCTTGTTGATCTCCTTGTTGATTATGTTGATCTCATTTTGCTTTGTGAGTAGCTTGTGTATGTTCATGTTTGGATGCATGTGGCCCAACATGCATGTGTATGGAGATTAAGGGAGGTCATCAGGTACCCTTCTGTATTAATCTTCCTCTTAATACCACATGAGGAAGTCTTTCATTAAACATGGAACTGCCATTTTCCAGTCATGTCAACTGAGCATTAAGTCCCACTAAATTTCCTGTCTCCACTCCCCTCATCCCTGATATAATAGGCACACATGACATGGCCATACCCAGATTTTACAGAGGTATTGGGGGTCAAACTCAGGTCTTCATGCTTATGTAGCAATAACTCTTCCCCAGTAAGACATCTCCCCAACCCTATGTGGATATTAAGTACACACCAATTATTATTGATAATGCTGTAGTTAATTATTAGTATTTCATATCAAAGCCCCTATAACCATAATGGCTGTTTAGAGACTTTTCTCCAACTTAAATTATAATAATAAGAAGAAAGAATTATAAAGGAGCACAAAAAGAGCACAAAAAGATAAGATTTCATCCTTGAACTTAAATAGTCTTATATTTACAGCCCAGTTCTGATCTGTTGTCTACAAGTTATTTTGCTTATTTCAGCATCAGTTTCCTTGTTTTTAAAATGAGAATAATTACAAATTCTTTTAGCGTTTATATGGAGCTCCTTGATAGAGCAGATGTGTATGCAATTTCATAATTTTAATGAGTTCCTCTTAGATATACAATAAATGGTGGTCAGTGTAAATGTTCTTGGTATTGCAGAAAACTTTTCTTATATTATGTGGACTAAACACATAATTAATTACAGAAAAAGTTTCTTGAGTATAAAACAAGACAATGTTAGCTAGTTAAGGCTTAACTCAAGTGTCTAATCCAAGGGCTATGAGGGTTTCTCCATTTTCAATGCAGTTGTTGCTCCTGAACTGTGATCACCATCTATGCAAGTCAGGCGTATTGCATACCATTACTGGTGTGCTGGGTCTATCACTCTGACACAGTGGTAACATCATGCATAAAGTCCACAATAAGTTAAGTCCAACCACTGGACTTTGGGAATTAAAGGTGATGTGTTTACAACTGATGGAGTAGAAGAATTGCCTGAATTTCATAAACGAATCTGAGCCCTAAGTCACAGGGCTTTGCAGAAACTAGAGTGTCTCCAGGCGGCTGATGCAAGGGCAGTAATACGGGAACTATTCCTGTTTCCCTTTCCGTGTTACAGATTTGTCGCAAACTCAACGGCATTCGTTTCACGTGCTGTAAAAGTGCCAAAGACAGGACCTCGATGTCAGTGACACTGGAACAGTGCTCCATCTTGAGGGATGAGCATCATCTTCACAAAGATTTCTTCATCCGAGCTCTGGACTGTATGAGAAGGTATCTCACATGCCGTAAGGTGTTTTTTAATGTTGAGGTCATTTTGTTATGTTCTAAATCATATGTCTTACTAGATGGCTAATCATTTCATCGTTTCATTGTATTTTCATATCTTTAATTTTAAGTATTCCCTCTACTAATTTTAGGCAATTAAAAAAAAACCTGGCCATACATGCATTCGGTGGTATTCAGGGAGAACATATCTCATTAGCTCTTTAGTTTGACTTAAAGGGCTCTGAACAATTCATATGTCACACTTCAAGAGCACATTTTCTTGATATATGTTAATGAATATGTGCCAAATACAACTAAGTCAATATCCACATAAACCCGTGAACATTGCAATTGAGAGATCATCTTTGTATGGCTATCAGGGTCTCTGAGTCAATCACATTCTCCCTAAAATAATGTTCACTTTACCATTGGAGCAGCACAGCCACTGATACTTTATAGGACAGATATAGTTACTCTGCCGACATGACACATAAAATACAGTGCCCCAAGTCATGTCTTGATTCAATTCCACGGTAATTAAATCTGAACTCTGAGCCATAATGAGCAGGGGAAAGTGCTTTATTCACAATGTCTATCAGCAAGGACACATGTTAATTTCAAAGTTTAGCCAATTGTCTCTGAATTACAAGGGGTAGCTCAAAAGCATATGGCAGGCAGTGAGGTCCAGGCTCCTGGGTTCCCATAAGGGCTGCTTCTTGCCTCAGATGCCATTAGCTACACATTCCCTTCCCTACTGCATTCTTCAGTAGAGGTGCCAGTGATTACCTGCACCATTGCCAAGCCTGTCTTTTTCCTCTAATTAGAGGTTTCTGATGTTCTCTATTTCACACCCTTTCATATCTCCTGACATTTTCATTGTTCAGTAGGGTTCTCTCATCATCTTTTTTTTTTTTTTTTTTTTTGGATAACCATTTTGAGGATGTTTTAAAGGCCTGACATGAACATCTCAGCCATATGAAATATGTTTTTTGCTATAAAAATCTTTAAAAAATATCTCTCAGCACTAATGGGGACATTTCTGAATGTGAATACACAGAGAAGGAATACAGTAGTGGCTATGGCTACCACCACAGGGCTTGGGTAGGAGAGCAGGCACTTAGGATATGAGCCAGGGACAACACAAGGCTGAAAGGATTTAACTCACAGATTATCTATCTGGAAAGTGAAATTGTCACTTGTGATTTCAGCTGGCAAAGAGAGTAGACTCCTACATTAGAATGATAATCTTTGAAACAGGTGAGGAAGGACATGTGTGTCATATACATGTTAAACTATGACAAAACATAGTGTAGAGTACATGAGATCAACACAATTGTTATATATAAAACATATTTTTCTCATGGCATAGCATTTATGAAACTTTATTTTTGAGAAGTATACAGAAAAATTAAATCACTAGAAATTTGACGTAGATATAATGATGTCTTTAGTATCCACATCTCTGCTACTCTGGTATTTTCCTTCTTCAATTAAATTTTACAACTGGTACATGTATGTTTAGTTTAGTATATGTAATGGTTATGTAAGAAGGTTTAGATTTATCTGTATGGGACCGTGTGTGTGTGTGTTAAAAAAAATAAGGACATTTTTTTCTAAAAAAAATAAAAAGAGCCTCATTCATTCATTGTCCTCTTTGGGTATTCAATAGTGTAAAAGAAGTTAACAGGTTCACAAATCTGGCAACATAGCATGGGAATTGAGAGTGTGGAATTTGTAATCAGTGTACCTGGTTTGAATTGAGGCTATATATCACTCATCAGCCACAAGCAAGTTAATTTCTCATCACTTCATAGTGTCCTAGGCAATTCTTCTGACTTCCTGGTACCTGAATTTCCTTATTTATTAAATAGTCGTGATGAATTGTGATCATTTCTTAGGCTGATATGATTAAAAGAATTGATAAATTTAAAGTGATTAGAACAATGATTACACAATAAACTAATATTTATGCCAGATAATTTGAAAATGGGCATCAAAGTTAATATTACCATTTTGACATTCCAAGTACCATAACAGCTAGCTAAGTATAACCATTGTAATCTCATGTTTATGACCATGTTGTGACTTAGGGTTAATTCCAGTACCATTTATTAAAACAAGGTGTATTCTGTTTAAGAAAATTCATCTTTAAATGTGCACATGTTTACATACACTATTACAACTATGGAAACATTACATTTATTAGTATATACTGGATAATGTTCTTGTAATTTTTTATGTTAAGATATATCATTGTAGGGTCTTACAAATAATCTTGGAATTTGAACTCAAAAAGTCACCTTAGAAGTTTCTCCTTATATATAAGGTACCTGAGGTCCAGAATGTTTTCATAGTCTGGACACTTATAGAAAACATATGAAACTATACTACACACAGCTCTACTAGATATTGCTTAATACTATTTTATTTTACTTGTATCAAATATTCAGGAACTGCAGTACTATCTGAAATTATCTGGTTATATACTTGATTGCTTAGATGTTAGTTTAAATTGAAATCTTATGAAGCAAAACATGTATATTCAGAAGTTCAGTCACACAGAGCTATGCCCCACCCTAAAACCCTGAAGAGTCAAATATAGTGATGGAATATAAACCTTTTCATTCCAACCCCATCTGCCATGTTAACCAGTAGCTCACACACTGAGCACAGTGTCTGGTCCAGAGTAATTTAATTATCATGGTTGTGTAAATTAAGGAATGCCCATAAATGAATTCACTCTGCAACCGTTTGCTTTTCAGAACCATAATCAACTTTCCTCCATTTAAAAATTCTATTTTTAAGCATGTTACAAAAGTGTGTGTGTGTGTGTGTGTGTGTGTGTGTGTGTGTGTGTGTGTGTGTGTTTTCTCTTAAGCCTTGTCTTCTTGGGCCATCCTGGTGCCACTATGACTTGATAGATGGTCATTGATGGGTAAGAATCCAGGCTCAAACAGAACATTCCATTGAGGCTACCAACTGCTGGTGATGTGCCTGTAGCTGAGGTGGGAGGTCTTACAAACTCAGAAGTATTTTTTCTATCAGGTCCTGTTAAGTGATCCAAGGACTGATGAATACTGAGGCCCCCATGGGTATCTCCCTTTTACAACCTTTGTTGAAGCTCTGGCTACTCTAGGGTTCTGGCCGAGGGGGAGCTTCTATACCAGGGTAACTTCAAGTTGGGCTCTCAGTCAGTGTTTGCTACCAAGAACACAAATGCTTCTGACATGAGCAGGTTACTACCACAGTCCACTACCAAGCCAGTCAGATGCCGTCAGGCAGTGAAACTCAGGGTTACTCCATCAGCACCACCTTGATGGAACTGTACTCAAATGGCCCCGCAGGGACCAGGGCTCTCAATAACCCCAAAGCGAGCACCTTTCTTACCCACACACAACACACACAACACACACACACACACACACGACAATTTCTGATGAATAACTTCTCAAGGTGTTACAAGAATTTATTTGATTACCACAATCCTGAAACGGTGATATTTTGACAAATTTTTCAAGTGTTTGGTTGTGGTAAACAAATAACTTAGCTAAACTCTTCACTCCATGGTCTCAGAAGTCCTACTTTATGGTGTTGACATTCAAATTAATGGCAGAAATGCCTGGAGGGTTTTAACTACTTATGTGTAGACTGATAAGGATTGGCCAGGTCTGAGTTACATGTAGGGATCTCTATTCCCTAAGAATTTAACAAATGTTCTAGAATACAACCCTATATTAAAAACAAGATAAGTGAATAACTTTTACATATATATTTTTAACTAACTGCAACTTGAATGTTTACTTACCCAGTTGCAACTGATTCTATTTTTGAATTGTTCCAACCCAACTGGAGGCTGAACTTTGTTGATATTACCATATTGTTGCTGTTTTCATTCACTTTTATTTTTCTATTATATTGTGTTAATATCCCAGTTTCAAATTATGTATGAATGAGCAAGAAATAGCAATTGAGAAAAATAACAAGTATATCACCTACTGGCATGTTCAAGACCCCTTTCCCAGAATAAACTCTACACTGGTCAGATTTAACTTCTCTCCAGCCACAACTGTATCCCCAGGATTGGGATCAATGTCTCATGCAATAGATTCTCTATAGGTACAGGATGAAGAAATAAATAATTGAGTAAATGATGTATGTTTCTAACATTTCTGGTCCAATCTATTTTCAGATTTCTGCATATATTATTTTTCAATTAAATATAAGAAATTATCATTCAATTTGGATAAGCCAACTGTTCCAGAAGAAGAAAGTTAAGAAAAATTTGATTAAAATTCAAAAATAAACCATCCATAAACACACAATGTAATCTGAATTCACAAGTGGTATAGAATTAAAGAATTTCTTACTCTAAAGCTGAGGAAATAGCTTAGTGGATAGAACGCTTGCCTTGCAATCATGTGAGGGAACTGAGTGTAGATTTTCAGAATCAAATCCAAAACCAGCTGCTATAGCACTAACATCTGTAATCTCAGTGCACCTACAACAAAAAAGTGGCTGTGGAGAATTGTTCCAAAGCTCATGGGCCAGCTAGCCTGTTCAATGCAGCCATGGGCATCAAGAAACCAAAGGTGGGAGTGGCAGTGCACACCTTTAATCCCAGCACTTGGGAGGCAGAGGTAGGAGGATCACAGAGAGTTCAAGGCCACCTTGAGACTACATAGTGAATTACAGGTCAGCCTGAGCTAGAGAGAGACCCTACCTTGGAAAACCAAAAAGAAAAGAAAAAGAAAAAGATAAAGAAAAACCCTACCTCAAAACAAGAGGAAAGTGAGGAGGACCAATATCAGAAGTTGTCCTCTGAGCTCTACACAGGCAACATGAGTGCTCTCCCACATTCAAGCATGAACCTGCACTTGTGGGCATGCATGCGTGCCACCACCATGTCTTCTCAAAGTCCTTCTATTCCTTTGTGTCCAATATAGACGGTCCCCAATGATTTTTAAAAATATTTTTATTTTTATTTATTTATTGAAAGGGGGGGGGGAGAGAGAGAGAGAGAATGGGTACACCAGGGCCTCCAGCCACTGCAAACGAACTCCAGATGCATGTGCTACCATGTTCATCTGGCTCACATGGGTCCTGGGGAATTGAACCTGGACCCTTTGGCTTTGCAGGCAAGCACCTTAAGCACAAAGCCATCCCTACAGCCTGATTTTTACTGATTTTTGACTTTACAATGACATGACGTTTCTGTTTATTCAAGAGAAACTATACTTTGAATTTTGAACTCTGGTCTCTTTCCAAGCTGGTGAGATGTGGTGTGCCATTCTCATGTGAGTCTGTCAGAAGCAGTGACCTGTGGCTTCTAGTCAACAAGGTAGCTGTGATGCTCAGCAAGTTAGGTGCACTTAGTGCATGGTCAGCATTTTCACCTCATAGTAGCTTTACTAGAATTTACCTCCACGTTAGATAGAGGAGCACCTCCCAACATGCTGTGTTTGAGAAAAATGGTGTAATTCAAATCTTCCTCTTTATAGCAGAAGATTAGCAAGGTGACTTGTTAGGTCCAACTTTGTCAGGATCTCTTAGTGGTGGTCATATTGTACAGTGAGAGCAATGATTATCAACCCCCATGTTTGCTACCAATAGAGGGTTACAGACTGTCTCATATAAACCAGTTTCTATTGAAATCAGGAATAAATGTTAATGGCTTTATAAGACTAGAAATCTTATACATGTATCCTTTCTTGAGTTTTGACATATCTGTGTCTAGTCAATTTTACAAAATGGTGGATTAAATGAGTGGCAAGGTGTTGTTAGGTCTGTGGTTTAGGACTTTTTTTTCAAGAGTAGAACACAATGTCAGACCTCAGTATTCAATTGGAATCTCCATCAAGTGCTACAAGCCATCAGGACTCCAGGCATTTTGCAAAAACTCCAGCTTTTATTTGATTACTTGACAATAAGTACCAAATCTTCTAAATATAATTAATTTGACTGTATTTAAACATGTGTCATACTTAACCAAAAATAATTGTGTTGAAAATTTTAAGTGCTACTACAAAATAAATAAAAAGAAAAATGCCACGGGAAGGTTATTTCCCTTAATAAGAACCCTGCTATTATATGTGTCTATAATGTAACCATATGAAAAAAATTCCTAGTTATCTGTCCTTTCTCTAATGCTACAATAATCTTTCAAAAATGTCATTCTCACATGCATCTGGAATTTGTTTGCAATAGCAAGAGGCCCTGGAGAGCCTGTTTTCTCTCTACTTGCAAATAAATTTTTAAAAAAATGTATATATTTTTTGGTTTTAGAGGTAGGGTCTCACTCTAGTTCAGGCTGACCTGGAATTGATTAGGTAGTCTCAGGTGGCCTTGAACTCACGGTGATCTTCCTTCCTCTGCCTCCCGAGTGCTGGGACTAAAGGCATGCACCACCACACCCGGCCAAATAAAAATTTTTTAAATAAAGATTGTTGGCTGGAGAGATGGCTTAGCAGTTAAGCGCTTGCCTCTGAAGCCTAAGGACCCTAGTTCAAGGCTCAATGCCCCAGGACCCATGTTAGCCAGATGCACAAGGGGGCACATGTGTCTAGACTTTGTTTGCAGTGGCTGGAGGCCCTGGAACACCCATTCTCTCTCTCTCTCTGCCTCTTTCTCTCTCTGTTACTCTCAAGTAAATAAATAAAAATATTTTTAAAAAATGTCATTCTATGATAGCTCATAAAATTAAGATACTTGATTTGCCATGAGTTAGGATACCTATGGGTACATTTCAGTAGAGAAAAATCAATGTAAAACCTTAAGGACAGAGGGCTCTAATTGCTTTATAAGTAAATGTTTACTTCCATAAAGGAGAGATTATAGGTTCATTAGTCTTACTGAATTTTATACTCATGTTGAATTCCCTGTTCTCAGCATTGTAGCTAAAAGCTATATCAGAGGAATACATCTTCTAAAGTGTCTTGCCTTAGGAGTCATTGAACCCTTAACTCTTTGATGACATCAACATTGTATTTATAATGACTGAATCCCTGTGGGATTCTCGTTTGAAGTAGAGTAGGTAACTTGTAACTGTAAAGTTTCTTCACTCTTGCCTCTTCTCTCCAGCTTTGCTTTGGGCCACTGCAAAAGTGTCTTGATTGAGATGCTTGGAGTAGGTGGAGGCTACTCATTGTATAGTGACTAAGAGTCCATGTAAGGCGGTGAAATTCTAAGCTCATTATTTCCTTCCAGGAACATCCCCAGTTATCTAGTTCCCTTTTGCCTCCTGACCTCCCAATAGTACTGCAGATGGGCACCAAAACTTTAATACCTGGGCCTGTGAGTGCATTATGAATACTCATTATAGCACTCTGCCCCTGAACTCTAAGATCCACTCCCATTTCATCATGCAGAGCACATTGAGTCCATCTCCAGGAGACCCAAAGAGTCAGGAATTCCAGCGTGACTCAAAACTTCAAGCTCAGTCTTCTCTGAGATTCAAGAATAGCTTAGTTGTGAACTCCCATAAAAAATAAAGAAAACATACATACTTCCAAGATGCAATGGAGAAAGTTAACTAAATATTCTCATTCTTAAAGGAAAGGCTACAAAAGTTATTAGGGGAGGGATCATATGAAAGCAAGATTACAGCCTAACTAGGCAAACATTACATCTTGCTGCTTCGTTGTTGTGGTATCCAGGACATATGACATCATCCTGTGAGCCCAAAGGGGCTTGGGCAGCCTGTCCTTATGGCATTGCCAGCTGTAGTCACTGACTTCTTTTTCAGGTTGGCTCTGACCACTTCTGGAAGCTTCCATCAGCACATAGTTCATGTTGCAGGCATCTCTACCATACTGAGATCTACATTGTATCTTTGCCTTCACTCAACTGCTTCCCATGTCATCCACATGTGAGCCACCATCAGGGCCATTTGACCCTGCCACATATTGCCTGTCCTCCCAGGCTTTGCTTTGAAATCTCAGTACAAGCCTCTATGATTCAATGACTGTTGCATTACGAATGCTTGTGAAGCCAGGCTGCATGTGGGCACTGGTACCTGTGTTAATTGTACCAGGCCTGCCATCTTATTAACTCTCAGGGCAAGAACAAAATGTAGACAAGTCCTTTGCCACAGTGTAGCACAGGTGACCTCTGGTCTCATTCTGAGCACTCACTGTTTGCATCAGAAACCTGATGAAGATGAGAGCATTTTGCACCTGAATTCTATCCAAATTCTGCCTCTTAGCCCTGCCAGAAGTTTCTGTTAATTTGTTCTTAAGACTATAGGTTTCCTTTGCCTCCAAACATTTTCTTTTTTGTATCTTATTATTTGAGAAAGAGAGGGAGAGAGAGAGAGGCAGAGAGAGGGAGAAAGAGAATGGGCACACCAGGGCCTCCAGCCACTACAATGACCTCCTGACGCATGCGCCACCTTGTGCATCTGGCTTATGTGGGTCCTGGGGAATCGCACCAAGGTCCTTTGATGGCTAAGCCATCTCTCCAGCCCTCTCCAAACATTTTCAAATTCTTCCCACATACAATTTCAATGTCAACTGAACCACATTGTTAGGTTTTGTCACAGCAATGCCTCTACTTCTTGGTATAAATTTTCTGTTATCTTTCATCACTGTGACAGAATACCTGAGATAATCAACTTAACAAAGGAAAAGGTCTGGTTGGCTCATTGTCATGGAGGCTTCAGTCCAATATCAGGGGGCCTCTTGCTTTGTGCATCATATCTGGCAGGAGGGGGTGGCACATAAGCCTGTTCATTTCATGGCTGCTGGGAAAAAGAAAGACAGGAAGCTACCAGGTGCTCAATGGCCCCTTCAGGAGCATGACCCCAGTGACCTTCCTTGAACTAGATCCTGCACACCCTTACAGATAAAGTTTTTATTTGATTCATATATATATATATATATATATACATATATATATATATATATATTTGTACATATATATATTATATGTGATACATTTGGCTTTGGGGGGGCACTCAATATCTACATATATCACTTGTTAAATAAGATAGGATAATTTGATACAGGTAATCTCAGGTAGTAGGCAAGGTGTCCTTACTATACAGTGAGAATGACACTGAATGTTCTATATGGAAAAACACTTGTTAATCCCCAAACAGACAAATTGAACTGGGTGAGGCATATACATAGCAACATTGATTCTTAGAATGGTTCAGAGGAGAAAAGCATATATGGTGACATAGGGTAGAGATGTCAGGGTAGTGGTATTTTAAGTTTGGGACTAGAAAATGTTAAACTAGAACTATTTAGATAATTAAGACTAAAATGATACATTCATTTATCAAATTTTTATCCTAATGTCACTTTGTCTTGTCACTTTGAGTAACTTGATTTCTCCCATTTACTTCTTCTTGAGATACATCTTAAAATATAACTTCTATGCTTTGTCCTTTAATGTGCCTATAATATTCCCTCACACAAACAGAACACAGTTTGTTCCCATATTGGATTTTAGATCCTTTTCCTGCTATTATGTTGCAATGTATGGTAATATAAGAGACATCTTTCTTTGAATGTGTGAGCTTTTCTTCATAATATTCATAGCTCATTAATAGAATGGGTTGAAAGTGTTTACATCTTCAATTTTTCTAGATTTTGCCAGGTTACTTTCTAAGATAGTTATACTAATTCATAGTGTATAAACCACACAGGTATATTCTGATTCCTCAATACATCATGACACTTTTACAAAAACGGGGTAAAAGGTGATATTTTGATTTAATTTCTAATTTTTCTACCATACATACAAAGGTAACAATCTGTTAAAATATTGGATGGCTGTCTACATACATACATTTTGTATGTGGGGATTTTGCATACAGTCACAGGTGAAGACATGATTCCAACATTTATAATCCTTTAGTGTACTGTGTTTATGTCAACTAATACAAGAGGGTCTCAGAAGTGGCAGGTTTTTTAAATCTTTTCTTTTTTTTTCATTTGTGTCACTTTTTAAAAAACGAAAGCACAGTGGAATAGGACAATAGTCTCCCTGGGCCTCAGGTGGAGAAATGCAGGATGTTTTGACAGGAGCTGGTGTCAGGACAGGAGGATTTTATCAGCGTGGTAGAAGTCATGGGGGTGTGGGGAGGCAGAGCTCCTCTTCAGACAAGGGAAGGAAACTTCCTGCAGAGACACAAACAAAACCTTGTGGATTAAGATAATAAATGCTTCTGCCCTTGAAAAATATGGAGCGGAAAGCAGTCATAGAAAGGGTTTGTTCTCATTAAAGAAGCCGTAGACGCAGGCAGCCTAGGACGGGAGGATCTGGGCTACAGAGAAGTTTTGCTCATACTTAGAAAGTCTGCTTGTGCCCTAAAAGACTGAGACAAAAGAATTAAGGAAGTGATTCCCATATCTCATTCATTTAGTCATCAAAGATTTTATTTCCTAATGTCCTTGCCCCTACTCCCATTTCCTTGGGGGCCCTCTTGAATGGGGTGATGGTATTCACTGATTCACTATAGGGTCATGAAAGCCTCACGTAGTCCCTACGGGGAAGCAGGAAAACCATACCTCGGCATTCCTATCCACTCTGTGGCTCTTACGATCTGTCTGGCCCCTCTTCCTCAGTGTTCCCTGTGCTTAGGAATGGCAGGCCTATTGGCAGTCCGATTTAACCTTGAGTTCTCTGCAGCCTCTGGATTTTTGGCTTTGATGTGTTTTGATTGATCACCAGGTCTATCAACATCACCCTGGAGCTGGTTGCCGGGCTAGCAGTAAGATCAGCGTTCATGTTACAGCTTCCTCTGCAATTTCTCCTGGGCCCTGGCAGCTGTGGGAGGGGTGGCATGTGTGGTGGGAGGCAGTCATCTGTCTTCTTGTCTTGTCAGTCGATCTTGGTTCTCCTCCATTTTCTTTGCTCTCTGTAAAATAAAACAGATTCTCCAACCATTACTGAAAACAGCTTGGGTTAAGAGGGGTATGCAAAGTTACTTGACAGGTTTTGTTAGTGTACAAGCCCACTCATCTTCTCTGCAGAGTAGTGGGGGCTTCTCTCTAGAGTCTACTGGTTTCCAGACAATGGGATTCTTACTGGTTTCCAGTACCAGTTATGAGTTATTTCCCACTGAGTTGGCCTCATGTCCAATCAGGGAACAGGTAGTTGCCCACAGAGGCTGTGTGCCACAATTGCACCAGTGTGTACTTCTTGTCTGACTGGCTGATTTCATAGTCTGAAGGGTCTCCTGCTTATTCCTGCTGTTGGTGGCTGTTGTCCTCCTGAGGCTCTGGTTGGGATTTCCCGAACTATGAAGGCCCCCAGAAGGGAGCTAGTTTCCCTTTTGGTCCCAGCATGGTGTTCCAGTGTCCTGTGACCACAGCCTGCCGCCACCTAATATGTTTCTTCCCATAAGCACTACCGCTGAGCCTTGTCTTAGATGATCATATCCGTGAATTCTATGCACAGCGTGATATGAGCCTATTACATCAGTTCTCACACATGAAGATAAATCCAGGATGATCCAGTTAGTATTGTGTCAGTCAGTATACCACCTCACAACCCTCACTCCCATTCGGAATGCTGTCTCTGCACCATTGAGGGACTTCAACCCTGTCTGCCTTCAGTTACGCTGGTGGTGCTCCATGCTCCAGCTCAGGAGAACATGCTGCAAGTCTGCACAAGCAGTGTCCAGTGAACACTGAACGGAGAGTCGCGTATTGACAGAAAAACTAACAAAATAATGCAGGCACTCCTCCTGACTAAGAATATCACACATTCCAGAGCGATTCTGATGTCTGGCTGTATATATCTGTACCCAAAGGATAATTGTCAAAGGTCCTGTGTAATTATGCACAATTACACCCCCATTTAGCCATTCAGTGTGCATAGCAGAATTCACAGGCGTGTGAGTGACATCCTGATAGGGATCAAGAACACAATTTCTAAAGCATATCATTTGCAAAATTGGTAGTGTACTAGCTGTAAAAAACCATGTGATATTTTTCCAGCAACACGACATTGTTAGCAGGGGACAACTGCTCTGAGTTCTCTTAAACTTGAATAACGAAGTCAGCTCTGCAGAGAGCAGTATGCCTCAGTATGAAACATGAAACAAGTGTGGAGAGAGCTCGCTTTGGAGTTAGACTGCCTACTCTTCCTATTTCTTAGCAAATTCCAAAAGCCCTTAGATATTTATCTATAAAACTGAAATGACATAGAATAATCGGTATCTAGGGCTAGTACACACATGATGAAGTTAAACTGTTAATGTGCGAATTTCACAGCTTCCCCCATCTCAGCATCTAACATCCTCAGCTGGGCTAAAAGAAATAGTGTTCCCTAAAGTACTCTACTCGTTCCACAGCGAGGGCCAGGAACCCTTGCCTGCCACCGTGGCTGCTACTGGTGCTGTGTGGGGGTGGTTGTTTTTGCTGTTGTTATAAATTGCCTCTTTGACATACAGTCTTCCCATAGAAGTGTTTGTACTAACCTGTACATGGGGTGCCCTCCAACTATACTGGGGAAATGAAAGAAAGTGTCCCTCCAATTATTCATCCAACCAGATGCACTGCTCCTCGGAGTGGTCCCTGGACTTGAAGTGTTGGCCTCACTCATAGCTTAATAAAAATGCATGTTCTCAGGCCTCACCTGGTGGGTGGAAAGTGTGGGAGTTTGAATGAGCTGTACCTGTGATTCTCATGCACAGTTTAGTTTGATTATGACTCCGTAGTGTAGGATGTTGTTATATTTTAACACCAATTGACATATAATCAGAGTATGTTTACTAGACAATGAAATTTGATATTTTAGTACTTTTTGGTACATTCCAATTGGGCAGCCATCACCAGCATAATTTGTCCCTATCTCTTACCCCACAGAGAAATTTCAAATCCCTTGCCCTTGTACCTGTGCTACCAACTCCATAGCTGTGGACAGCCACCTTGTGTGCCTTTTGTGGACCTAATATGCACGGATTGTACACTGGCCTTGGTGAACTGCTTTCTTTCAGCACAGGATTGTCATACATGTGGATAGATACTTTTCATTACCTCAAATGTCTCCTCTTTCTGAATATTCCATGAGTCATTCCCATTCCATTCCTCATGCATTGCACTCCATTAGGTCTGCTTATAACCCTCTTCAGCACAGATGTGAGTGTACAGGTGTGTTCGTAGGGGGCGGTGATATGTAAATATGTGTTCACATTGTTTAAATTTTGTGGTTTTCCTATTAAAAGATGACTGAAAATGCTCAAGGCCTATTCTATTTATCATTGCACATGTTTGGCATTATTTAATGGGATGATTTTTTTGTTCATTTATTTATTTATTTATTTTAGAACGACAGACACAGAAAGGCAGAGAGAGAGAAAGGGGAGAGAATGGGCGCACCAGCGCCTTCAGCCACTGCAAACAAATTCCAGACGTGTGTGCCCCTTTGTGCATCTGGGTCCTGGGGAATCGAGCCTTGAACTGGGGTACTTAGGCTTCACAGGCAAGTGTTCAACTGCTAAGCCATCTCTCCAGCCCGGATGTTTTTTTTTTAATAGTATATCAGCCTTATTCTTCCAGTTTATGATCTTACTCTTGCTGTGTTTTTCTCACATTCCATTCTGGGTATCTTATTGAACATTTTATCCATTTAAATTAAATTAAATTAAAATTTAATTTTAATTTTAATTTTTTTAATTCAAATTTTAATTTAATTTAATTTAATTATTATTTTTTTAAGTAGGACAAAGTACAATTGCTTAAGTAACAGTAAAGTAGCATAATGGATTCTCTCGATCCTATACTCAGAACTCCTCTAAATCAACTTTAAACACTTTGCACTCTAGGTTGGTTTTTGTTACATATTTTTCCCAAACATCAAACAAAATCTAATCTCTTATACTTAAGGATATGTATTTTCTAAATAGTGAATCCACCCAACTATTTGAGGAAATAGAGCCATTATACTTTATGTGCCTTGGGGTTTGCAAACACCTTGGGTGCTCCTTTCCTTTTGCAACTAGAAACACAATAAGTACCATCTTTGTTCAGCTTCTAGTCCATAATTTTATAACATAAATTTACAAATCAAATGTTTATAACACAGAATTTTATTTGATTTTGTGGTAAAGATTGCTTTCTTGAAGAGACCACAGCAAGATACAGATGCACATTAGAGCTGTCAAGAGACATTATTTTTGCCTGAAGAAAAGTAGGAAAATAAATGCCTTCTTCTTCTAGGAACAAACGATTTTTATATATCAGTGTCTGTGGAAATAGATGCATATGCTGAAAACTCCTAGCATCTTTCATCAATGAAAAAAAGAAAAAAAAAACAAAAATCTCATAACTTCTGTAGATGCATGGTACACTTCAATAAGTAGCATATGATCAAAAAGATGACAACTGAAAACTAACTTGAAGCCAAGGTAATTTAGAACTATAAAAACTGGGCCAGATGCCTTACTAAAGGTTCTTAAACATGGAAATATCTTGGTGGGCTAATGGGCTCATCTGAATTTTTTTTTTTTTTTTTTTTTTTTTTTTTTGGTTTTTCAAGGTAGGGTCTTACCTGGGTCTTTGGCCCAAGCTGACCTGGAACTCACTATGTAGTCTCAGGGTGGCCTCGAACTCATGGCAATCTTCCTACCTCTGCCTCCCAGTGCTGGGATTAAAGGTGTGCGCCACCACGCCTAGCTCATTTGAATTTTTTTACAGCTCAATTCAGGGTCACTGGTGTTAATCAGAAAGAGACCTTCACATTTGGACATATACAAACTGAAGATATGCATTTACCTTTCTGTGCATGGATTTGTACTTTTTATATGCCTTAAGATAAATATTTTGTATTTCCCTTAAACTTTAACAATCTCAGTTCATGAAGGCAGCTGTTTAAAAAAAAAAAATTTAAAAAGATGACAACTGAGACATTGGTACAGACCTATGATGACCATGAGACGTTTCCTGGGAGTCTAAATTCCAACTGTGTCTGATAAGTCTTTTCTCTCTCGCATTTGGCTGCCTTCACATAAATTTAACATGTATTTAAATCTATTTATTTACTTACTTATTTATTTATTTGAGAGAGAGAGAGGCAAATACAGAGAGAGAGAGTAAGTAAGGACACTACTGGGCCTCTAGCGACTGCAAAAGAACTCCAGACGCATGTGTCACTTTGTGCGTTTGGCTTTATGTGTGTGCAGGGGAATCAAATCCCAGTCCTGTAAAACCTTGATAATAAGAACTCAGCCTCAAAAGTGGAATTCATATGATCTCTAGACATTATACCCAATTAGAACTTAGTTATAGATCATACTGCCTGCCTGCTGGTAGAATGACTGTTTTTAGAAAATCATCTACCTTTTAATATTTGATAGTCAGTTGTAATGTACTATAATGTAATCCCTAAGATATTTTCCTCAATTAAAATTGAATACCACAGAAGTTGTGGTTTAAGGGCACATTGTAAAGCTGGGCACTGTGGCAACAGCCTGGAGCTACACAGTCAGGTCCAGGACAGCCTGGGCTGAATAATGAGACCCTACCTTGAAAAAGAACCAAAAGAACAAGGGGTTGGAGATGGCACAGCAATTAAGATGCTTGCCTGCAAAGCCAAAGGACCCAAGTTCAATTCCCTAGTACCCACACAAAGCCAGATGCATAAAGTGACACATGTGTCTAGAGTTTGTTTGCAGTGACTGGGGACCCTGGCATGCCCATTCATATTCTAGCTCTAATATATATATATTATATTATATTATATACTATATGAATATGTATTTTATATATATATATATATATATAGAGAGAGAGAGAGAGAGAGAGAGAGAGAGAGACATATTATATGAAAGAGAGAGATTTTATTACAATGAAGTGTTGGAATTAGGCCTTCTTTCTTCAAATCCCTGCTTCTAGGAGCCAAGATTATACATTTGTATTTATATCTTATTCCTGGATCAATAAATTATATAGTCTTTTAAGGATAGCTTTGCCTAACTACATACTAAGTAAAAAAAAAAAAAATGTGGTCATTGTGCTATATACACCTACATAGCAATGTTTCTGCCAGGCTTTCTTGAGATATTTAATATTTAACAATGACATGTGAAATATCCCCTTTCACTTGTTGGTCCTGCATGAAATGATGATTATATATTTCCTATGTTTTAAGAAGTGGAAGTCAAGTTCATGATACAAAAAATATATATATTTCTATGTATTTCTATGCAATGATACAAGTAAACAATAGTTTAAGTCTTTGGATCTAAACATCTGCATAAATAAGCAAACACTATAAATTATTATTTGAAAGATAAATCACACATGACATTGTTTTGGGGTGTCATGAGATAAGTTCACTGTGGAATATACATACAGCATGTATCTAGTCAACTCTGCTTGCACTTAATCCTGGATGAAAGCAGACCATATAATCGTGACCAAACCACTTCTGGAAAGATTAGGTAAATCTGAGGCAGTGAGGGTTAAGGAAAAGACAGTAAAACATGTTGGGAAGCTGTAAAGAGGAGAGTAAGTCCTAAACTGGCTTTATAATCAGTTAGGTAAAATTTTACCCACTTTGATGTTTCCTACTTTTAATTTTTTAAAAGTACTTTATTTTATGTAGTTATGAGAGACAGAGAGAAAGAGAGAATGGGCCTCTAGCCACTACAAACGAACTCCAGATGCATGTGCCACCTTGTGCATTTGTCTTATGTGGGTCCTGGGAAATTAAACCTGGGTCCTTGGTCTTTCAGGCAAGTGCCTTTACTGCTAAGCCTTCTTTCCAGCACCATTTTTTTTTAACTTTTATTTATTGCATTGATTTGGATAGAGTAAATATAAGCATGTCAGGGCCTCCTGCAACTGCAAACAAACTCCAGGCAAGTGCCACATTGTGAGTGTGGCATTATGTGGGTAATGGGGAGTTGAATCCATTCCAACAGCTTTGCAAGAAAGCAGGTTTCACCATTGGGAAATCTCCTCAGCCTGTGAATCTTTTTTTTTTAATTATTTATTTATTTATTTATTTGAGAGTGACAGACAGAGAGAAAGACAGATAGAGAGAAAGAGAGAGAGAATGGGCGAGCCAGGGCTTCCAGCCACTGCAAACAAACTCCCAAATGTGTGCGCCCCCTTGTGCATCTGGCTAACGTGGGACCTGGGGAACCGAGACTTGAACCGGGGTCCTTAGGCTTCACAGGCAAGCGCTTAACCGCTAAGCCATCTCTCCAGCCCCTGTGAATCTTAGTTTTGAAAAGCTAATACTTAATGGAGTCATTTCAACATAATATCCTGGAGACCTGATGTAGGTACATCTTGTCACTTAATTTTAATATGAGTTTTACTTTATCACATTATGAATTCATAGAAAGCTATGACTGCAAGAGAAACTAGAAACTGAAGTCTTATAAACATCCACGTTTAGGAACCCTTATCTCTCCATTAATCCACTGGTTTTCTAGAAAATTCTTAACTCTTTGAAATTTCTCCCTTTATAGCTGGCTAGAGAGTTATAAAACAAAAACATACTTTTCATATTGGTTTTGATCTTAGTCAACCTACTTGTATGCACCACTGCTACTCTTGATTTACTCTTTAGGTTAGGGAAAGCTATGTCAGTGGAAGGCATCTTGCAAAAAATATCTCAAATTGACTTTGTTCAAGAATCATTCTCTTGGGGATGCAGAGGTGGCTTAGTGGTCAAAACACTTGTGTGTGAAGACTAAGGACCCACGTTTGATTCCCCAGAACCCATGTAAGCCAGATGCACAAGGTGAAACATGTGTCTGGAGTTTGTTTGCAGTGGCTAGAGGTCCCAGCACATCCATTTCTCTCTTGCCACTAAATAAATAAAAAAATTTAAAGGAGGAAAAAAAAATAAGGTAACATCTTGAAATTTAAAAATGTCATTCTCAATATCATAAAAATTAATTAATTTAAATAATAATTTAAAAATTACAATTTTTCAGTGTTGTTAAAATTACTACTTACATAAAACAGAATTTCATGGAAGGTTTTGACTTCTGTCCTTCATAGTAGTCCGTTCATGATTGTTAGATGAGTATGATCTGTGAATTCTGTAGGACTTTGAGCATAATATTAAACTAAGAGTGTTGCATCTCAATTGTGTGCCAGTGGGACAGAGAGCAGATTGGACCCTAGTCTCCTTAGAAATAGTTACTGCAAGAGAAATAAGAAATGGAGTAGCACCTGAGAATTAATAGCCTGGTGACCATGCAACAGTTACTGTGCAGCCATTTGTGAGAAAAGGAGACTGCTTCTCCTGAAGTGAGCCTAAGACACTAGGGCACGTCCTCATTTGCAAGTCTGTGTGTCAGTAATAACTGATGAAGATATGCCATCAATATATAAATAACTATTACTCTGTGGGGTTTCCTGTTATTTAATAAGACATACTCTGTTTTAATGAGATCTATTTGGGTTTTTGTTTGTTTGTTTTTAAATAACTAGCTGTGGTAGTTTAACTGTAAAATGTCCCTCAAAACCTCAAGGATTTATAACCAAACACTTAACTCAGTTCCCTACTGATGGATCTGGAAGAATGTAGCGACTGTGTGGAGGAGGTGTTTTGCTGGAGTGAACCTTGGAGTAGATTATTCTAGCCTAGTAGGTGTTCAGAGCCAGTCCAGGCTTGCCTCTCTCTTCCCGTGATGAATATGTGAGCTGGTCACCATGCTTTTCTACCCTGATGAACTTCCTTTCAAAACTATAAGCTTGAAATATACCTTTCCTTCCATAAGATGCTATGGGTCAGGCCATTTATACCAGCAATGTGGAGGTACCTGCTACACTAGCCTACATATTATAGTCCAGATACAGGACAGTTCAGAGTGGACTGTCATGGAGGATCTTGGCTCACATCATGTCTCTACGCATTATCCTTTATCATGGCATGTTCAGCAGGTAAAATATCTTGCTTGCCTTAAAATCAGTAGGGAAGGGAAAACATCGCAAGGAGGAGATGAGGGGGCTACCTGTAGTGGCACCATTTAACTGTGCACAGGAAGTACTCTGAGAGGCCCTAGGAGGGAAGGTAGCTTCTGGAATTCTCTTTCTCTCCCCGTAGTATTTGAGTTGGGTCTTGAGCCATGATGGACTGATAGTAAAAGCTAAAAAAGAAATTAAAACTAAGTCTTAGTTATTATGGATTCTAGAAACATATAATATGTAAAAAAAAGTAAGTCATGGCACAAAAAGGGATTGAATTTCCATGAACTCTTAAGGCATAATTTTGATATAATTTTATCATGAGTAGCTTAAGGGAATAGAATACTACTTGTTCTGGATTTTATACCTTCATCTTTTACCTGTGGGTATATTAGAATTTCCATAATGTTTATTGAAAAGCAAAGTTATTTCTGGTTCTGCCTTATGGGTTTTTATTAACATTCATGCTAGGAGTGACTGGTTTTTTCATTTTAAGTCTGAGACTTGGAATGTACCATCAACTCTGTCATTTGCATGTGGAATACCTATAAAAGGGTTCATCATTTTTAAATCTTAAGTGGAAGTAGGTAAACTCACCTCCTTGCTGGAATGAAGCTCTGTTTTGTTCCCTCCTTCAATCAATAACCAATCCTTTAAAGGATGAATAACCAAAATCTTGTAATTGTCAGACAGTAAAGTTTGATTGTAGGTTAATCTTCTAAAAAAAGTATGATTGAGTTTTAACATCAAATAGGACATGCTAATTTTCAAGTAAATGCCCATTCATTACATGATCATATATTCATAGATTCCTTCTAGTAGGAAAGTTCTTATTACCATGGTACCTACCAGTCTAGAAGGCAGGTGTCTGACATCACAAAGAGCATAAAAAAATTCAAGTGAAAACTTGGTTCCTTAACATTTTTCAACTTTCAATCATGCATCTGATTGACAGGTGAGGGGTAAGAATTCTCTGATCAGAGCTCTAACAATCCCAAGCAACTAGCATTAAAAAAGAGGCTCTGCTGAGTTACAACATGGATCTTCAAGTTGAAGGGGCACCTTAATTTCCTCTTGGCTTAGTATTGCTCCATTTTCCAAAGGTAAATGAAGACAGTACCCTCCACATTATTAACAATGTATCCTGTCTTGACCATGAACATAAAATAGTACTGTTACCAACCCTATGTGAAATTACTTCAAATTTAGCCTTAGAAAATGTTCATTTCCCTGTAAAATGTGTGAGTTTTGAGTACAGATGTTTCTAGCTGTATTTGGCACTTTATTCCTGATCATAATTATTGCTTTTTTTTTTTCCTAAGGGCACGAGATGAGGTTCTCTGGAAATCAAAAGTCCTTGAAACTGACTTTCTTTATCTTTCTATTATTAACATCCTTAGTGAGAGATTTTTGCAGACCATAACACCATCTAATAATGTTTATATTTTCTGTCTCATAAACCATTAGCTCTAATTCCCTAATCAAAATTCTATTTTTTGTTTAATGGCTTGGGTTCTTTTGTTCTACTTAGATAAAAATCACAAGTAGGCAAGGAATAGCTCTTTTAAGACTGGTAATTCTGGACCTTTTAGTGCTAAGGGCTTTGGTTACAAAACCCCTTGAAGCTGGAGTATATAATTCTTTTAACAGCTCCAAGCTCATGTTTCTCAGGTATATGTAAAAGGAAGGATCTGTTAAATGAATGGCCAGCTGACATACAACAGCTACTTTTACTCACAGAAAAACATCAAAAGGTGTGTATAGGAACAACAACAACAAAAAAACCCTTAATGCAAATTTATTCTAAAATTAACATTTTCAATAGCATCTATTAATGTTTAACAAAGCTTAATAGTGTTTAACCACTGCCACAAAGAGGAGAGTTAGAACCCTTTCTCTCAGGTCTTCCAGAGAGCTTAATGTTTTGGAAGAGGAAGATAACATTTAATATATCATCTGTAGTTTCTTTCTTTTCTTTTTTTTTTTTTCATGTAGGGTCTCACTGTAGCCAGGCTGACCTGGGCTAGACTTGAACTCACAGTGATCCACCCACCTCAATCTCCCAAGTGCTAATATTAAAGGCCTGGAAAATACAGGAAAGAGAGAGAGAGAATATGAATGGGTGCACCAGAGTCTCCAGCTTCTGCGAACATACTCCAGATGTATGTCCCACTTTATGCATCTGGATCATGTGGGTACTAGGTAATCTAACTTTGGTTGTTAGGCTTTATAGGCAATCACATTAACCACTGAGCAATCTCTTCAGCCCCTGTATTTTCACTTTTTAAATAAAATTTATTTAAGATAAAACAGTGTTCAGAAAATTTTAAGTATCTTTCATGCAAAGTTATGCATTTTACTCACAGATTATTGAAATGTTGCTTTTGGATTTGCCTCCTTGTTTTACTAAAGGATTGCTCTTAAATTTCACAGAACAAAACTTTCTATATACGAGAAGCATATAATAGAAAATTAATATTTTAATATTAATATTTGTAACTATAGATTCAGAATGACTACTTCATGATTACTAACTCTGTAGGACCAAATATGAGGTATGTAACAAAGTCACCAGTGAAAATTCATTTGAGGCATACAGTGTCCACTGTTTTCACCGCTGATAACTTCTGTCTCCCATAGGGCTGCATGCAGTACAGCTTTTCCCAGATTTCAGATGGCTGGTCTACAGAGAGGTTTTCAGCTCAGCACCAGGTTTCTCAGTGGTGTTACAGCCCAGGCATGGGAAGTGTTCAGCAATAGGGTCTTACTACCCATGCCAAGGGCCTTAGCAAAAACCTGTCATGTTTTGGAGGCAATAGGCATCTCCCTAGCCAATAACTCACTGGAATGTATCCCACCCTGGCACTGAAAATTTTCTAGTAACAATTTATGACTTCCGGATATACTATTATCCAAAGAAGTAGGCTTCCATATGTCTTCTTAAGAATATCTTGAATTTTGAATGACCCTTCCTCAACCCTTCTCTTACTCAATCTCTTCCCCTGGCCTCACTTAGGCCATTCCACTCCTTGTAATCTGTTCTTCTACTTACATATATACAATACCATCCCCTTAAGTCCTTCTTTCTCCTCCCTCCATTATAGACTTTTTCCAGCTTACTGGCCTCTGCTACCAACTTTTTGATTCCAGCTTACACACAAGTCTAAACATTTGTAGCTAGGATCCAGATATGGGAGAGAACATGCAACATTTGGCTTTCTGGGACTGGGTTACCTCACTTAGTGTAATCCTATCCATTTCCCAGAAAATTTTATAATTTCATGTGAAAATTGTATTCTTAAAACTGAGTTGGCTCTGAGTTCCTTGGACTTCTGAATTATTAATTCAAAGAGTAGGACCATGAAATATATCCTGTAATTAATAAGGAAATGCCAATAATCTAGAAGCTTCAAGGCAATAAACTCAGTCTTGTACAAATATGTCATTTAAATAATCTTCAGCTGATTGCTGATTAAGTAAATTGATATTAAAGCACCCATAGAAATTTGGTAGTACAGATTCTTGTGACAGTATTTCCACAGGTATAGAGAGAGACCTTCTATCCCTTTTTATAAACAGTATGTGATAAAGAGGAAATGACCTGTATGCACCTTGTTACATCCATTTTCCTGTACTCACTGTCTAACAATGTCATTATCTGTCTGCAGATGTGTTTAAATTATTGAGGAATACTTGAGACTACCCATCTTCCTCTAGTCACAGCACTTGTTTTAGTAAGAGGTCAAAAGACATTAAAATAATTGTTGCATATACACATTTTAGTAAAGTAGATATGATGATTGAGTCAAACCTCAAGAAAAGAAACAAAAATATAGGACATTGGGGGATTATCTCATTCTTAGATTATTGTGTGTCTATGTGCACATGTGGTGAACTACCACAAACTGTTTTCAGCCCCAGAGGCAATCACTCTCTTTATCTCTGTGAAGAATCTTTCCCTAAGCTTCACAATGCGGATAACAAAACCCATTTCAGTCTCAATTTAAGTTTAATTCCCAGCTGGAACTTTCAATGAGGCTGTAATGAACTTGAACTTGCTGCAATGATTATCTTACACATGCATAGAAGAGTTCCAATAGAGCTGTGGGTATTTCCAGATATGATTGTGAAGGCATTCAGTTCCTTAGAATCAGATAACAAACAGAGGGTCATGGCCTCAGCATATTGCTACACTGAGCAATGGGCAGCCAGCCAGATTTAGGTTTATTTTAGATTTTTGCTCAGAGAGGATAACACAGCAGAATCTTCAAGAATTTCTTTTAAATGACCTGAGAACATTCACTTCAGAAGTTTCCAAATTAATGCATCCAATGTCAGCAATACTATCCAAAGAAAACACATGAAGGCACATTACAACTCTGAAGTGTTTCTAAGAGAGAGCAGATCTCCCCGGTATCCTAAGAATTCCCTGTCACCACTTAGCCTTTACATAAGCTGCTTCCCCTTCTCTGTGCACCCCATTTTATGATTGAAATACTGAAATTCATTCTGGAGACAGTAATGGATGGATATAGGCCAGAATTGAAGTGGGGTTGGAACAAGGCAAACCTCAAGGAAATCTGACAATAGTTCCTAGAGTTATTATCAAAGGGAAAAATAATGGCTTAAGTATCAAGGAATTCCTGGGTTGGGGGTTTTATTATCACATCCCTGATAGAAATTAGGAATTAATGGGCTGGAGAGATGGCTTAGAGGTTAAGCACTTGCCTTTGAAGCCTACAGACCCTTGTTTGAGGCTCAATTCCCTACGACCCACATTAGCCAGATGCACAAGGGGGCACATGTGTCTGGAGTTCATTTGCAGTGGCTGGAGGCTCTGGCATGCCCATATTCTCTCTCTCTCTCTCTCTCTCTCTCTCTCTCTCTCTCTCTCTCTCTCTCTCTCCCTCCTTCTGTCTGTCACTCTCAAATAAAAATAAATTAAAAAAAAAAAGATTTAGGAATTATTCACTCAATACCTTTCCACAATTGCCGAGTAGTGGGTTATTTATGTCTTGTGTAGTTTCTTAAAAATAAACAAGGGAATGCAAGTAAATCCAGGAACATTCCAATGTATTTTATGAGAGGTTTTCTATAACTACATGTGCAATCTTAACTCCCCGCTGTTTGACAATGTAATTATCATGGAGTTTAAAAACATTACTAGATCTAATTTTTCACAGGAAAGTATCAACATCAGCCTTAATATGATGAGTGTCAGAAATATAGAGTTTCTTGGGCTGAAGGGATGGCTTAGCAGTTAAGGCACTTGCCTGGGAAACCTAAGGACCCACATTCAATTCCCCAGAACCCATGTAAGGCAAATGCACAAGGGGGCACACACATCTGGAGTTCTTTGCAGTGGCTGGAGGCCCTGGCATGTCCACCCCCATTTCTCTCTCATTAATAAATAAATAAAATGTATTTTTAAAAATAGAGTTCTTTTGTGCTAATAATGTGGAATTATAGCATCCAGTGAACAATTGTCTTTGTTCTGACCCTGCCAACTTTCCCCTGCTTCCCTGTCTCAACTGCCTTCTAGCAGCCCACCATCTGTGTTCACAATATGTCTCATCTGTCCACTGTCTACTTAAGACAGTGTTCAATGAAAATGTCTACGTGATAATGTTCACTACAAAAGTTCAATGGCCCTTCACGTGATTTCTCTCCCTCTCATACACATTGTTTTTATCTCCACTACACTGTTTCTCCCAACGAACCCACCAGCTTCTTTCTATTAGCCATTGTCCTTAGCACTTGACCCTGTGGCTGCATCCTTCCCCACTTCACCACCAATAGACTACTACATAATTATATAATCTACCCTGAGTGATACTTCTCTTATGGCTCAATGCTAGAGTGAATATTAATTTGTAGACATTGTGAAAGCTCGATATGGATATTGATTTAGGTATCTTTTATTTTGCTTGTGTTTATGTAATGTGGTGTGTGTGTGTGTGTGTGTGTGTGTGTGTGTGTGTGTGTGTACATATGCATGGGCCCTTGCTGCTCCTATGCACTCCCCTGCAGTGACCTAAGTAACACTTTGGTGATGGCTTCATCACTCTTCTTCCATTATTGTTTGAGCAAGAGTCTCTTACTGATACCAGAGCTTGCTGCTTTTTGTGAGCCCTGGAGAGGAAATACATCCCATGAACATTAGGATAATTTGTGTATTGAGATGAGATTTTTACTTATAGGCTTCCTGACATAATGGGACTGGTCATTTTGTCCATGAGAGAAAGTGTCCATGAGAGAAAGTAGGGGGCAGGAACCTATACATAGTACATAGAGTTAGAAATACAGAGTTAGAGCTTATCCAGCACATCACAGAAATGTTGAGATACAGGAGACATTAGGCTTAGAGTCAGGTCAGCTCTGTAGATGAGCGTATCAGTCAAGCCTTGATCAGTTTACATATACACTAGCAATCAGGGAGGGCTCCAAGACAGAGCCCATTCCTCTTGCTCCTTCCTTTACTTCTCTCTTCTGCATAGCAGAATAGATTCTATATGCCACATTCTTATATAAAAAATACTATTTTTTAGACCATGACATCAAAATAAAAGAGAGACTGATTGAGATGGGGAGGGGATATGATGGAGAATGGAATTTCAAAGGGGAAAGTGGAGGGGAGGATATTACCAGGGGGATATTTTTTATAATCATCGAAAACGTTAATAAAAATTGAGAAAAAAATTATTTTTCTTTGGTTGGATAGATGGCTTAGTGGTTAATAATGCTTCACTGCAAAGCCAAAGGACCGATGTCCAAATCCCCAGCACCCGTGTTAGCCAGATGTATAACGTGGCATATGTGTCTGGAGTGTGTTTTTTGTTTGTTTGTTTGTTTGTTTTGGCAGTGGCTGGATGCCCTGGGGTGCCCATTCTCTCTCTTCCTCCCTCCCTAACTGCCTCTCTCTTTCTCTCAAAACATTATTATAACTTAATAGTACTTCATGTAGACTGAGATAAATTATAAGACTGACTGACTCAGTGCTGTGGTCAATGACCAATTATGTTAAACATCAAATAGAAGTAGAGAAGAAATTAGCACTATAACATATAAAAAAGCATGAAAGTATTATTTTAAGTAAATTTTCTCTATTTAACAATTTTTCTTACTTGAACATAATGTGGATTGATCATAATACCCTTTACCATAAATCACTGCCCATCCCCTCTTCCACTCAACTTATTTCCAACTCCAGCTAGACCCTACACTTGGGTGACATTATTTTTTTAATTAAGAGCATACTTTTATTGATAGATCAAGTGTTGATACCATATTTTCCTTCCTCCCTGCTCTCATTCTGCAGGGGGGCCCTCCTCCGTGAGGTTGCTGATATTCCCCATGGGGTTGTGCATTGTGCCTTGTGAGAGCAGCAGTCAATTATTTGGGGGGAGGCAATATCTCTGGGCATGACATCCCAACCTGTGGCTCTTATAATCTTTCCAGTCCCTCTTTGGAAAAATACCCTGAGCCTTTTTGGGTGTGTTTTCAATCTACTTCAGTGATGAGCTCTTTGGAGTCTCTGGGTTTCTGCATTGGTAAGTGTTCAGCATCCACAACATCTGTCTCCTTCACCATGGCACTGATTATAAAGCTCACAGTGGAAGCAGAACTTTTGTTCATCTCCGCACATCCTCTGTGGTTTTGCCTGGGCCTTGCCTGAGATGTGAGGAGTGGTTTATCTCCTCCGGGCACACAACCTTCAGAAAAAGAAAAACAGATTCTCCAACAGAGAGTACAGTCAGCATAGGTTAAATTGGATGAGAACTATTAATTTAGGGATAATTTGATGGATGGATGTAGTCCCTCTTTAAGCCAAAGACTAGTGTGGGATTGACGTTGGAAAGCATAATCTTTGTCTTCATTGGATTCTGACCTGGTTCCTAGTTCCAGATATGGGTTCCTATCTACTAAGCAGAACTCTTAGCCAATCAGAAAGCCATGGTAGCTTAGACTCCTGCTTTTTCACACTATTGTTGGTCACTTTCCCCCAGTAGCTCATATAGTGCTTTCCAGCACTAGACAGGCTCAGTGTCTGAGGACTAGCTCTCTTCTGGATTTCAGCCAGGTCTCTCCGAGTTCTGTGTTGACAGTATATGGTGTTTTCAGCAATAGGGTCTTACCTTTTACCTGTTTGGGGCCCTTGTAGGTCTCTCCATTCAACAGCTCAATGTGGGTAGCACCTATTTCTAGTACTGTGAGTTACAGGTCAGAGCCTTTTTTTTTTTTTTTTTTTAAGATTAGGCTTCATTCCACCCTCTCCATGGTCCTTCTTTTCCAGCACTCTCCCTATATTCTTTTTGAGGCTTATATCTTTTAATCCACCTTCAAGGAGAAAGGTTCCCCTCCCTTTCTCTTCCCTCCCTCAAACCCTTCTACCCTTGTTGTCTGGGCCTCAAGTTGCCTATTTGGTATGCCAGCAACTCAAGTTGATCCAGGTTAGGAACCACAGGTGAGTGAGAACATGTGGCATTTATCTTTCTGTGATTGTGTGTGTTTGCTGAGAATGATCTATTCCAAGTCCAACCATTTTCCTACAGTTTTATCTGTATCATTTTTTTGTCTTACTGCTGAATAGAATTCCTGTGTATATGTACCACCACTTCATTATCCACTGGTAACATTTTTGCCACCTCTATTATCCATATTGAAATGATGATGAACTTACTACTTTAGAGATCTTATGGATCACTTTTGCTAAAATAAAATTTCTGTCCAATATGCCATCAAATCTTACTTCACATTTAAAAAGATTTAAAGTATTGTGATATTAACTGCATACATGCACACACAAATATTTATATAATGATGAATAACAGTAAACTGTTTTTGTTTGGAAGTCAACTCTATGATATACATTTTACAGAGACCATTCTAATTTCCATCCTATACTTTTCAAAGTGTATCAAAATGATAGAAATACTTATGGATTATTACATTATCATTTGTTCAATAAAAACATCAATATAGTAACACTACTAATTGCAGTTACCATTTAAGTATTTTTCAAATACTTAAATACAAGAGACTCACTAAACTACTATAGGTCTGCAAGTCTACTATTTGAGTTTTTGTTTGTTTCTTTCTGGCTTTGTTTTTTTGAGGTAGGGTTTCACTGTAACCCAGGCTGACCTGAAATTCACTATGCAGTCTCAGGGTGGCCTCGAACTCACAGCAATCCTCCTACCTCTGCCTCCCAAGTGCTGAGATTAAAGGCGTATGCCACCACACCTGACTTCTACTTGAGTTTTTGTACACATGTACTTAGCATTCACATTAACTGTAGAAATGATATTATTACCCTTATTTCTTCAATGAGGCAAAGTGAATGTCAGAAAAAAAATAATGTTGTTTGAGTAACATGGATAACAACAAGAATAGACAGGTTCAAACTCTTAGCATTGCCTGACTCTACAGTACATGAGTTTTACCCTGTATTAGAATCACCATATGCACACTGTTATCTACTAGAAATAAACACAGATCTGCATAGAATTACAGTATCCATGAGCTAAAAATGTATATTTTAATCTTCTGCCTTCTTAATAATATTTTTTAGTAGAAAATGTTTTTATCTAATGAGGGAGATAGCTAGATCTTTTGATGAAATATAAAATAGTAAGATATAATCATTTAATTCTTAAAGACAAGTAACTGGGGATTTAAGCTTCCTACTTCTAAATAAGAATACTTCAGGTGACTACTAGATTAACATTGGAATCTCATTTTTAGAAACCCCGTTTTCCCTGATTCCATAATCAACTTCCTAGAAGGTTGTTTTTAATGATCTATTTGCTTCTATTTGGTAAAGGGAATTAAAAGAATAAAAGTGTGTTGGGGTTGGAGCTCATCATATTAATTCTTTATTTGATGAAAAGTCATAAAATCAGCTCCTAATACTCAAGCCACCTCACATGGCTATGATGCAAAAATCTTTAGTTAATTGATTTGTGGTTTGGAGAAATGTGATATGATATTTAACTTAGTTTCAATGGCTCTTGATACTTCTTCTATTAATGTCTTTTTCAACAGGTCGTTTATTAGCTTGGCTATAAAATGAATTCCTGCCCTATTGGCAAAATCACTATTCTATACAGGTACACATTAATGAATGGTTTCCACATACCCACAAATGTCTAATTTTAGCCAGCTATCACTGCTATGCCAAGTTTTAATACCAATCACGTATTTATATGAATAGTTTATTTCTTATGTTTATTCATTTTTATTAAATATAAAACACTGTATGGACACATCATATGTTGGTATCCTAATTTCTCTCCTGCCTGCCCTCATTCCATTGAAGGTCCTCCTCAGTAGGTCAGTGGGATTGCTGGTATTCCCCCTGGGGTTGTGGGTTTTGAATTGTGAAAGCAGCAGTCAGTCATTGTAGGCAGTGGGGGTGGGGTGGTATTTCTTTATTTGCTATCATTCCTCAGAATTTTCTATGCTTATGTAGTCCAAACTTTTGCATGTTTGAATTCCATATTTACTTACTGTCCCATAGCTTCTAACTAACAGTTTACTAAAACGGTGAATCTACAAATCAACAATAATTACATCCTACTAAGAACCCTAGATATATAAAGCAACCTTGTGTTCTATTACTGTTTCTGCACTTGAGTTATGTGCAGGTGCCATTAATGAAAGAAAATTAAATGCATATCTTCTTTATGGGCTTAAGCTTGGGCTTTTCAGGTTCTTACATATTATGCAGTGGAGTTAATAGACTGGCTTGCACTACATAAGCTTAAAAGTTCAACAGCAGCTATCTGCTCCTCAAGTCTGCATGCCTTAGCAGTCCAAGTCTGGCACTGGAGGCCTGAAGTGTTTCTGGAGAACCATAAGCCAAAGAAGCTGGGTTCCAATATATGAGAGCAGAAGATGGTAACACCAGGGCAGAGGCATTCACCAGGGAGAGATAAAGCAAGCAGGGGGAAATGGCTGCTCTTTCTTAGAATCTTTTTAAACATAGGCTGCCTATAGATAAGCTGTCTACTCTGGGAGAAGTATTCCTCCTCAGCTAATCTTTGGAATGTCCTTGCCAACCTGCCCAAGAAGTATCACACTTACTTGATTGGTGAGCAAATCAAGTAGAGACTAAATATCAGTAGAGATTAAATATCACAACTACATTTAGCTTAATTTCACCTAATGATCCCAAGCAGAAAATCAAGCATAAACTTTCTGTAATTTTAGTTCTTATACATATACTTGTGTGCCAAAATAACCAAATTAGCAACCAAAAAACCCTAACAAAGTCAGATTTAACATTATCTATTTGCCAGTACATAACACTTTTGTTATAGTGAAAATGCATGTCACCTCAATTCAGCTTGACTGTTTCATGATCTAAGTGATAATAGGTTTCCCTATTACTTTTCTGGAAAAATTTCTACCAAAAAAACTTTTGTTAACATATACTGCTGTTTTGAGTACATGTGTGCTAGTCATAGCATGATAAATCAGCTTCTCTTGTTTACTCTGCTCATGACAATAGCATGTGAAAGGTAGGCATAATGTATGTAGCCATAATGGCCACGGTGGTCTTTGTTACTCGTTTGTTGCCAGAAAACCTGCCATTGCCTCCTTCAATGTCATTTGTTAGACAACTGTTGATTTTTTTTTTTTCTTATCTGATTTCCTCTTAGCTTAACTATTTCAATCTTGTCATTCTGTCTCTTCTGGTTCCCATTTCTCTACTTGAAACTACCCTGCATAGCATATTTTCTAAGCAAGTGATTATAAGTGCTGAATCATCTTCCAAGGTAGTATAATTTAAACTCATGGACAAGTAATTCTCTACTTAGGGTGATTAGCTATGTTCTCTGAGGTTCCTTTTAAAAAAATATATTTTATTTTATTATTAATTTTTCAAGGAAAAGGAGCAAATAGAATGGGCATGCCAGGGCCACTTGATAGAAAACAAACTCTAGATGCATGTGCCACTTTGTGCATCTTGCTTTATGTGAGTACTGGAGAATTGCATCTGCCTGGCAGACTTTATGAGCAAGTGTCTTTAGCTACTTAACTATTTTCCTAGCCCTTCTCTGTGTTTTCTCACTTGCAAAATTTATCTTTGTACCTATTGTGTGAAATGAAGGGAAGGCTAAATAAGACTATAGGGATAAAGGGATAGGCATTTGTGAAATAATCAATACTCAGTGATAACTCTTATTATTTGTATGAGATCTTTGCTGATGCTTTGTGAATGAGTACCATAGGAGCCATAGAGACGATCTCAGAAAGGCAACTTTCACAGCCTCATCACATAAGAAAAGGAACCCAGACACCTGCAGATTACAGAGGAAGACATCTTACATCTTATGTATGTCTTCATCTCTGCCCCTCCCAGTCCCTTGGCACATTTCTGGAAGGAATCGACCATACATCTCATAATGTATAAAACCTGAGGTGTGAGAGTGTGACTTTTTTTTGTCAAGGATGGAGTGTGAGAGGAGAGCCTGTTTCATTCTGTGGGAGCTGCAGAATGTCATTAATCCAGCTCTGCACACAGCCCCAGCTCTGTGCCCTGTAGACTGCTAATGGGCCCTTATCCTCCCCTGGAGGCCTGAGATTCTTCTTTTGAAAAATACAGAGGCTGGACTACAGGGACTCCAAGAGTCTCTTTCAATACCAGCATTCTGAGGGGGAAGAAAAGCTTTAGGCAATTTAGGAGGGAGGTGAACAGAAAAGAAAAGAAAGGGAATAATACTCCATTTCCAAGCTCAGTATCTGTGCCTTACTCAGTTGGACAAAATGGTCGATACAGAATTTGATTTCTGACTGATGTAGAACAGAGCACACACAAAATGGAGGGGAAAGGAAACTGTGGGGACCTTATTGTTCTCTTGGTGCTACTAGAATCAGACTATTGAAACACTTTTTATTTTAATCAGAAAAGTTAGCTCCATCCAAGCAATTACCACAATTGGCTGGGGTGGGGGGTGACATTATTCTGTCTTCCTGATGGCCATCTGTTTGACAAACATGGTCGTTGCAAGCCCTGGTGCTCCTGCCACAAAGGATGACTCCATTAGAGCCTATGTGAGTATCTGCTTCAGTGTACTTACAGAAGGGCACAGAGAAGGGAAGATAGAATATCTGAGCCAAAATATTGATTCCTGCCTTCCAGTTTATAGTGGATAGCTCTGTCCACAGTTCTCATAAATTAAGTTCTCTAAGATGTTAATTGTCATCTCATCTCTCTCATGTGGTCTTCTATTCATTTCTACTTCTCTTGCTTTACTCCAGAACTGTTTGGTGTATCACATGGCTCCTGAAGGAATCTCTTAATTGTTCCCATTGGCCAACTTCCTTAATCTCTAGCTCACTTCCCACCCCATGACATCGATTTTATTTTCATTTATTTTTGTAATATATTTATTGGTTGTATAATAGGTATTGTATGGCATATATATCTATATCTATATCTATCTATCTATCTATCTATCTATCTATCTATCTATCTATATAGGTAGATAGATAGATAGATAGATAGATAGATAGATAGATAGATAGATAGATAGATATAGTATATGTATATGCACAGTGTCTGAGCATGTGTGTACAAGTGTGTGGATCCCATTCAAATGCATGCAGAAGGCAGAGGAGAATGAAGGATGTTCTCCTCTATTGATCTTCCATACTGTTTTCTAGATACAGGGTTTCTCATTAAACCCAAAGGTACAATTTTCAATCAGACTGTTTGACCAACAATCACAGCAACTCCCCTGTCTCTTCCCCTCCCCTGGGTTATAGGATCACGTGGCCTCACATGCTTCTTACATAGGAAGGTGCTGGATACTCAGGATACACAGACAAGTGCTTCTATTCATGAACCTTCTTCCCAACAATGACCATGGCTCTTTCCATAGAGTAGTTTAAATACTAGAATTTAGACCTCTCTTGTTTCAAAAGGAATCACTTTTTTTCCTACCTTCTCACTACCTCCTTTTCTTATCACTAGAGTAGAGTCAATCTAGGTACTTCACAATTCCCTACATGTGTCTTCAGGTATCCTTGCAAATATGCTCTTTCCTTCTGAGTTGCCTTCAACACTGCTGTACCTCCATTTACCTTTTAGTCACAAGCTCGAGTTGTGTCAGAGCTCCTTACAGGTACCCAGGAATCTACAAGGCTGAAGCCATACCATCCTCTCTTGGTTTGGGTTCTCTTTTCATCTTCTTTGATTATAGGTAATTTTAATTTTAACAGAGCTCTAAAGCATCTTTTATGTTCAACAGATATTATTTTTTTAAGAGTGAACTGTCATTCCAGGTCATTTTAACAAGTTTGTATTTAGTAAGTGAAAAAAGTATAAATTGTTTAATGTCATACTTGTTCTTTCTCATATTTTATCACCATATACTCATTGCAAGAATGATGAATTTTCTCAAGTCATTCATGTGCTTTGACCCATTCAACCCCCATGATATTCTCCTGTGAGGTTATTACATTGATGCTATCTTAGTGCAGACACCTCATCAGCATAGTACACTGCTGTCCAGAACTCATGGACTCAAGAAATCCTCCAGCCTCAGCATTCTGAGTAGCTGGGACCACAGGCATATGCCACCACACCTGGAGACCTCCTCTCCTCCATTACTTTCTCTATCATGTTCTCTCCTCCCCTGTAGTATTTACTCTCTTTGTCCTATCCAGATAGTTGTCATATATGCATATAAATATATATATGTAATATATATGTAAATATGATATAGGTTTCACATATGAGAATAAACATGATAATTATCTTTCTTCATATGGCTTATTTTGTTGAATATAATGATCTCCAGTTACATCCATTTTCTTGAAAGTAATAGAATTATGTCATTATGGATGAATAAAACCCTACTGTGCATATATGCTACATTTTATTTATCTATTTACCTGTCAGTGATCACGTAGGCTGATTCTATAACTTGGCTAGGGTGAACACTTCTGAGGCAAGTAGAGTTAGATTCTGACAATAGTTTGAGGTTTTGAATAGCCTCCATGTTAGTATCCCTGGTGCCTACACTGGATTCCATCCCCACCAGAAATGTTCAAGGATTCCCGCCCATCACCATCTCCACTAGCATTTGTGATTGTTGTTTCTTTAATGTTCACCTTGATTTTGCATTTCCCCAAGGGCTACGGATGTTGAGCATTTTGTCACATATTTATTTGACATTTATACTTCATTTTTTGCAACATTTTTTTGCAAACTTCTTTTTTTCAATAGTCCATATTTGAATAAATAATTGGTGAGGCTTTTGTGATTAATCTTTTAATCCTATAGATATATTTTCGACATTATCCCCTGTGAGATGTGTAACTAGCAAAGATTCCTCCCTCATTATGTAGCCTGTATCTTCACTCTGCTAAACTGTTCCTTTTGCTGTGCAGAAGCATATTAATTTTGTACAATCTCATTTACCCATGCTTGTCATTGTTTACTAAAGCCTTAGACTCCTTTCCTATAAGCAATTACTTTTACCTATACCAGAATGTACTTTCCCTATAGTAGTTTCAAAGTTTAAGGTGTTGCAATAAATCTTTGCCCTGTTTTGAAAAAGACTTTTATAACTGGTAAGGGGAAAGGTTTCATTCTTCTACACATGACTATCCCCATTTAGCAGTACCACTTGTTGAACAGGCTGTCTTTTCTCTGATGTATTGTTTTTTGTTATCTTTCTCAGAAATGAGATGGAACTTTTATTTCTATCCATGTTTCAGTCCTGCCTAGAGCCCTCCTACTTGCTGTGACTAGGCACTGTATCTTTGGGGCACAAAGATCATGATAACACTCGGCTGCTCCAGAGACCTCCTAAAAAATATTGTGTAAGGGGTTTGATCTCATTATCACAGGAGCACGTGTAACATAACTGTATCTTATTCTTAAATATGCTAGTCGAAGTTCTTATTGTAAGGTGTTTATAGGTAAGTCAGAGAAGGAGCTACCCGCACATTTACTTTCCCTGTCTTTGGTGGGTTCTGTGCTGTCCTTCACTGCAGTCGAAGCACACGATTGGTCATTCCCAATTGTGTGTGCCCTTGTCTGGTTCCCATGCCTCTCTCCCCACCACTGTGCCAGCCCCTGGCAAATGCTATCTATTGAAAGTCCATTCAGGGACTGGTGGGATGGCTTAGCAGTTAAGGCGTTTGCCTGCAAAGCCAAAGGACCCACGTTGATTCCCCAGGACCCACGTCAGCCAGGTGCAGGAGGGGTACACTTGTCTGGAGTTTGTTTACAGTGGCTGGAAGCCCTGGCGCGCCCATTCATTCTCTCACACTCTCTTTCTCCCTCTTTGTCTGTCAAATAAATAAATAAATAAATATTTTTTAAAAAAGAAAGTCTAGGGCTGGAGAGTTGGTTTAGCAGTTAAGCACTTGGCTGTGAAGCCGAAGGACCCTGGTTCGAGGCTCGATTCCCCAGGACCCACATTAGCCAGATGCACAAGGGGGTGCACGCATCTGGAGTTCGTTTGCAGTGGCTGGAGACCCTGGTGCACCAGGCCCTCACTGACGCTTCCTCCCTCTGCAAGCAGGGCCACTTGTCAGCATCCCTACTGCTGTAGCCCAAATACTGTTCCCTTGCCCCTGTCCTCACAGAACCGTGTCTTCCTGTATTCTCAACTCCTGTGCTCTTAGTAAGTTTCACTAAGTCCCAACTTTTCCACTTTGACACACCATAAAATCATGCAATATATCATCACAAGTATGTCCTAACAACATGTCACAAACAGCCTCCAGGGAGGAGTCCAGCTGACACACAGATTCCCTCAGGGGGACAAACTTGCTAAGATAGCAATGATTGTGCAGGCTGCTCACACAGCTCATCACCCACAACTAAATGGTGAATATGAGCAATCCCACTAAGGGGGCCCTCAGTGGAGTGGGGGCAGGGAGGAGGGGAATGATGGCACCAACACTTTGTGCATTCATATAAAGCTTCACCTTAAAAAAATAATAATAAAAAGCATAAAGACTGACTATCCACCTGCAGGGAAGTGGAAATATTTTCAGCTCCTCAGCACAAAGAGAGCTAAGCTCTTGAACCTCACTCAAGGAGGAAATTCATCTCATCTCTTATTGAATGACCCCTTAGATTTTCTATATTGTTCTCGGAACTCTTACCACGTTGCATCTACAGTACCAGGGTCCACTAGATGGCTCTAATCATTGTTTCTCAGTAATAGACTCTTACTTCTGGTGAAGCTTCATCTGAAATGGCTGGAGTGGAGTTTGAACCAATCATTAATCATCACCATCCAAACTGTGTGCTTACAAATATTCCCCTTGACCCACTGATTGAGTTATGTTCTTCACAGAATATCAGTGAAGGTTATTTGACCCTGAAATAAATAAAATATTCTTCAGTTCTCCTAGAGTTGTGGGACCTAAGTTGCATTTTGGCCTTGTTGCTTCCAAATGTCAAACATCTAACTGGAAAGTCCAGTGGGTGTGTTTGTAACTCACAGAACCCCAAAGGCTTGAACCGGAGAGATAGATTTAAGATTCATCAGCATAAAATGGCAAAAACAAAAAAGGCAAGATTTTTTGAACTAGAGAAACTAGAAGCTTGGCATGGTGGCCCTTGAGTATAATACTAGAATCTGGGAGGCAGAACCAGGAAGAATGCTCAAAGGTTGAGTTCAGCCTGTGCATGTAGCACATTCCTCCATAGCCCAGGATACACTGAGACTGTGTGTGTGTGTGTGTGTGTGTGTGTGTGTGTGTAATTTAGAAACACAAAGACATCTTGTTGGAGCTCTGTTATAGAGAAAAACACAATTATGTAGTTGTGAGACAATTAGTTGAAAATGCATACCTTTATAATCATGTCTCCAGAAATGTCTTATTGTTATGTCCCCTAGTATAGGGAAGACAGGGTGTTTTGTTGCTTTTTATTTTATTTCTTTAAATAAGTTTCATTTCACATTCAAGCTTGTGTCCATCCAGGTGGGTGAAAGTTATCCCCCCTGTTGTGGGATTGCCTGATGCCACAGACCTCACCTGGCCTTGGAGCTTGGAGCTTGTGTGTCATTAGTCAACTGCTTTCTGATCCTCAGTCCCTACTCCTCAGCTGTCATGAAACCCTCTCATCTCCCTGTACCCAAGTAGAACTCCAGATGTGAACCTTTGGTGAAGCTGACCTTGAACAGAGGTACAGAGCTCGTCTCTTTCTTGTGTGTCCAGCAGTCCTACCTCTAGTGGTCCTCGCTCAGCATGTGCATAGAAGCCTCTACCCCTTGTCTTGCCCTCAGACACCTTGTGTCTGTCTCTCTCTTCTTCCCGCCTTCTTCCCTCTCCGCTATTTTTTCAGCCCTCACACCTACCGTTACTATGCATCAGCCCTCCTAATGGACACTTCATATTTCCTCTGTCATGACAGAGGGAAAATCTATTTAGCTCAGGTGGCTCTTGCTTCCAATGCTCTGAAAATCCTTGGGGCACAGCCTTAAAACCACAACCTCCAAGAACACGAGGAAGAAGGACAACTAGAGAGCAAACCACAAAGAGATACATCAAGTTTATTTTACCATAGCTTAGATATGCTTAAAAATAACTAGCACATTGCCTGCTAGCCTTTTTTTCCATCTAAACAAACTAACTTTAAACATTTCATCACAAGTTTTCTCCTTAGTCCTAATGTCATATTACTTTTGGTGCTGACTCTGAATATTCCCTTTTCTAAAATTTAAAGATCAAAACAGAAATTGGTTCTTAGATAATGATTTGATGGAAAGAATTATCATTTCCCATCATCATAATATCTCATTAATTCTCTTTTACTTTTCAGTTAATTTAGATTTTTAGATTTAAATTTTTATGTTTAATCCCAAGTCACTGTGCTCTATGTACTCTTGAGTTATAATTTTAAGCGTATTTTTCTTTTAAGGCAATGTTTACACACCATACAAAAGCTTGCTGTTTCTGTTTATTAGATATCTTGTTTTTCTAGATACCTATAAAGCTAAAACATCTACATAGTACAAAATGTGATAACGTGAGTATTTGAAGTTTAGAATGATCATGTATGTTTATATTTTAGGTCAACCAATTTCAGAACCCTGAACTAAACTGAAAAAATATTCTCTCTTTTAAAAAATATTCTTATTATTTTCAAAGAGAGAGAGAGAGAGAGAGAGAGAAGAGAGAGAGAGAGAAAGGGAGAGAGAGAATGACAGGAAATGAGTGTACCTGGCCTCTTGTCACATTGTAAATGAACTCCAGATTCATGCATGTACCACTTTGTGGTTGACTTGAGTCCTGAGGAATTGAACCTGAAACATCAGGCTTTGCTAGCAAGTGTTTTTAACTGCTGAGCCTTCTCTTCAACCCCTACCTCCATATCTCTATCTTAGACTGTGTTATAAGGAAAGTGTGAACCAGAAAAAATGGTGTTATCAGGCATCTTTACTTGCTAGGTACAGGCAGAGAAACATTTATTTCCTCAGCTATTGAATATTTAGATGAAACTTGAATAACTTTTAGTATCAGTCTTAAATCTGAAGATCTCTGAACCTATGATTTCTTGGGCCACACTAAAGTCTCTCATTGGGAGCTGAAGAGATTGCTCAGTAATTAAGATGTTTTTCTGCAAAGCCTAATGCCCTGGATTCAGTTCTCTAGTACCCACATAAAGCCAGATGCATAAAATGGTGCATACATCTGGAGTTTGTTTGCAGAGTCTAGAAGCTTTGGCACACCCATTATCTCTGTCTGTCTCTCTTCTATCTCTCTTGGCTTGCAAATAAATAAATAAATGAAATATTTAAAATAAACTTAGAAAATTAAAAGCTCTCATTGGTACCAATCATGTATTATATTCATCTCACACAGATCTGCCTGTTTGAGGTCTGATAAAGTTCAGGAGGTCAGGGCCTGAAATGTGCCACTCTATGACTATTGAGTCCTAATTCACATCTTCTCTATATGATATTGGCTTTAAAATTATGAGTCATAATTTCAAGATGGTTTTCCCAGAGCTCCAGACTTGAAGCAGGTACTTAAAAATGAAATAGTCTCAATTTAGCATGGCAAGAAATCAACTTACTGGTGAGAAGGAATTTTTTTAATTTAGTTTTAATTGCTAGTTTTCCTTTGGGGAGTTTTAAGAGTTATATCAGTGAAAGGAATAAAATATCAAGTAGTAAAACTCTTAATGAATAATTGCCCAGCTAGAAGATTTAACTTCCATTTATTTAGAAGTATGAATGATTGAGAGGCTATATGTGATAGATGACTTGCAACCCAAAATTCAGCACTGTCAGTGAACCAAAATAAAGGAGGAAATAAACAAATATTATCAAGGCATACATGCTGGCTTTTTCAAGGGGTCTCTTCCTCATGTAGACAGTGATGAATTTAAAAGTGAACTATCTCTTTACTTCCTATTTTAGTTGACTGTTTTGATAGGTCATTGAAGCATCGATAATTTTATAACCTTCAGATTCAGTAACTGTCCTTAAGTGTCTGAGAATGTCACATTCCCACTGAAGACAATGCTAGCTATGGCTAATGACCTTGTATTGTTGGGCTACCTCAAAAGGCAGCCATTGGTTTATTATTTCTCATATTTTTTGGTGAATAAATTGCTAATATTATTCCTTGACATTCTGTAAATCAGAGTCCTTAAAAATAAATCCATGCCCATGAAGAAATGGCCAATTGTGCTATTCTTGGCAGGAGCAAGGAGGTGGTATCAAGGCTACCTGTCTGCTCTGTGGCACATCAAGGGCTTCAAACATAAACTCTGTGGCAGCTTGATAAGCCAGGTGGCTTTGAATTCCAGCTGAGTAGCAGGGCAATGATGTGGGAGTCCATCTACCCAGCTTCTCTCTGGTCTTCCTGCACACATGCACACATGTGCATACACACACACACACACACACACACACACAGAGGGCCCCCTGCTATCCCCCTCCATGCTAAACATGTTTGTACCCATGCTTTCAGTGCAGCCCCTCCAGGTTGAATGTAGGAAGAATGAATTTATTTGAAAAAACACCTTCTCTTCATTCACAGAATTGTTCAAATAGAATATAGGCCCATTATTTTCAAGGATGTTATCCAAGTAGATAGTAAAATGGTTGTGGTGGTTTGATTCAGGGGCCCCCGTAACCTTAGGTGTTCTGAATGCTAGGTTCCCAGCTGATGCAGATTTGGGAATTAACACCTCTGGAAAGAGTGTATTGGTGAGGGTGTGCTTATGGGTGCTATGGCAAGTGTCCCTTGCCAGTGTTTGGCACACTCTTGCTGTTGTCCACCTTATGTTGGTCAGGAGGTTATGGCCATTCTTTGCTTATGCCATTGTTTCCCCTGCCATCATGGAGCTTCCCCTCAAGTCTGTAAGCCAAAATAACTCCCCCCCTTTTTTTTTTCCAAAAACTGCTCTTCCTTGGGTGATTTCTGCCAGCAAGGTGAACCTGACTACAACAGTAGTCGACTTGGTTTCTGAGATTATTTCAGATAGTTATGTGTTCTGTTTTAAATAATGTGGCCATTGGAGTGGAACATAACTGATATGTGTGGACATATAAATCATATGGGTAAAATGAATCAGCTCCCATTGGCCCTCTGCTACCTCACTGCACTCCCACTTTTGCGACCCAGGACTTGCAATCTTGTTTTGTATCTTCCCTAGTTAAAAAGTTTCTACCTGCACTGCCAAGATGTACGTATTAGCTAATTCTATCAGTTTTTTCCTCATTGCTAGGACAAAATCCCTTACTAGAAGCAGCTGAAGGAATGAAAGGGTTGGGGAAAATCATACTGGCCAGGAAAGAATTGAAAGGATACCAGTGTGTGCACTGCCATAGGCACATGAAGGAAGAGGAGAGAAAGTTGGGGAGGGAGAGAAAGAGAGGGAGAATAACAGGGAGAGGCAAAGAGAGAGAATGACAAAGGGCTAGATGGGGCTGGACTATAATCCTCAAAGCCCACCCCTAGTGACATATTTCCTCCAGCAAGATTCTTCCTGCCAAAGGTTCTATACCCTTCATGAACAGCACCACTAACTGGAGATTAAGTATTCAAACTCATGATTCTGCAGTGGCCATATTATATTTGAACAACCAACAATTATTATTGAATATATGTCATATGTATACTCTTTTCTAAGCACATGCATACATGTATTCTTGTGCCCTACTTCACAGCATGTGTGTATAGATAGATAGATAGAAGATAGACAGATAAAGATATATAACATAGGTTGTTATTATCACCTTTTTATACATAAGGGAATTAAGATATGACATATTTACAAGGTTGCCCAGGACCACTCAAGTTACATGTGAAAGAAATGCATCCGTGATGGGTCTTGCTGGGTCTCAATTGTTTCTATATCTGCCATATTAGGAATACATGACTTATAGAATATTTGAAGACCTAAAATTTTAAAGAAAGAGGTACCTACTGGAAATTTGGAAGTTCTCATGTAGTCCTTGGTTTCCAGCGAGTGTTTGCTAGAACCACCACTGATATACATGCCTGCCTTAGAAAATTATTCTGAAGGCTACCCAGTGACCATAATATCCTTTCCCACATTTAGGAGTGTGAGGTCCATTGTTGTGGAGTCTCTCCTCCAATTTGTCTGTCTATTCATCCCAATGGCCCACCTCCCTCACCCTCTTCCTTGAATCCCAGGCAGACTGAGCAAGGTTGTGCTAGCACCTTCGCATGTCCCTTTGTCTTCATGCATAAGATACAAGTCTTTTAGATAAAGGCCCCTGTCAGGAATAGCTGACCACAATACGTAAAGTAACTTAGCATTCCTAGGACTTTCTCCCTCTGTATCCTCAGTCTTTGACCACATACCTCCTTGCTCTTGTCTGTTTAAACTCATAGACAATGCTCTCCTGTTGTACTTTCTGCTCTCGTGATACTCATCCATTTCTCTTTCTAAAACTGGAAAATAAACCTTATCAAGGCAGAAGTTGTCCTTCACTGCATTTCCCTTGTACAGAACAGTGGCTGGCTCAAAGTAGATGCTAAATGAAAATGGCTTCAGGAATGAAAAAAATGATTTCTCTTGGATTTATAAACAATTGAAGCATTTCAAATTTAAAAAAAAAAAAAAGCTGAGTGTGGTGGTGCATGCCTTTAATCCCAGCACTCAAGAGGCTGAGATAGGAGGTTCACTGTGAGTTTGAGGCCAGCCTGAGACTACATAATGAATTCCAGGTCAGCGTGGGCTACAGCCAGACCATACCTCAAAAAACAAACAAACATGAATAAAAGAAATTTTATATAAAAAGAAATAATAATATATGCATGGTTGTTTATCTTATATTCAAATGTTTCAGTGCCTATAATTCTGTTGCACATTTTCTATCAAACATGTAGTGGAAAGTTGAAAATGTAATCAAATTATTTATATAATTAACAATATGAGTTACATAATTTTAAAACAACCTCCTTTGTTTGGTAAGCCCTTAGCTTTCTAGGTAATTGAATTTGTCACTGATTATACAACCCTTAGGTCTTAAAGCAATGAAGACAGTATCAGCCCACAGCATAACATTGTTCATTTAGAAGTTTAAACTAATTCTAGTTGTTGTTACAGAAAATTATGCCTGTTGATCCAAATGTGGCCACTGCTATTTTCAGCTTCCGCTCAAATGTCACTCTTACAAAATATTAAGGAACTGTACATGGGTAAGAAAAGGCCATAACTTAGTGACCTTTGTGGAAATTTCCACTGCTTGGTACTTTTCATAAGACAATATGAACCCTTTCTCTCCTTCAAAATGTAGGAGGAGCCAATAGATATTAAACCACTTTTTAACCATTGGATGCAATTGAGATTCTGAATGTATACTTCAGCTGTACCACAATTAGAACTGTTTTTTGTCATACAAAATGCATATGAATATGGAAATTCAACCTCTAGTTTTCTAGTTTAACTGCAATTGGCCTCTTTTTCACAGAAGGACTTCATAGGAGTTAGACTCGTTCCTACCCAAATAAGATTAGTAGGAGACAAAATAATTTATGAGCTGAAACTAACAGAAGGGTGCTGAGTTGGATTTTGTTAAACTAATACCATGGCTGGCAAGGATGACATGTCAGATGTTTCATTCATTTTAAAGACCAACCCATTTTAATAAATCATTTTTACAACCTCAAACACATTGCATAGCTGCAGAAGCAGGAGAGGATATGTTTAATGTGCCAGGCATATCCATTTGCCTCACCACACCCTGTGTTTCATTTCATCTTTATATCATTTCCCAAAGATTATATTTACCAAATTATTTTTTATGAGCTGATCCACAGTTTAATTTTTATTCACAGTCTTGTTTACTAGTTCTATTATGCTTAAAATATTCTCCCTTGTACATTTTGATTCAGACCACATGAATATCATAACATCTCAGTTTTTCTTCCTTCTGGCATAGAAAGCAGAAGGAGATAGCCTTTCTAAGAAGCCCTTTGTCAACTTAACATATTATAAACAAGACACAGAATGCAGTTGGGGATGCTTGGCTTTTGTACAAACTTCTTCCAAAACAGTTGTAATGCATAAGATAATGACATGTTTGTTTTTTTTAAAGTATTTAAGGTTGTACTTCTCTGTTGTGTGAATGCTATACTGTTTTCTTTCTCTCTCCCCTAACTCCTCCCTGTTTAACAGCAGGCAAGCCCAGGGAGCCTTGAATGAATCTGATGATCCTGAAACGGGCTGTCTAACTGATAACAAGCCAACTTCTCGCCACTTCTATCCTGTCGCCTTGCTTCTTGTCAGCTCACACCTGCTCGTGGTGTGGCTCATTCTAAGTCTTGCATTACTATTAGCCAAATACCAATAAGCTTTGTGTTGTATTCCTTTCTTTTCTACCGATGACACTGGACTTTCAATTATGGGGACAATGTTGTAATATTTCTACATTTTCAGATTCACAGAATTTAAAGGGGGAAAAAAAGAAATCAGAAATCTTTGAATTGTGTTTCTGTTAGTTTTTCCTAAAAATCTCAAAAGCAAAAAGTACTATGCATTAAGTGAATTATTTTGCTCTTTTGTTCATGGAAAACCTTTCCCACTGTTAATGTTAACTAACTCAAGAAGAATTTTTCAATTACTTTCTCTGGAATAAGACAACAGAATCCTGAAAGCTTGAAGTTCTGAGCCTCCTCTTCCTTTCCCATTAAATTTATTAAAGAAATTACGACTGACTTTGCACAACAGAGTGAAACCTTGAGTAAACTCCGAGGATGAGGGAGGTTACAGACTTTATTTCCACTGTGCTAATAATGTAGTTGCCGTTGGCTGACAGAAACTTCTGTTTGGTTTCTTAACCTGTTCCTTACCATCTTGTTTCCTTGCTTCTGTGTCAAATAACTTTATGGAAAGAATGGCTATTTATGTTTTGTAATTAAATTAACCTGTTTGTAACTATTGTTTGGGTTGATTTGGCTGTCAGAGCACTTTTCTATTCTTTTTAATGAGGTCTCATCTGTGTCTTGTGCCATTTTTTAGCACCTGTGACTTTTGTACTATTGTGAATGAGTGCTGACTCTTCCTTCACAAAGCTGAGTCTTGGGGCAGGCTATTCAGAAAGCCATTTTCTCTCTTCATTGCACAGCTAACATAATGAAGTCACATAGAGATGAAACTTTCCTTTACAAATCTAGAGGGCCAGACTTAATAAATTAAATGCCTTATTCCTAGAACCTGCATCCTTAGGGCTACATAGAGATTTTAATGTGTTTTAAGAGACTGAGAAATTAATTTGTGGAGAAGTTATATAAGGCAGATATATTTATGAAACTAAAGTGAAGCTGTATTGTGGAACAAATTATATTTAAAGAGTTTATTAAAGGTGAAATATCTGTTAAGAACAATAGAGACTTTCATCATATCTTTCCGAAGGCAATAATGGCATGGGGCCTGGCCTAGGGTTTAATTTTGTAAGATGTATCATCACTGGTGAAACAAAGATGTAGAGTTGAATCTTTGTTATTTTTACTTGGACTGTTGTCCCAACTCTGCATTGAACAAATAAAGCATATTTATTTATTCCATGTTTCATGAAGTTGTACTTTTCCCCCCTCTCACCAGAGAAGGATGCCGCATAGAGAATGTTCTGAAGAATATCAAATGCAGAAAGTATGCGTTCAACGTGCTACAGCTGATGGCTTTCCCCAAGTACTACCGACCTCCAGAAGGGACTTATGGAAAAGCTGACACCTAAATTTACCTACATGTCAATAAACAGGGACACAAATACATTTCACTTGGATGACCTTGACCTTGGTTTTATTCTATATTTTTATTGTTATGAATTTATGAGGGGAGGTGCTCACAGGCGTTTATTCAAATAGGACATTGCTGGAATAGTTGTTAACATATAACTCTGAAAGTAATCCAATTTTAGAGCCTTCCACTCATTGAAATGGAAAATGTTCTGAGAAAAGATAGGTTGTTTGACAGTAGGAGAGGTAACTCAGAAGGTGTTAGTCCCATCTAAGCTGAAGATAAGAGAGGGATTTCATAGTGGGCTACTTTTTAGTTTACATTATAGATATCATTGCAACCTATTCTATTGAGCTTGATAAAATCTGTTTTAATAGCCAATGAACGTAGATAATGATTACCAATGGCCTTAAACCCGAGCAGATCTGTGTGTTTGTAGACATCTTTGTCATCTTGTTATGATGTGAAAGCTTCTTTTAATCATGTAGAAGAACAGTGTGATCCCAACAGTACACAAACATTTCGGAATGAAGAGATCTTTCTAAAAAGTTCTGTGACCTGCATGTGGACATGATAATGAGAATACCTTAATAGGTAAAGCAGGTCAAGGAGCTTGACTTGAAACAGAGCTAACATGCCTATGGCCATGCCACCCTGAATGCACCCTGTCTCATCCGAAGGGGAGTTAACTAACAGCAGCCAGCTTACATTCAGATGAAAAGTCCACCAGCTGACACTTTCTGTAACAAAACTCATGGAAGCAAGAGCAATGCCTTTGAGATGGGCTCTAGCTGTCACTTAATGCCAGATTCTGTTCTTACATAGCTTACAATGTGCAAATAAACCTTGAACTTATATTCAACCATAACTAATGAAATACTACCATGATAACTTTCAGTTAACCTCCATTTAAATTTGTCCTTAGCATAAAATAACTCCATATATAAGTTTTTTTACATGACATGCCAAATTCACAGTTTCCTTAAAGAACATCTTGAATACCACCATTAGTGAAAGAAATGGATAAATTAAAGAATATCTAGCTAGACTTTTGAAGAATCATGGTTAAAATCTTTACTTGGGCTGGAGAGATGACTCAATGGTTAAAGGCACTTTCTTGAGAAGTCTGACCCCAGGCCATCACTAAAAATAAAAATATGTAAATGAAATAAAACCTCTACTTACCTTCTTATTCTTTCTACCTCTCTAGCTTGTGGGTTTATCCCTTCCAAATTGCTGTAAAAAGTATATATGAAAATTAAGGGGAAAGTTTTTTGAAATAGAATTTATCACTAAAATTAAAATTCAGAGTGCAACAATCTTAAACAAGCAAATTTATTCTTTTATATTTATTTTTCTTACCAGTGGAGCATTCCATCCAGAGCACAAGTCTCTGGAAATGCTAGATATTTCTTAGCTGTGACTACATTCAATGGTTGCTTTCTAAGGCTTACCAGCTAATATGATGTTTTCTTACCTAAGAATCCTCTTCAGATAAGGCTTTTAAACACATTTCTAGTTGTGTGCTGAGTTTTTCAAGTTGCTACAAATAAAAGATAACTCTTTAAGCCTTCTCACAGTGGAATTAGCAATTTACTTTTTTAACGAATGACCCTGGGGTAATATTGAAGCAATTGACAGAGTGTAGCTTTTTAAATGAAAATACACTGCATACCCTGGTTTATCCATGGAAAATTATCTTGCTGTTCTTTGTGATACTTACTTCTCTATTTCTGTGGTGAAATACAGATTTTGAATTGTTTTGTTTATTTATTTTTATGATAAGAGAATGTATGGTTATCTTCAATGCCCCACAGAATTTAAAATAAAGAAGTTGAGGTGGCAGAGGTCGTTCAGGGGATGTGAAGTTTGTTTAGTATATTAAGTACTTCTCAGTGCTCCAGGAGACCTTACATGATTTATGCGCCCACAAACATTTGATAAACAAACATTCTTGTATCTATTTTAAGGTGAAGCAAGCACTTAACTCAAGTGTGGAAAACATTTATGCTTTGGGAAACTGACAGTAGGGTTTACCAAGTTTAAAAAACGTCATAGATATTTTCTGTTATATTCTAATGTTGAAACCTTGAATAATAGAGCTTGGTATAATGCAAATGCATATGAATTTTCATTCATTATTAGCACAGAAGTTTATATTTGTGCATCTATTGAGCAGAAGATTTCATCAAGGAAATTCATGTTTTCTAAATATTATGGCTCTTTTCCTAAGGGATAGACCAAACATACTTAGACAAATATTTCACTATTGTTTATCAAGGCTTTCTGAATCAAATAGTAAGTATCTTAAAATACCCCTTGCACAAACAGCAGTTGTCATGGATTTTTATTCCTACTTTTATTTAGAATATTTACCAGCAGCCATATTCATGAAGCACATGTTGAGCTTTTAAAAAAGTGAACCAAGAAAATGATACTTCCAAACAATGTAGATATTTTTCTCTGAAATATGCTCCCTCTGTCATCATCAAATACAGAAAGCATTTCTGGATTGACTATTTACAGAGCCCTAGAAAACCATATTAAAACCTCATAAAGATGTAACTCTGATTCCTGATGGTACAATGGCAAAGGTCTAGTGTATGGACTTTATGAGCACATGTATAAAAATGGAATTGAAGCAGACACACACAGACTCACCAATCCTCATTTTTTTCTCTTCTTGAATATGAACGTTGAGTTATGTCATACACTGCATAAACATCTTTTGGATGCAAGCAGTTTGGCCAGTCTGGTAAACCAGGAGAGCATATCAGCAGCCCAAGCCAGCAGATGGCCTAGCCAAGGGAACCCGTGGCACAGATAGTATGGATACCTGCAGCCTCTTATAATGATAACACATCATCTAACAAACAGTGAAGCCATCCATGAAAGCTAGCACTGAATGTGGGAAACTTTATTTTGACTCTTGAGTTGATATCTTGCATGAGTAAGGCTCAAGATGGACAAGGAAAAATACATCACCATTGGTATAGAGTCATGCTTTTTAAATGCAATCATTCCCTGGGCAAAGGACGACCCTGTGCAAACAGAGGCATTTCCACGGATGCCAAAAGTGACTCTTGATATGTCATAAAGTTGATTATTGAATTTCTAGGATTTTTGTAAGTCAGTTCCAATACACACAGTAATATTTAAATATTAAAATATGAAATCCATCTTATTTAAAGATTACAACCAAAGCTTACAATCTCCCAACTATAACACATGTTGACCTGTCTCTCTGCTTTTGGCTTTGGTTAGCTCTATTGTGTCTTATCTGTGGAGGTGTGATACAGTACTATGAAACTGTGAATCTCTTCCTGACTCCACTTTTAGGAACATTTTGTTGGTATGTTTAAATCAGCCAATACGGAATTATTTATACCACAGAATCTGGAAAATGCCACACACTAGAATATTTGTTTCCTGGAACACCCATTGTTAAACATTTACCAATGCATGACTAAATGCCACTATCACTTTTTTTCCCCAGAAAAGAAAAAATTGTTGGAAGCAGGATAAATTATTCAAATGGTATTAAATGCAACCAGTCCTTTTTTTTTTTTCAGATGCCTATAATTTTATTTCGGGCTTTATCTTCTCTAAATATATAAAACATATTTGGTAATTATATTTTAGTCATAATTAAATTATTAAATTAGAGTTCAAAGAAAGATCAGTGCCATGCCAAAGGGGGATGTTAGCAACCCACCTTGAGTGTAAGCAGTACATAGGACTAAATTCAGTGAAGTATTATCCTAACCTGAGTGTCACTGAAAATGTGTTTCATTATCAATTTCTAATCTTCCAAGATGGGCACCTGGTAAAAGTAGGTAAAACAGTAGCATATTACTCATCCCAGTCTAATGAAAACAGCCCAAATGAAACCCAAACTGTGAGATTAAACAAGTTACACTCTGGCATTAGGCGATAGCAGCACAGATGCTTTGACGGTTTGATTCCCAAGCTATGTAGCACATCATTTTTGTTCCATGCACAGGGCATGTTTTGTAGCCTTTTAAGATATAAATCAACTTTTATCGCATATTTAAAGAACTGGTTGAGAGAAACTGTGATCAGCTGTTAAGGAGGAAAACAAGCATCTTGGACACAAAGCATCCCCAACAGCTAAAAGCTTTAGAAACTATGCACTACTCAAAAGGATAATTAGCTATGAATGTGTGTGGTTGGGAGACAATTTTAGTATGAATTTACATTTATCTACACCAGCTGTAGTCTGCATAAGTTATACCTCCATATTTATGTTTTTTTAACTTTATGAAAGATTCCCAATATCTTCTATCATTTCTTCTTTTGGCATTTGGAAATTACAAGTTTGCACACAAAGAGGTTACACAAAGCAATAACTGTCTTTGAAAATATGAAGATAAAAATCCATGTTTTAAATAAAATATATATCAGGCCAGTTAAGTATGCAGTTGACTAAGGGAAATTTGCACTTTTGTCTTTCTGAGAAATGGTGCACACTAAGTACCCTCAGAATTTTATTTTAAACAAGAGCATAACAACACTTCAGATTTTTTAAAACAATGAATTATGGCTAGCTATTAGTAAAAAGAAAAAAATTATAAGGTAATATCAACTCTAAATCTAGTCATGTTTCCAGAGTTTGGAGTTTTATTCAAGGAAACATATTTAGATATTAAATTAAAAATAAAAGCAACTCACAATTTAGTTCCAAACAGCGAATATCAAGCAAACAAATGTCAAAATATCAGTGACACATTGTGACAAACTATGGTTGTTATTTGTATCTCTTAGTGAAAACAATGGCTAAGAAAGAAGTTACAGCTCTTTTCCAGTGATAGTATTAAATTGTTGACCATATTTGTGAACTCCTTTAAATCATTCTATGTCATGAAAGGGCATGATAATCCAATAATACACCTTCCAGAAAGACATCTTGTATTGTTATTATCAGACACTTGTGACCCACATTTTGTCAAGGTGCTATAAAAATCTATAAAATTATGGTGGCATGTGTACATTACTACCAATGTTCATTTCAAAAGGCAAAGTGCATATACCCATAGCTCTATAGGCACTCATTTCTATGCACACATTTTAGATTTAATTTCTTATTTGAACATTTTATTATCCTATTCAATTAATTTTTAGATTCATGATGTTCATTTTAAAGACTGGCACATTTTATCTTAAACATATATTTTTGACAAACAAGCAATGTGTATTCCTAGGATATGAGCCACAAATAGTTTAGATCTTTTGAGCTTGGCATTTGATGAACTATCACATTTGTTTCATTTTATGTGAATCATATTCATTGTACACCATGTGTATATTTTTGTTGAAATAAATATGATTTTATTTTGTATGTTTCTGTACTTTTCTCCCTAGTGTGCACTCTGTTTCATTTTCATCTGTTTAGCAAGGCTTAAACAACTTAAACATCAAAAGGTAATATAAATATAATTTCCAAAAGAACAGAATAATTTTCTGTTGGAACACTATTGTAATGTACATTCTACATTGATCCTAGACCCATCTAATTTTTCTTAGAAGAGTTCACTTCTCTGGATTGACATCCTATAGAAGAAAGCTCAACTATACATTTAAGATGGATTTGATAAGGAGGAACAAAGTTTCCACACTGATCAATTCCTTTTTGATCAATTTGATCAATTGATCAATTCACCAAATATTGATCTCTGGCATCCAACATATGTAGAATTATTTGAACACAGCAAACTGGTCTTTTATTCCGTATAAACAAGAGCTGATCATTCATAATTCATTATAGCATTTAATAATGGGAGACAAACCCCCACAGCTCTTCAGCTCTTTTTTGAGATTTTGTTGCAGATGAATTAACCAAACGGAGCCCTTCAGCATGTGTCAAGAATGAACTTTTGCCATTTGGAATATTTCAAGGGCATAGCTGTCACTGCAGCAAGAGTGTGCCTCTTCTACGAGGTCATCATAATCAGGTGGGCATAGAATGATAATGTGTCTTTCTGTATCTGAGCAAGAAGGATGCTGGAGACAGACCCAGTGTGAAATTATCCACAGTGAATCAGAACCAATGCTTCCCACCAGAGAACAGGTAGTGGCCTGAAAGAAGTAGTTCTACTGTATAGTCTTAAACATCCATACAAAAGTTCCTTGGTTCTCTTTGTAATATTTTTATTCATTTACATACAAGCAGAGAGAGAATAGGTGCACCTCCCCACCTTTAAACAAACTTCAGACACATAAGCCACTTTTGTGTCTGGTTTTACGTGAGTATTGTGCTATTGAACCTGAGTCATTTGCGCTTTGTAGGCAATCACTGAGAAATCTCTCCAGAACCCAGCTCCTTGGTTCTTATGTAACAATGAACTGCTCAGTCCAAATCAGAATGGTAATGCCAGGCGTGGTGGCACACCCCTTTAATCCCAGCACTCGGGAGGCAGAGGTAGGAGGATTGCTGTGAGTCCGAGGTCACCCTGAGACTCCATAGTGAATTCCAGGTCAGCCTAGGCTAGAGTGAGGCCCTACCTCAAAAAACCAAAATAATAATTTAAAAAAAAAACCATGAGAATGCTATAAGAGACTCAAAAAGATAGTCAAGGGTACTGTTTAGATTTGAGCAGAGTGAATTCGAGAGGGAGTGGATACAATTGGAGCTGGTCTGTTTGTGCCTATTCTGAGCCAATGTAGCCACCGGGGCATGATGATGAGGTCCTGTCCTCTCTGTCCTCTTACCAGTAAGCACCAAGTTCTTCTTTCTCTTGGTGAGTTTTTAGCAAAGGATGTCTCAGAAGCAAATATTTTAATAAACTGTAACTTAAAATAGGAAGAAATGAGGAAAAAAAAAAACTCTTTTGAAAAGTTGAACTTAGCATGGGTAACTAATGAAACCCTTAGTTTCAGAATCAAGAACAGTGATAATAATCACTTGCTTTGTGTCTAGAGCATTCTCCCCACTCTACAATTGGCTATAGACCATCACTTTCTTTGAGATAGCTCACCCCTTCTGACTTTGGGTATGGTGCATACCTATCATCCTCTGTTTCTAAAGGCTCTCATCTCAGCTATTACCTTTCCCTTGTCTCTCCATTTATGGAATTTAGGAATTCCCAGCATCCAAAACTAGTATTCTTTATTTAGTTGGTATAGTTTTTATGCTAAAGATTTATTTATTTGTTTGAGACAGAGAGAGGGAGAGAGCCAGAAAGTGATAATGGGTGCACCAGAGTCTCCAGCCACTGCAAGCGAACTCCAGACACATGCACCACCATGTGCATCTGGCTTAAGTGGGACCTGGAGAATCAAACCTGGGTCCTTAGGCTTTGCAGGCATGCACCTTAACCGCTAAGCCATCTCTCCAGTCTTAGTTGGTTTAGTTTTCATTGAAGTATGTACCTAATATCTGTAAGGATAAAACTGGCACAAGTTTAAATAATGTGTTTCTAAATTAATATGCCTAGATAGAAATCATGGATCCCACTACTTATTAAATGTGGGGATATACGTTATTTAAAGTGTTGATGTCTTCACATCAAAGTCATTATGCTAGATACTCTGGATTTATCCGTGGAAATTATCTTAGTGTTCTTTGTTTATTTCATTCTCCTGTTCTGTGATAAATGTAATATTTGAATTGTTTTATTTATTTAAAGATGGTAGGAAGATTTATGGTTAGATTAAGTATGCCATGTTTGACTTAAGAGGTCCTTGTCTTCTTTAGAAAGGTGTGGAATTAGTTTTGTTTGTGGAAAGGAAAAGAAAATATTATGGTTAAATACCCTTTTACTTTTTTCATATTTTGATCAGGAATATCCTCTAAATTCATATTTATTATCACTCATATCTTGTTGGAAACTTTCCATTCAATTTGTGGCTTGATTGTTCGTGTGGGAAGAACAAAACATGTATAATTTGACGATTACCTGTTTTGTTTTATCTGATTTTTATATAACTATGCAATTCATATCACCTTCTATAAATTTGAGGAAGAGGATATTTTCTAAATTATCTCATGAAGCCAATACTACTCTAATAGAAAAATCAGAGATTACAAGGAGAAAATAATACCATCCAATATCATTTATGAAAAGATTCTAAACAGTTTTAGTAAGTCATGCACAAGTAAGTTTTTTATCATCAGGTATCTTTAGATTCATGGGGATATGAGCCTGCTGACTGGTGATAAGACAAAAAGAATCAAAATATTTTTATACGTAAGACAATAATAGTTAGAAAATTTGATTATCATAGATTAAATATTTATATCTAAATACACTTACTCTACAAATGTGTACATTTTTATATTTTGCTTATATGTGAGAAATAAAGGGAGAGAGAAAAAGAGAGTGGGAGAGAGAAGAAGAGAGGGGGAGAGAGAAGGAGAGAGAAAATGTAGCAGGAACTCTAGCCACTTCAAAGGAACTCCAGATGAATGTGCCAACTTGTGCATCTGGCTTTACATGAGTACTGGGGAATCAAACCTGGGTCCTTAGGCTTTGCAGCCAAGTACCTTAACCATTAAGTAATCCCTCCAGCCTAAATGTATAAATTTTTAATATTTTATATTTATTTATTTATTTGAGAGATAGAAAGACACAGGGAGACAGAAAGAGAGAGAGAGAATGGCCTCTAGCCACTGCAAATGAACTCCAGTCAAATGAGCCACCTTATGCATCTGGCTTACATGGGTCCTGGGGAATTGAACAGAGGTCCTTTGGCTTTGCAGGCAACTACCTTAACTGCTAAGCCATCTCTCCAGCCCCATGTATATATTTTTAAAACTTCTTTTTTAGCAACTTCTATAAATATAGACAAAAAAATATTAAAATTCCATTCTACCATCTCTATTATTTCCCCCCAAATCTACCCTCCGTTGAATCCCTACTTTTTTTGCAATATTGTTTTTACACTCAAAAATCAAACAACGTGATTCTTTGTTTACAAATTAGGAAACAATACAACATTCTCCACAACAAAAGCATTAGCGTTTCACAGGACTCAAACTTTAGTCAAAAGCTATAGTAAAAAAATACAAGGAAATGGGCTGGAGAGATGGCTCAGTGGTTAAGCCCTTGCCTGTGAAACCTAAGGACCCTGGTTCAAGGCTCGATTCCCCAGGACCCATGTTAGCATAAGTGGGCACATGCATCTGGAGTTCGTTTGCAGTGGCTGGAGGCCCTGAGGCGCCCATTCTCTCTCTTTCTGTATATATATCTGCCTTTCTCTGTCTGTCACTCTCAAATAAGTAAACAAAATTCTTTTAAAAATACAGGACAAGGAGGAGCCGGGATGGGGGTAGGACAGGAAGGAAGCTAACAATTGTACCAACTTGACTGTATTCACTGAGTACAAAACTAATTAATAAAAAAAAGTAGAAAAAGAAATGAAAGAAATACAAGGAAAGTAATTTACTAACTCCAAGCATCTTTAAAAATATTTGCAAAGAACATTTTACTCAAAGGGACAAATTAATTCCTTCCCTTTGAGATCAAAATAAGAAAAGGTGTCAATTTTAACACTTCTTGACAATGGATACCAGATAAATCAGGCACGTGAATAAGTAAAGAGCATATAAACTTTAAAGGAAGATTTAAAATTATCTTTATTTGTGGAAAACATAATCATATGTAGAAAATCCAGGCAAATCTACATAAAACATAAAGAGACATATAAGTTCAGCAAAGCTGCAAAACACAAGATAAATTCCACATATAAAATGAGCTATATTTAATATTTTTTTCCAACTAATCAATTAAAGCTAAATAAAAGGTATCATTTACAAGTGTACAAAGGTGAGTCAAAGAACATTGGATTTCTAAACAAGTGATGATGGAGCAATTGTGTACATGCATTTGTGAATAATGACTCTTCAGCAATACTTCAAAACCTCTACAATTAGATGATGAAAAATAAAACATAATGTATAAAATTGTTAAAAAGCAAATGTAGGAGAATATAGTTTTGACATTAGACTAGGCAAAGAAATCTTGGGTATAATATCAAAACACAAACTATAAAATTTAATTGATAACTTGAATCCTATTGCAATTAGAAACTTTTGCTCTATTTTTCACACTATTCAACAATGAAGATGCTAACAGGTCAGTGGTTGCCAAAAATGAGGTAATGACTGAACTAGACTATATCTTCTTGTGATAGTAAATCCCATAATTGATGTAAATTTAATCAATTTTGTTATATTTTTAATTTTTAATTAAATTTTAAATAAAATTAAATGTATATCTTACTGCCATAAAGACATAACATAAATCTAAAACAATCTTAACATTTCAAATGACTTACTATACAAATCTGATTTGACAATTTCTTTTTTTTTTGTAAACATTTTATTTTTATTTATTTATTTGAAAAAAAGAAAGAGGGAGAGAGAGAAAAGGGGAGAGAGAAAATGGGCACACCAGGGCCTCCAGCTACTGCCAATGAACTCCAGATGCATGTGCCACCTTGTCCATCTGGCTTATGTGGGTCCTGAGGAATGGAACCTGGGTCCTTTGCCTTTGCAAGTGAATGCCTTAACTGCTAAGCCATCACTCCAGACCCTTGATTTGACAATTTCATTTGATATAATTAAACTCTCATAGATATACAATAAGATTTTCCAGCATAAATTTTACATATCAGACAAATATTACCATTAAACAAATGCATCTAGTCACTGATATTAAAAATTTATTGAAACACAATGCCATTTCCATGTACATGCATAAGAAAACAGGAAATGCAATTTCAAAAATTATAGAATACTTATAAGCCTAAAAATTCAAATGCAACAGAATTTTACACAGTTAAAAAGCTCAAGGCAAACAATGTGGTAGCACACACCTTTAAACCCAGCACTCTGGAGTCTGAGATAGGGTGATTGCTATGAGTTTAAGGCTACCTTGAGACTACCTAGTGAATTCCAGGTCAGCTTGGGCTAGACTAAGACCTTACCTTGAGAAACAACTAAATCCCTTCACCCCAAAAATCTCAAGGCAGTGGATTATATCAATAAATTGAATTATAAAATCATTTATAAGTACAAGAAGAATATACCATTATCTAGAGTCATATGATACAATATGGTAAGTATCACAACTTTTTCCAATTTGATCTACACAGTCAATGAAATTCTCTAAATTTCAACATATATTTTGCTAAAAAGTGACAAATTGTTTTAAAGTTTATATGCCAACACAAAAAGCTGCCTATAAATGCAGATTAACTTAAATGATAGGAACAAATCTGAGACCTTACACAATAAAGCATAAAGACAATTGTATGAGAGCAAGTGTAAATGGAATGAACATCACAGAGAATTAAAACACAGAAAACCAGTCATATGCAGTCAGTCACCTGATTTGCAAGAAATGTGTCGCTTCAGAGTCTGGAATTTGCAGTGGCTAGAGGCTCTGGCTGCAATGCCCATTTTCTCCTCCTCCTCCTCCTCCTCCTCCTCCTCCTCCTCCTCCTCCTCCTCCTCCTCCTCCTCCTTCTTCTCTCTCTCTCTCTCTCTCTCTCTCTCTCTCTCTCTCTCTCTCTCTCCCTCTCCCTCTATCCTTCTCAATATATAAATAAAAAAAATAATAAAAAATACTGGGATGATAGATATCCAACTTCTATAAGGGAAAAATAACTGCTATTAAAGAACAAGGAACCCAGTAAGACAGGTTCAAAAGAGAGGATGAAGAGTTTATTAGACAAGCATAAGTTGAAGGCATTTCTGAGTACCAGGCCAGCCTCACAAAAAAAGTAAGAGAATTCTTTAAGTAGAAATGAAATTATCTTTATTACTAACATGAAAGCATATCCAATCCAGAATGCTACAATACTGTTTAGCATAATATAAAAGATTATAAGTCAGTACAGCAAATGCTAATTGTTAATAAATGTATAGTATTAAACATAGAAACTGTGGGGCAGGGAAAAGTCTGTAGGTTTTGTATATGAAGATGGTTGAATATAAATAGAAAATACTGAACTATAAGATATTTTATAGCCATGGGTAGCCACAAAGCAGAAAACCATAACAAACCCATGATGGCAAAGAATCAAAACCTAACAGTAGGAACATTTAAAACTCACAAAGATAAACAAGAAAGCAATGAAGTAACAAAAGATCTACAAAACAATCAGAAAAAGAACTATAAAAAATGCATCAGGCAAGTTTCACCAATTATGATTTTTGTATCACTATCACCAAAATGTCTGATAGACACAAAAGAGAAAGCATTTAGTTTGGTCATGTGTTCAGAGGGTTGAATTCCCAGTTGCTTGGCCCCATGTCTCGGGCAGAACATCAGGGTATGATGGAGACCATTCTTCACATCTTGGTGCCACAGAACACCAAAAAAGTAGGAAAATAAGAAGGGGTTATGACAACATATAAACTCATGATCCCAATGATTCTCTTCCTCCAACTAAGTCCTTTTGCCTTGTACCACCTCTCAATTATATCATTGTATTATGAGTCCATCAGGGATCATTCCCTGTATTAGTTCAGAGTCCTCATGGTTCAAATGCCTAAAGATCATCATAGACACACCCAGAGAGTTGTGCTTCACTGATTCCTTGGGTATTTCTCAATCTAACCAAGTTGGCCATCAAAATTAATCATCATACCTGTTGGTGATTGTTTTGAAAGTATGTGAACAAATTCTTTAATCAAAAGATGTAGACTTTCTGTGCAGATGAAGAAAGCCATATATGAATACAAGATGCCCACTGTAGCCATAACGAATCTGGTAGATTGAAAACTAGGAGATGAGAGCTGAAGTTGTATGCATATGGTATTGAATAGAGAACGGGACTACCTGTATTTGCATTAGATAAAATATGTCTCTAGGTGAATACTGTTATTAAAGGAAAAATGTCACTATGCAATGATAAGGGATCAATTTATTAAACGTCATAGTATTATAAAGAAAAATAACCCCTAAATTTTGAAGCCTCTGAATGTATAAAATATCAATGCCTATGAAGGAATAAATAAATACAATGACAATACTGGTAAGAAACTCTAGTGCCTGCATTCAAAAGTGATTAAACCAACTATAAAGAAAATTGATAAGGAATAAATGTGTATTTATTCATAAACACAAGTGCACAATCCTTTCTAGTTTATACAGAACATTTTTCAGGATATGCCATATTTTGGGAAAAAAATGTCTTAACAGAGTCAAGGAGATTGAAATCACATCAAGTACTGTTTCTGACCAAACTGTTACAAAATCAGTAGCAGCCAGAAGTTTGGAAAACACAAATATGTGAAAATTAAACAAAATGCTTGTGAAAATTAAACAACATGCTCTGAACAATCAACTGACGATAATGATAAAATTTAATGGGAAGATTTGAAGCTATCTGATTATAAACAATAATGTGAACACATCTTACCAAAGCAAATTAGATACAGTAAAAATGACTGACAGAAGGCATATTTTAAAGTAATAGCCTACATTAAAAATGAAGAATCTTGGCTGGAGAGATTGCATAGTACTTAAGGAGCTTGCATGTGAAGCCAAAGGACTCAGGTTCAACTCTGCAGAACCCACATAAGAGAAATGCACAGGGTAGTGCATGCATCTGGAGATTGTTTGCAGTGGCTGGAGGCCCTGGTGCTCCCATTCTCTCTCTCCTCTCTCTCTCTCTCCACCTCTTTCTCTCTCTCTTTCTCAAATAAATTAATTTTTTTAAATGAAGAATCTAGATAAACAGCTTAAAATAACATCCCAAGGAACTATAAAAAGAACAAACTAAACTCAAAGGCAACAGAAGGAAGAAAGTAATACAGATCAGAGTAGAAATAAAACATATACAATAGAAAAAGGAATGAAGACTATTAATAAAACCAAGATTATGTAAAAATTAAATAATTGTAATACAGATTAAGACCAAACTAGAACAACAAAGAAGTTGCAGTACCAAAATATGACACCTCAGAAATAAAAAGGATCCTAAGAGATTACTACTACTATCAGAGTTACAAACACAAGAAATTGAACCACTGAACATACCAGCAGCAAACAGATTGAAATAGTAATTTAAAACCCCAGCCTGAAAAGATCAGCTCAGGGAAAACAATTTACATTTGTATTGTACTAAACAGTGAAGAGGAATGAACACTTAGCCTTCTTAAAAGCTCCTAAGGAAAAGAGCTGGAGGGAAAATATCTCAAAATATTTTAAAAATATATTCTATATATTTATTTTGAGAGATAGTAGGGGCAGATATATAGATAGGATGGGCAGTCCAGGACCTCAGATATCCAAATATATTGTCAGCTAAAGAAACACTTCCATTTATGGTGATACCTGATCTCAAGCTATATTACAAAGCCATAGTGACAAAAACAGGATGGTACTGGAATATAAATGGAAACATAAACCAATGGAAAAGAATTGAAGACCCAGACATTATGACAAGCAACTCTAGCTACTTGACCTTTGACAAAGATGCCAATAATGTAGACTGGAGAAAAGACAGCATCTTCAACAAATGGTTTTGGGCAAATTGGGTGACCATATGTAGAAAAATGAAATTATACCACTCATTTTGCCATACACAAAATTCAAGACCAAATTGATTAAAGACCTCACTATAAGACCTGAAACTTCAATTACTGGAAGAAAAAATAGGAAGCACTCTCTACAATATGTGACTAGGAAAAGGCTTCCTGAAAAATATCCCAGTAGCCAAGGAAATTAAACAAGCACTCAATTAATGAGTTCTCATGAAGCCCAAAAGCTTTTGAACATACAAGCATACCATAAGCAGAGCAAATAAACTGCCCATTGAATGGGAGAAAATCTTTGTCAGCTATACCACTGACACAAGCCTAATATCTAGAATTTACAAAAAACTCAAAAAATAAACAATAAAAAACCAAACAACCCACTCCAAAAGTGGGGCAAAGAGCTAAGTAGGCAGTTCTCAGAGGAAGAAATACAAATGGCTAACACACACTTAAGAAATCCCTAATCATTAAGGAAATGTAAATTAAAACAACTGTGAAATTCCACCTTACCCCAGTAAGGATAGCAAACATTAAAATGCCAAATGAAAACAATGTTGGTGAGGCTGTGGAGAAATAGGAACGCTCATTCACTGTTGTTGGTAATGTAAGCTGGTACAACTACTGTGGAAATCAATTTGGAGACTCCTGAAAAAGATGAATATAGAGTTACTAGCAGACCTTGTTATTCCCTTGCTTAGCATTTACCCTAAAAGCTCCACATCTCAGTGCAGAAATATTTGCTCAATTCATAATAGCAAATATCTGGAATCAACCCAGGTGCCCATCATTGGATGAATGGATAACCAACATGTGATATATCTACAGGATGGAATTCTACTCAGCAGTAAGAAAAAAAAAAATGACACATTGAAATTTGTAAAAAAAATAAAAAAGGTTGAAATTGGAACAGATAGTTTTAAGTAAACTCATACAACCACAGAAAGACAATTGTCACATGATCTCACTCATCTGCAGTTCGTAACATAGATCAGCCCAAGTTGCTGACATAAATGAATAGCATCTTGAGGCTTGGACAATAGGTAGGGCTTTGGGGAAGGGAAAAGGTGAGGGAGACACAAAATCTGAACCCATATTGAACTGGTACCATACAATCCTATATTCTGTAACTCAGACTAAAAGGGAGAACCCTCAAGCAGACCTTAGAGGGAGCACCTGAATGGAAGGGCCCTGGTGAGAGTGAGATGAAACCTAACCTCAAATTTCTTCTGATTCTCTTTCTTCTTTGGTTTTTTATGTTTCCTCATCCCATTGGAGCTGGCCTGTATTTCCCTGTACCATGATGTAATCTACATCCACAATGAGCAATTAATCAGAGAGACATAGTAGATCTCCCAAAGCAAACAAGACAGACTTCTGTCAGAGCCCTTGATTAATCACCAGAGGTTAATGGTAAGACCCTACTGCTGAAGAAACCAAAAGCTGTTGTCATGGGCCATGGATAGACCTGGTTGGAATCCAGAGGAGAACCAATCCTCAGATAGAATTAGCCCATCTAGTGTTGGAAGGCACTACTTGAGCTACCAGGGAAAAGTGGCCAACATCTGTCCAAGTAACTCAATATCTAAGCAACTCAGAAGCAAACAACCTGACATGATGCTCACACAAGTGCAATAGTGGCACACAGCCATGGTGGGTAACCAACTGCTTTGGATCAGCTAACAGATCCACTCAGTGGAAAGGAAACTATATCTAGAACTGGAAAAGAAGTCAGAATCATATCCAGATAATGACTCTGCTATTCATTGTCAAGCTCCCACTAACCTTAAACAATGAAAGTGTCTAAACTCTTTTAATCCTCTCTATGTTAATAATGATTGTCCCATTTAACTGGTGCTGACTTCACTCTCTGTTGGAGAATCTGCTTCTCTTTTTCAGATGGGAACTGGACTTGAGGAGATAACAACCCAGCATCCTCCACCCTGGCCCCAGATGAAACCACAGAGAAATTGGGGAAATGAGCAAGAATGCCGCTCTTTTAGCTAAGCTGATATCAGCACGAGAGTGATAGAGGAAGATACTAAGGACACTCAACACGTACCAAACCAGACATCTAGATACTTCTAAGTGCCCATCACTGAAGTAGACTTAAAATGCTCCCAGCATGGCTCAGGAAATTTTGTGGAAGAGGGGGTAGAAAGATTGTAAGAGCCACAAGCTGGGGCATTTTACACAGACATTGCCTCTCCTTCATAACTAGCTGCTGCCCTCATAATGCATAACCCACAATCCACTTGGGGTTGACCTGCAACCCAAATGAGGAAGGCCTCTTCAGAAAAGGGGCAAGGAGGAAGGAAAGATGTTACCAACATGTGATGTTTACATAAAAATGTCCATGTCTAATAATAATAAAAAAGAAAGACAAAAATGAGAAAAGTAGGGCTGGTGAGATGGCTCATGAGTTAAAAACATTTGTTTCTAAGGCCTGATGGCCTGGGTTCCATTCCCCAGTGCCCAGTTGCACAAAGTGACACATGTATGTGAAGTTTGTTCACAGTGGCAGGAGGTGCTGGCATGCCCATGCACACACACTCTCTCCCTCTTTTTCTCTATCATTCTGTCTCACTCAAATAAATAAGTAAGAACATTTGTAAAATGAGAAGTAGCTAAGTAGACATTCCATCAAAGATGGCTAGAAAGTAGGACTTGCTGAAATCACCAATCTTCTGGGATATGAAACAATGCACAGTGAGAAACTGTCTCACACCTGAATGGCTTCCATCAAAATGACAAGAAATAAGTTGGTGGATATGTGGACAGCAAGAAGTCCTTGTTATTCTCTTTACAGATAGTGGTGACAACTGCAAAGACTCAAAACTTGCCAAAGAACTTAGAAATGACAGTGGAGGGTTCAGCATTAAACGAAACATCTCCATCACCCCATCCACGACTGAGGAAAAAGATGTGGAGAACTGCTATGGAACACTGTCTTCTGGATACAAAGTGGTGGTTGTAGTCCTTTCTGATGTCACAGTGATTGTAGCTATATTAACATCACATGAATAATATTGGGCCCATCAACATGTTATCTTGGATGATGGAGGAAGGCAAAAAAAAAAAAAGCAGAGAGATATCAAAACAGAAGACAGAATAAGTGGAGGGTGTTAACTGGAGTGAAGATAGGGATGAGAGACATAGGAGAGTGGTGGGAAAGGATTAAAGCTTATCACCTCCCAATTGACCAAAGTCAATGATCCTGAAATGGAAAAAATGCCCCTGGGATATTAAAAAAGTAATTATAAAAATGATCAGTGACATCAAAGAGGATACAAACCAGCAGAGGAATGAAGTAAGAAAATCAATTCACAACTTTGAGACTATCAGGCTCACAGATGACAAAGTCAGCAACATAGATATGAAATTCAGGAAGGAAATAGTGATTTTATTTTCTAAAGCCATCAGCTCCCATATTATAAATTGCCTATATTAATTTCATATATTCATGTGATTGTAAATTCCTTCTGCTAAGAGGACCATCACTAGCAATGAACCACATAGAACGGATTCAGGAATAGGGAAGAGTATGGTAAGTCAACATAAGAACATCACAGGAAGGTATAGTATGTGATTTAATTATGTACCACAAATTCTTTAATCTTTTCAAAACACTCTATGAAAAGGCAAGAAACAATAGCTGACTCCTTGGCACGAGATGAACCAACCCTTTCACATCAGCCAGGGCCCAGGTGAAACCACAGAAGAACTTATGAGATGAGCAAGAGTGCTGCCTTCATGGTGAGTCTGAAAAACCTGGGCCAGGGTGACGGAGACAGACATTGAAGATACTCAAAAGATACCAAAGTAGAAACCAGAAGCTGCTAAGAGCTCAACAGCAAAGTAGTCTTAAATTTTTCTTTATGTTTCTAAGTGAGATTTTTATTACTCAAATATACCCCTTTGGAAAATACCATTTTTATTCTTAATGCCACACAAAGCTTAGAATTATAACTATTGTTTTCCCCCCAAACTTATTTATATAAATAATTTTAGCAAATTAAATGCTATATTATATGTGAAGATTTCAAGTGGGCTATTTCTCTTTTTAATTCATTTATATATTTTATATTCATTTTATAAGAAATATTTATTTCTTATAAAACACTACATTTAGAAATATCAGAAGTAAAAGGTCAAATATAAATGCATTAGGGATAACCAATAATTAAATATGAATTTCAAATCCCCTGTATATTTACAAAATTAATATTTTGGGGAACTTCTTAAGATATTAGTTCTTAGAATATTCTTTCAAGGCAATAATCTATGAGGATTTTAAATGAGCTTCTATGAATGAAGGTTGGCAATGGAAATTATAACTGTGTTTTAAAACATACTAATGCTCATATTTGCTTTTTCTGCCCTTCCTTTTGTTCTCACATTAATATATTTTCCAGCATAATTTTCCCCATTTAAAGAAGATGAATGTTTAATATTTATAGCAGCATATTTTGAAATATTTTTCTGTAAATTAACTCAAGTGCCACGGATAATGCACACATAACCTTTCAAAATACTCAGAAAAACTTGTAGCAAAGGCTAACAATGTTCCCCATGGGGGAGAAGGAAGCACTGAAGTAATCAAAAGCAAATGAATGTATTAAGTGACATAATCCCTCAGAACCAGAAACCACTAACAGACTATCCAAAATATTTTCAAAATATATGAAGGTGCATAATGAATTTTCAAGAGAAGAAGAACCTACTAGGGGTTTGCAACTGATTTTTCTCACAAATGTTTCTTTAGAGTTAAATTTGAAGATAAAACAGTAGACCATCAGCTTTTCTAGTAGGCTCCTGCTGCTACGTGGTAATATTCCCACTTCCTCCAAATCCAGAGGCAAGGAGTTGAGCAAAGAAAAATTATATGGATAATGTAGTAGTGACTCTCATAGGATTCAACAGGGATGTTAATGCAAACATCAACACCTGATCAGCAACTATTCCATGACTTGTTTCTAATGTTTAAAAATTTAACACACATCAAAAAGTAAATGAATGGAGCCATAAGGCACCATTAATTTTTCAGTACATGGGTGGTGGTTTGAATCTGAAAACTCCTCCATAGATTCGTGTGTTTGACTACTTAATCCCCAGTTAGTAGCTCTATTCAGAAAGGCTATAGAGCATTTAAGAAGTGATGCCTTACAGAAGGAAGTGTGTCCCTGGGTTTGGGCCTTGAAGATATTACAGACCAGCTCTGATTGTTCTGTTTCCCCCATGCTGATGTGAAGATGTGATACAGTTTTTGTGCTCAAGCCTGCATGCCTTCCCTACCTTGATGAAATGTCCCCTTGAAACTTCAAGCTGGCACAAACCCTTCCTTCCATGAGCTGCTTTATCTCAGCAACAAGAAAATAATTGATACAACTTGTATATATTATGTCCTGTTAAATTGGTTTAAACATATCTATATCTACCTGCTCTATCTATATATCTACCTACCATATATGTACCTTTCTATTCTCAATTATTTAATTTTTTTCATAGTGAAAACATTTAAAATCCTGGTTTCTAGCTCTTTTTACAATTTATAATATACAAATTCTCATCCAAAGTCACCCTGCCGTATGATGAGACACAAGAGGCAACCTCCCCCATTTAATTGAAAGTTGTATCCATTGCCCAACATTTCCCATCCTCTACCATGTCCTACATTTCCCTGCCTCTGGTAACCACTATTCTACTCTCGAGCTTCAGCAGTTGAACATCTTTAGATTGTACTTTTTTTTTTAATTTTTTATTTATTTATTTGAGAGTGACAGACACAGACAGAAAGACAGATAGAGGGAGAGAGAGAATGGGCGCGCCAGGGCTTCCAGCCTCTGCAAACGAACTCCAGACGAACTCCCTTGTGCATCTGGCTAACGTGGGACCTGGGGAACCGAGCCTCGAACCGGGGTCCTTAGGCTTCACAGGCAAGCGCTTAACCGCTAAGCCATCTCTCCAGCCCTAGATTGTACTTATGTATGAGATAATTTGGCACTTCTCTTTCTGCATTTGGTCTCCAGTTGTATCTATGTTGTCACAGATGACAGAAACTCACTATGGCTGAAAAATAGTTTTTTGTTTACATGTGCCACAATTTCTTTCATTTTCTGTCCATTAGTTCAAGGACACATACATTATTTCAGTTTCTGATTTTGGGAGTACTGCTGCAAGAAACAGAACTGTGCATGAGTCCCTTACACATGCTGATGGCATTTCACACAGCACTTCTATTTTTTTTTAAATATTCTGAGGAACCTGAATACTGTTTTCTATAAAGACAGAACTGGCTTACAGTCCCACTGATGGCATGCAAATATTCCCTATTTAACATTTTGGTAAGCAATGAGTATTATTTACCTTTTTTTTTGTCATTAAGTAACCATTCTTACTAAAATTAGATGATATTTCATTATGGTTTTGGCTTCCATTTCCCTGCTGACAGCTAAAAGTGACTGAGCATTTATTCATGTGTGCTTTGTCCATTTATAAGTCTTCCTTAAGAAGTCTATTTATTAAAAATGTTGGGTTGGGGAGATTACTCTGCAACTAAGGCACTTGCCTGCAAAGCCTTGTGGCCTGTGTTTGATTCCCCAGTACTCATATGAGTCAAATGCACAAAGTGGCACATGCATCTCGAGTTTGTTTATAGTGGCAGGAGGCTCTGGCATTGCAGTTCTCTCTCTCTCTCTCTCTTTCTCCGAGTTCTCTGCTTATAAATAAAAATAAAATATTAAAAAATACATCACTGGGTTTGGTGACACACCCCATTAATCCCAGCACTTAGGAGGCAGAGGTAGAGGATCCCTGTGAGTTCAAGGCTATCCTGAGACTACATAGTGAATTCTAGGTCAGCCAGGGCTAGAGCAAGACCCTACTTCCAAAGAAGTCCATATTTAATTGTGAGTTGTTTTTGCTATTAAGTTCTTTGAATTCCTTATGTATTTTGTCTGATGTGCCAGTTTCTTCCTGTCTTAAGCTTAGCACGTTACTGGTATGAATGTTTCTTGTGTGGGCCAAGGTTTTAGTACCATGCAACCATGCTTGTCTATTTCTCCCTTTCTTTCCTATGCCTCAGTGACTTTTTATTGATCTGAATTATGTTTAATTAGCAAAGGCTTTTTGAGAAATAAGACATGTGACAAAATATTTTCTTCAGCAGGATACCGGCCAACACTGTTAATGGTCAATAAGGAAATGACATGCTTTTATCAGATGTGTGCTGAATATCACACTGTTATTATCAAAGAAATTACTTTAAATAATGAGGTTTATAGTGTACATATAAAATACATTTTTTTTTTTCCTGGGAATTTTGTGTTTTGGGTCTTAGAACTTGAATCAATGTAAAATTAAACAGTTTAATGTTGAGTGCTATAATAGAATGACCCCTTCTCTGCATTTATTTTCCCCACAGATGTGGTGAACTGTGAAAATTGATTTAGGACTACTTAACTGTGGTGGTAAATTGTTCTTTGAAGTCCTATTTTGCCTCTAACTGTTCTTTGTCCTCTGTGTAATTTAAAGGCAAACACATTAGAGAATTGAATCTCACAGACAAACATAACATAATTAGATTAATTCTTATATTGCTTTATGTTAGTCCCATGTCAAAAGATACTGTATCTATTGTTTAGTTGTTATTTTTAAAACATGTTAATGGAGTCAGTAGTGTTTGGCTAAAATATACACAAAGGAGTGATTCATTTTCTTGGAAGAACAAATCTGTTTTAAATCTCTGGACCCCTTGGATGAAATGCTACTAGATGTATTACATTTTTTTTTTCAAATTAATTTTCAGGTGAACTATATCTCAATCTACTATGTAAAACTGTTTCTAATTTTTCAGCTTTCTTGTAATACAAATCAAGGGAATAGTCTCAACTTAGCTCTACCAAATAACTAGAAATATCATGAAGAAGACACTTCTCAACAGAAGAAATTCAAATATTCAACTAGTTGGTGAAAAAAATAATGTCAGCTTCATCAGCCATCAGGGAAATGCAAGTCAAAAGCACAATGTGAATTTGTCTTGCCCCCATTCATTATAAAGTTTACTATCAAAAAGAAAAACACAAAAAAGTGGTGTCAAGAATGCAGGGCAAAGAGTTCTCTCCTTCCCTGGGAGTGGGTGTATATATTAGCAATGCCTATTGGGAGAACAGTGAAAAGGTTTCTTAAGGAATGAGAAGTTGAATTACAATAAGTTCCAGCTCTCTCACTTCTAGATAAATACTAAGAGAGATGAGTCAGCATATCAAAGAGGCATATAAACAGTGTTCTCTGCTGCATGGTTCACGGTAGCTATGAGATGGAACCAACCTAATTGTCCATTCACAGATGGATGAATAAAGAACATTTGGTATATGAGTACAAGGCAATACTATTTGGTCCCCCAAAAGAATGGTATCTCCTATCATTTACGGAAAAAATGAATGGAACTAGTACACATTAGGAAAGTTTGAAGGCTTTAAATACAATGTATTCATAGAGAGATAAGAGTATGAATTGCTCAGATTGAATCAGGAACTATTATATACATATATTTTAATAAGTACCAATAAATATGGACAATCATTAAATGTGCATTAATTTTTGTGTATTAGTAGGAATGCTAACTTCACTGATTTGGTAATTCCACATTATATACATGTATCAAATTATCTCCCTGTGCCCCATAAATTTGCATCATTAAAATAATTTAGTAAATTAAAGATGCCTAGTATCCCAAAGATATATACCTCTGTTGCATATAGGATTTTTCTTACTAAGAGGTTATTTTTATCTGAGCCAATATGTTTTTTTTCTTTTTCTTCTAACTTGCCCTTATATTACTAAGTCATAACTTACAACCAGATGATGTGCTTATGTGCAATTTTCAGATTTATCCTATTTACAACTGGGATCATCCAGTAAATGAAAGAACTTCACCAGAAAATAAACTCTAATCAATTCAAAATTACCTTTTATTTACCTCATTTGCCAAGTAGAAAGGACTGGTTACTATTTGTATTTTGCACATCAATAGACCAAATAGGCAGAGTGGAATCTGTGGTTCCTTGTGTGAGAATAGCCTAGAGAGGAGCCCATATTGACCAACTCACCATGGCATGCTGTGCATTACAGTTCTCACATGTTACTTGTTTGGCTTCATGGTCCCAAATGTCCCAGTGAGAAGCTGTAGCTCATTACTACCATGCAAATCTGAGCATGCCTTCCTGGAAAACATGTATCAGGGAGCTGACGTGAATATTACACTTGGCAGTCGATGAGACCAAGAAGCGTTTCTCTTTAACTAATGGAAGTTTGGGGCTTACTTCGAAATAAATTTAGATACTCAAGCTGATCTCCAAGTTGATGCAGTTCACTTCAACAAATTCTACTGAATATGTGCTGTGTACCAGGTACTGTGCTGGGAGCTGGATCCCAGAGAAAGCAGGATGAGCTCATTGTCCCATGGGGACCCAGACAGGGCCAGTGTAATTTTCATGTTATTAGTGTTCTTTGGATTATGAAGGAAGGGCATTCTGTTGTTACTTAAGAGGAAAACGGGATACAAGAAATGTTTGCTAGAAGATGTTAAAATTGAATTCTGGAAGTTATAAAGAGATTAGTAGGAGAATTGACAGAAAACTCTCCCAGCTCCAAGATTTGCCAGATAGATGATTTGGGGTAAAATGCACTCGATGTTGACTGATAGTTGTTTAGACATAAATATTGTTGGGCCCTGAAAGGCCCGGGTGTGAGGCCTAGTGGAACTTCCTGAGCCTGGCTACAGTTTGGTGATCTGCCCCAGACTCAGCAAGTCGCCTAATGGCTTCTGGCCTGCTGCTTCTGCGCAGGATTTGGGATTATCATTTCAATAGTCACAGTTTACTATTGGCCCTTACCTCTTCCCCCATCCTAAAATCCCCACCTTCATCCCCAACATGATATAGGCAACTGTTTGTAACAATAAAGCGAGTTCCCGTGAGTTCCTGCTTCCACAAAACTCCTGACTCAGTGTGGTTTTTCTCCGGTGACTCGGAGAAGTTAAGTCTTCTGACTTTCACCCTTCTCCTCAATCCCTTGGGGGGAACCAGCTGGCCTGGTCCTTCCTCAGCACTACCTGCCCTCCAGGGAGGAGCCCGGCAAATATGATTAATATAAGTGTATATGCATATATGATATCTAAATATATAAGTATATCTATTTTAGATGATATATAAATATTACATAAATATATATTCAGGTAATATATTCAGATAATATATATTTAGATAATATATGTGAGTGAGCCATATATATTTATATTCCTTTTACCAAGAAGGAAATAGAACATAGAAATCTATCATAGAATATAGAAAAGTAGCTGTTTTGGGTATTCCCAATTTACCATGCCTTTTAAAGTTTTCCATCAGCTAACTTACACTTGATCTTAAATTTCAGAAAAAGTTTAATTCCAAAAATGAAAACAACATATCTGTTTTTTCCTTATGAGATCTCTAAAAGGACAGTGGAAAGATTTGCCTGTACAGTTAAACATGTAGTCATGTGTGTGTGAAGAGACACGTCCCAAATGATAGAACTTAATTTACATCAAGCTCATTAAATCAAATCAATTTCACAGACAGTTGGTTAAGAGCTTAATTCTATTTGATCTTTTACCTGGTAAGTTTTATTTCCCACAGTGTTTCCTTGAAATTTATTTTTAACATTTTATTAGTTTGACATCATGATCAAATAAAGTAACATCTTTGTGCAGATAAGAGAATAATTAAACTTACATACTGACCTCTATAGTTGCATAATCTAATAAAGTTAAAAATACAGTCTAGTATGAAGTTGGAGGATGTTCAATTGTGGGTAGATTCCAAGAGTGTACAGAACATAATAGTAAGAAGGAAGAATCTATATAGAATCTATTTTTTTTCTCCAAAATAGACACTTTAGGTGGGAAAACCAGCTGTTGTTATATTCTGGCATTTTGCTATAGTTTACCTCATCTAACTTTTAGGACAATTTTGAGAAGAGTCATAAAAAAAAATTGAACCATCTATTTTCAACCATAAAATTGAAACCAGGTTTTTTATTCCATATGCTGTGTTTAATATTTTTAAATTATTTACTTATTTAGGTAAGAGGAAGAGAAAGAGGCAGGTAGAAAGAATGGGTGCACTAGGTCCTTTAGCCTCTGCAAATGAACCCCAGGTACAAAAGGTGGCCTCTGAATCTGGGTATAAAGGCTTCACAGGCAAGTGCCTTAACCACTAAGCCATCTCTCCAGCCAAGTTTTTCATTTTATAACTCACTCTTACTCTCCACTATGAAGGGTAAATAGCAGTCAAAGGTGACTGTAGGAAATAAGATTTATTAAGAAAAACAAGATTTTGAGATAAATAGGAGCTACTTTAATTTTAAAGAAACTAGTGTTGAAGTTGAGATGTGCACTTATTGTAAATGTAGTCAACATCAACTTTGTACTAAATACTTTCTGGAAATTATTCAGTCCTCAAAACAAATGTTTCATATAGCTATCAACTGGCAAGAAATTACAAACTTTACCTTCAAGCCTGACTCCAGAGCCTTCTTTGCAAACAAAAAAAAAAAAAAAAAAAGCCATGCAGTTTTGGAACAATGCTAGAAATGACATAACACAATATATGTAAGTGGGAAAATTCAAAGTTACATATTGTTCTTTTGTTTCATTTAGCTTGTATTTTCTCAACCTTCCCTTTTGTGTAGAAATTAGAATTCATCAATATAAACTGTTACATTCATTAATACCTCATATCTGATCTATTGTCTGGGCCATGGTCTATGAATATCTTTTAATATAATATCTGCATTTAGGAATGAGTCATTAGATTTTTAGAACATTTTAGAAACATTTTTCTTCAAATAGAGAATATGTCTTCAGTTAATATTTTCATCAAATATGTAGACCAGAGGGTCTCTTTGATAAGAATCCATCTCATATTTTTTGAGGCCGTTCCACCAATCTTGGACACTTTGAAGGGAAATTACCAAGTGTTGGATGCTTATTTTGTGTTCAGATCTGTGTGGGGCCATTGTTCTAAGGGAATAAGTTGGTTTTGGACCATTTAGGGGCCAGGCTCTACTAGGCAGATGTAAATACCTTTAGGCAGCTTGGAAACCTCTCCATATCTCCACAGACTTATATTTAAAAAAAAGTTCAAATGCATCCAAAAATTAGCCCAGAGGGGGTAGAGCTCAGTAGTAAAGCTTTTAACTGCAAAAGCCAGCCAAGGAAAAATATAAGAACACCCTTCCAGACTTGGAGCAATCCCTCCTGGTATTGTGAAGGTAATAACAATAGGCCAGGCATGGTGTCTCAAGCCAGAATTCCCAGTCCCAAGAAGACAGAAGCAGGAGGCCAACATGGCTGCACCATGAGAAGCTGTCTCAAAGAAAACAAAGGCTGTAATAATGAAGGGCTAATAAGGGCCCCAGGTGACAATAGAGGTGATGGTCATAACAACATGAAGCTGACCATTTGTCTAGTACTAAGTAAATTCGTTCAGCTACAGATGTCAGATTCTCTGAGAAATATTATTAATTTGCCAAAGTTAGAAATATCAGAGACATTTGAGAAGATAGATCTCTACTCCTTAACTGTCAAAGGGAAAATCTAGTATTAGACTGAATTCCTTCACACTTGAGACACATAGGAAGTCAGCATGAAACAGCCAAAGAATCTTCTCTCGCCAAAGATAATTTCTTGGGTGTTCTGACAGTAATTTGAGGCATTATTTTACCTTACCATATAACTTGAGTTATGTGGCCCAAGATAGGTGGAAATCACTGACCAAAGCCCGAGCATTTAGGAATAAGATCATGGAGTCATTTTCATGGTGAGGAAAGAAAGAAAGGCTTGTCCAGATCTTAGAATCCCCTTGTGTAACCTGCTCTACATTTCCATTTATCCATAGGTGTTTATAACCCATTTCTCCAAAGAAAGATAATATCATATGCCTATTACATAAATTAAGAATAATGTTGGAGAGACATGGAGAGGTGAAACTTACAATGGCTACAAATAGAAGATATTTTTTAATGTTTATTTTACCTCCAAGGACATATTTGTGTGTGTTAGTTAATATAGTATTTTTTTTGGGGGGGGGGGAGAAAGACAAAGGGAGTGGGGAAGTCTGGCATGCCAGGGCCTCCAGCCACTAAAATCAAGCTCCAGATGTGTGTGTCATCTCATGCATCTGGATTATGTGTGATGTGGGGAATGGAACATGGGTCCTTAGGCTTTCCAAGCAAGTGTATTAATCTCTAAGCCATCTTTCCAGCCTTATGTAGTCTCGTATTTATTTATTTAATAAGAATTTATGGGCTGGAGAGATGGCTTAGCGGTTAAGCGCTTGCCTGTGAAGCCTAAGGACCCCGGTTCGAGGCTCAGTTCCCCAGGTCCCACGTTAGCCAGATGCACAAGGGGGCGCACGCATCTGGAATTCGTCTGCAGAGGCTAGAAGCCCTGGCGTGCCCGTTCTCAATCTCTCTCTCTGTCCGTCTCTTTCTCTCTCTGTCACTGTCAAATAAATAAATAAATAATGAACAAAAAAAATTAAAAAAAAAGAATTTATAAGATTTGTATAGCTTACAAGATTAAATTATTTATTTATGACATCTTACAAAATATGTTACTCCTTAGTAATATAAAAAAAGAATTTAACATAATTCTATGATTGTTAAAATCTTTTTAAATTAAATTTTATTATTGATTTATTACTTTTTTTTCACAATTTTTATTAACATTTTCCATGATTATAAAAAATATCCCATGGTAATACCCTCCCCTCCCCCCGCATTTTCCCCTTTGAAATTCCATTCTCCATCATATTACCTCCCCATCTCAATTATTCTACTTACATGTATATAAAAACAACCTATTCAGTACCCTCCTACCTTCCTTTCTCTTCCTTTTATATCTCCTTTTTAACTTACTGGTCTCTGCTACTAAGTATTTTCCTTCTCATGCAGAAGCCCAATCATCTGTAGCTAGGATCCACATATGAGGGAGAACATGTGGCTCTTGGCTTTTTAGGCCTGGGTTACCTCATTTAGTATAATCCTTTCCAGATCCATCCATTTTTTTGGCAAATTTCATAACTTCATTTTTCTTTACTGCTGAGTAGAACTCCATTGTATAAATGTGCCACATCTTCATTATCCACTCATCAGTTGAGGGACATCTGGGCTGGTTCCATTTCCCAGCTATTATAAATTGAGCACCAATAAACATGGTTGTGCATGTACTTCTAAGGAAATGAGATGAATCCTTAGGATATATGCCTAGGAGTGCTATAGCTGGGTCATATGGTAGATCAATCTTTAGCTGTCTTAGGAACTTCCACACTGTTTTCCACAATGGCTGGACCAGATTGTATTCCCACCAGCAGTGTAGGATTCCTCTTTTTCCACATCCCCGCCAGCATTTATGATCATTTGTTTTCATGGTGGTAGCCAATCTGACAGGAGTGAGATGGAATCTCAATGTAGTTTTACTCTGCATTTCCCTGATGACTAGTGACGTAGAACATTTTTTAGATGCTTATATGCCATTCATATTTCTTCCTTTGAGAATGCTCTATTTAGCTCCAGAGCCCATTTTTTGATTGGCTTGTTTGATTCCTTATTATTTAACTTTTTGAGTTCTTTGTATATCCTAGTTATTAAGCGTCTATCACGTACATAGCTGGCAAAGAGTTTTTTCCCGTTCTGTATGTTGCCTCTTTGCTTTATTCACTGTGTCCTTTGCAGTGCAAAATCTTTGTAATTTCATGAGGTCCCAGTAATTAATCTGTGGTTTAATTGCCTGAGCAATTAGGGTTGTATTCAGAAAGTCTTTGCCAAGACCAATATGTTGAAGGGTTTTCCCTACTTTTCCCTCTAGCAGTTTCAGAGTTTCAGGTCTGATGTTAAGGTCTTTAATCCATTTGGACTTGTTCTTGTGCATGGAGAGATAGAAGGATCTGTTTTCATCCTTCTACAGATACATATCCAGTTTTCCCAACACCATTTGCTGAAGGGGCTGTCTTTTCTCCAATAAGTATTCTTGGTATTTTTATCAAATATCTGGTGGCTATAGCTACCTGGACTTACATCTGGGTCCTCTATTCTGTTCCACTGATCTACATGTCTGTTTTTGTGCCAGTACCATGCTGTTTTTGTTACTATGGCTCTGTAGTATAAGTTCAAATCAGATATGGTGATACCACCAGCTTTATTTTTGTTACTCAGTATTATTTTAGATATTTGAAGTTTTTTGTGATTCCAAATGAATTTTTTGATTGTTTTTTCTATTTCCATGAAGAGTGTCTTTGAAATTTTAATAGGGATTGCATTAAATATGTAGATTGCTTTTGGTAAGATTGGCCATTTTCACAATATTTATTCTTCCAATCCAGGAACAAGGGATTTTTTTCCACTTTCTAGCGTCTTCTGCAATTTATCGCTTGAGAGTTTTAAAGTTCTCGTTGTAGAGATTCTTTACTTCCTTGATTAGGTTTATTCCAAGGTACTTTATTTTTATTTATTTTTTATTTTTTGTTTTTTGAGGTAGGGTCTCACTCTAGCCCAGGCTGACCTGGAATTCACTATGGAGTCTCAGGGTGGCCTCAAACTCACAGCAATCCTCCTACCTCTGCCTCCTGAGTGCTGGGATTAAAGGCGTATGCCACCATGCCTGGCTACATTATTATTAATTTTTTTGATGCAATTGTGAATGGGAGTGATTCTCTGATTTCATCCTCTGTGTATTTGTTGTTAGCATATATGAAGGCTACTGGTTTCTGTGTATTTATTTTGTATCCTGCTACATGGCTGTAGGTTTTTATCAGCTCTAACAGTTTGCTAGTAGAGTCTTTAGGGTCCTTTATGTTTAGAATCATGTCATCTGCAAATAATGATAACTTGATTTCTTCCTTTCCAATTTGTATCCCTTTTATGTGTGTCTCTTGCTTTATTGCTATGGCTAAGACTTCCAAAACTATATTAAATAGAAGTGGGGACAGTGGACACCCTTGTCTTGTTCCTGATTGGAAAAGCTTCCAGTTTTTCCCCATTTAGTAATATGTTGGCTGTAGGCTTGTCATAAATAGCTTTTATTATATTGAGATATGTTCTTTCTATTCCCAGTCTCTGTAGGACTTTTATCATGAAGGGATGTTGAATTTTGTCGAACACTTTCTCTGCATCTAATGAGATGATTATGTGATTTTTGTCCTTCAACCCATTTATATAATGCATTACATTTAATGATTTGCATATATTGAACCATCCCTGCATCTCTGGGATAAAGCCTACTTGGTCAAGTTGAATGATCTTTCTGATATTTTCTTGTATTCTGTTTGCCAATATTTTGTTGAGAATTTTTGCATCTATGTTCATGAGAGAGATTGGTCTGTAATTTTCTTTTTTTGTTCTATCTTTGCCTGGTTTTGGTATCAGGGTGATGCTGGCTTCATAGAAAGAATTTGGTAGAATTCCTTCTTTTTCTATTTCCTGGAAAAGTTTAAGAAGCAATGGTGTTAGCTCTTCCTTGAAGGTCTGGTAAAATTCAGCAGCAAATCCATCTGGGCCTGGGCTCCTTTTAGTTGGGAGATTATTGATAAATGTTTGGACCTTCGTGCTTATTATAGGTCTATTTAAGTGATTAATCTCATTTTGCTTTAATTTAGTTAGTTCATATAAATCAAGGAAATCATTCATTTCTTTCAGGTTTTTATACTTGGTGGAGTATATGCTTTTATAGTATTTCCCTATGATTTTTTGAATGTCTCTGAAATATGTTGTGATGTTACCTTTTTCATCTCTGATTTTATTAATTTGTGTCTCTTCTCTCTTTCTTTTGGTTAGATTTGCTAAGGGTTTATCAATCTTGTTTTTCCTTTCAAAGAACCAACTCTTTGTTTCATTAATTCTTTGGATTGTTCTTTTTGTTTCTATTTTATTAATTTCTGCCCTAATCGTTATTATTTCTTCCTGTCTACTGATTTTTGGTTTGCCTTGTTCTTCTTTTTCCAAAGCTTTTGGGTGAAGCATTAGGTCATTTACTTGCGGCCTTTCTAATTTCTTAGTATAGGCACTTGAAGCTGTAAATTTACCTCTTAGAACTGCCTTCATTGTGTCCCAGAGATTTTGGTATGTTGTGTTCTCATTATCATTTGACTCTATACATTTTTTGATTTCCTTCTTGATTTCTTCATTGACCCATTCATCATTTAGTAGTGTATTGTTTAGTTTCCATGATTTTGTGTATGCTCTATATCTTTTATTGCTATTTATTTGCATTTTAATTCCATTGTGGTCAGATAGAGTGCAAGGAAGTATTTCAATTTTCCTGAATTTGTTAAGATTTGTTTTGTGTCCTAATAAATGGTCTATTTTAGAGAATGTTCTATGTGCTGCTGAAGACAAAACCAGCTCTGTAGAAAATACTTGAAAGAATACTCCATGCTAATGAAAAAGAAAAGCACACATATAAGGAACCAGGAAAAAACAAACAATCCTCAAATACTAGTTAACACAAGACAGCAAAGGTAAAACCAGAAGAACTACAAAAAAAAAAAATGGCAAAAATGAACACATACCTTTCAATAATATCTCTTAATATCAATGGCCTGAGTACCCCAACCAAAGCACATAGGTTTGCAGACTGGGTTAAAAAGCAGGATCCTACAATTTGTTGTCTCCAAGAATCTCACCTTTCTACAAAGGATAGACATTATCTTAGGGTGAAAGGTTGGAAAACGATGTTTAAAGCAAATGGGCCTAGAAAACAAACAGGGGTTGCTATCCTAATATTTGTCAAGGTAGACTTCAGTCCAATGTTAGTCAAGAAAGATAAGGAAAGTCACTTTATATTGATTAAGGGCACACTCCAACAGGAGACATTACAATCCTAAACATATATGCACCTAACACAGGGGCTCCCAAATTCATCTAGCAAACATTATTTGAAATAAGGTCACAGATAACACCAAACACAGTGGTGGTGGGTGATTTTAATACACCACTCTCATCAATTGGCAGGTCATCCCAGGAAAAAAATAAACAGAGAGGCATCTGGACTAAATGAGGTCATAGAAGGAATGGGCCTAACAGATATATACAGGACATTTCATTCAAATGCTGCTGAATATACATTCTTTTTTTTTTTTTTTTTTGAGGTAGGTTCTCTCTCTAGCCCACTCTGACCTAAAATTATTCTAAGGCTGGCCTCAGACTCACAGTGATCCTCCTACATTGGCCTCCTGAGTGCTGGGATTAAATACATGCACACACCAGCAGAGGCCATGGCTTCTAACTGCTGCAAATGAACTCCAAATGATGGTGCCAATTTGTGCATCAGACTTTACATGGATACTGGGGAGTTGAACTGGAATGGTCAGGCTTTGTAGGCAAGTGCCTTAACCACTGAGCAAACATTTTTAGAAAGGTTCTGCTCTTATGTCCCCTCCCCCACCCATTCTCCTGGCCTCCTTTTCAGTGCTTCTTGTTCACCGGGTCCTCAGTCAGTCTGTAGTGCCACATTTTTACCAAACCACTACCTAACAGTCCCTGGACCACTCCTAGAGCATTGACTTATGCAATATTATTCAAATGCAAAATATATATTTTGTACTCCAAAAGAATATTGAGGATTTGGAGAGCATTTAAAATCTTAATATATTTCTTATTTACTAAGCTATTCCTTGGGTTATTTCAAAGTCGGTCTAAATTCTTGAGTTGTATAGCTGTAACATTTTAATTTCAGAGTAAATAACATTGGCTTTGTCCTAAAAATTAAAATAGAGTTAAAACTTTAGTTTATTTTGTCACTGCACTTAATTGAATGTCTCAATTTCAAATATAAATATATATGAAAATGAAATTTGGCATGATGGAGACTTACAATCAAATTGCAGCCTTTCCACTTATTGTGTAAACTTAAATCTTCTCAGGGCAAGAATTCACCTTTTTATCTGATAAATAAGGGTGATAAGTTGTATGTCCTATCATAACTGTGGTAATTAAATTAAATGACAAATACCATATACTAGGTATATAAGAGTGGTCACTAAATAGGAATTACTATATTTATTATCATGAGGAGGGTTTGAAAATAAGTGACTATCAATGTTTTCGTTTAACGGGGGCCAGAGTGGAATCCCTTGTTCCCATCACAGTGTTCTTTGCTCTGAGTGTGGGGTGTCAATATCAGATAAAGGGAAGTTACACCGAGTAGCAGTTCAGGCTCTGACTGAGGGTGTCCATGTTCTCACCTTCTCCTTTGTTGCCTCTGACCTGACGACCTCCTTCATAAAAATAGTATAAACGATGCTGGAGGGAGGGCACGGCAGCTCAAGGTGCTTGCTTGTGAAGCCCACAGCCCAAGTTTAATTCCCCAGTACCCACGTAAAGCCAGATGCACAAAGTGGCACAAATGTCTGGAGTTCATTTGCAGCAACAGGAGACCCTGGCATGTCCACTTTATAAATAAATAAATAAACATTAAAAACTATAATTGCTCATTAGCATTTTGCCTGCCAGAACTATGATACAACCATAGCAACAACAGTAAAGGTAGTATAAGAAATGAGGGCTTTTGGGGCTGGAGAGATGGCTTAGCGGTTAAGCTCTTGCCTGTGAAGCCTAAGGACCCCGGATCGAGGCTCGGTTCCCCAGGTCCCACGTTAGCCAGATGCACAAGGGGGCGCCCGCCTCTGGAGTTCGTTTGCAGTGGCTGGAAGCCCTGGCGCACCCACTCTCTCTCTCTCCCTCTATCTGTCTTTCTCTCTGTGTCTGTCCCTCTCAATTAAATAAATTAAAAAAAAAAAAAAAGAACTGAGGGCTTTTTCTATTGTGCTATGTGGTTTTATTTATTCTATTTTGTTCTTTTTCACTGAGCACAGAAAATGAAAGGTATGCCCTAACCTCAAAGTTTTGAGTCCCCATTCCCTCACTTAATAATCAGATCAATAACCCAAGTCTCTGCTCTGAGAGCAGAAGAAAACCGCCCCTCCGAGTGTCCCTTCTTACAGACAGTTCTCCAATACTCTTAGAGTGAAAGACAGCAAACAAAACTGTTAGCCTATTGATTTACCAGCAGGGCTTAAAGGGCCATGTCTAACAACAGTTTGCTTTAAAAGGCTGTAATCATCTCATGAGGATGTGCACGGCCTGGTCTGTTGAAACCAGTTTTGTTTCTTCCAAGAGGGCACATTTGCTACAGATTCTCATTAGCTTGATGAAAAATATGTTGGCTTCAGGGTTTTGTTTTAACTGCATTTGGAAACTGCTGCCAGTAAGTGTTAGTACAATACAGTTATGAAAGTCATTGTGGATGAGAAAAAATACACTATCTACACTATAATTTATGAAAAATTACATGCCTGGGATGTGGAGCAGCTGGGTTCTAGATCAGCTACGATTATTTTAAAATTGATATTTATTTTTCTTATAAATGAAGTAATAATTGAATTTGACAGCAGAATGGAAATGTATTTTTTTCTATGTGAATTTTTATGGATGTAATGAAAAATAAACAAGAAGAACGCTATCTTTATTCATCCCTAATCTGTACCCAGGGAGCTGAGAATAAGTTTTCCATTTTATGAAATTGTTTATAGTGGTCAGATCTTTCTTGGAATTACTCCCTGTGTAATACTTAGACTTGTAGAGACCAGAGTACAAAGGGAAGTGGGATTCCTAAATTTTTCTGCTACAATCTGCTAGCTGCAGTTTGTGTGTTACTCCTAACGGTATGCACTCTCAGGAACGATCTTCAGCATCACCACTCTGCTCACATTCATGCTTGGGCCTCAAATATTCAAAATGCTCTTCCACTTTCAAAATACCTATTAGCCAGTTGTGGTTGCACAAAACTTTAACCCCAGCACTTGGGAAGCAGACATAGGAGGATTGCCATGAGTTCGCGGCCATCCTGAGACTACATAGTGAGTCCCAGGCCAACCTGTGCTAGAGTAAGATCCTACCTCAAAAAAAAAAAAAAAAAAAAAAAAAAAAAAAAAAAGGATAAATAAAGTACCTATTGGGTTGGTGAGTGCAGCATTTGGTGAGCTATCACCAAGTCCCTGTAAATAGCATGAAGCCATGCACAAAGGCACCAGAACGTCACAACATGTGACCAGTTCTTACTCGCATGGATGGCTGTAAACATCCTCATATAAAGGAGTGTGAAGAAACTGCTTCCACTTACATGCTTCTGTCATCTGCTTGATTTTCAAATCCTTATTCGTCTGAATTTTCCAGACAAGAAAATAAATGTACTTCCATGCCTTATGCAGAGGTTCACAGTGATTTTTTTTATTTTAGGTCTCATTCTCTAGCTTATTTTTATAAATACTTTTATTCACTTATTTGAAAGCAGAGGGAGACAGACAGCCAGCCAGAATGGGTCTACCACAGCCTCTAGCCACTTCAAAAGAATTCCAGATGCATGTGCCACATGGGTTGTGGGGATTAGAATCTGGATTCTAAGGTTATACAGGCAAGCACCATAACCACTGAGGCATCCCTCCAACCTCTAGCTTCTCTTTGTATCTTCTAATTCCTACAAACCAGAAGTTAGAACTATTCTTTCTGGGAAAACATATGTAAGTGATGATGGAGAACACATCAAATAACATCAAAAAGAGCATTTCTGGCTGGCCAAATGTTAATGTTACTAAGATTATTAAACATTTCAATAACTGATTAACAAACTGAATGTTTTATTGAAAATAATTTCTCTCCCTTTGTCAGCTAGAGATATTCAGAAAGAGAGCATATGTGTAGATGGTTCTTCCCCCATCCATTTTGGTGATAATCTTTACCTCAATCAATAGTATCTTCAGAGATTTCAGAATTAGGGCTGGGGAGATGGCTCAGCAGTTAAAGCCACTTGATTGTAAAGCCTGAAGGCCCAGGTTCAATACCCATGTACAGCCACTTTGTGCATGTATATCTGTAGTTTATTTGCAGAGGCAGGAATGAATATATATGGGGACACACACACACACACACACACACACACACACACACACACATATATATCTCCCAGAATTGTAATTATCTAGTCTTGCAATTTCTTCTACATTTATTTGGACTTTTCATGCATCATGCTTTGAACACCTAGTAAAATTCCTATGGACTCCATCCCACTGAACCCATTACCACCCTGAGCACAGTTTCAAAACAATATCATAACACCTACTGATGCACATGCTGATATTTGATTGGCTGTGAGTCCCTGATTTCGTTATTGTGCTTTACACCTGGTTAAGTATTCCATATTAACTCCCATTACTTCATTTCTATACCAGCCCAATTTAATCAACGCATGCACTATACAATGCTTCCATTACAATTCAATGATTGCTCTTATTGGATAATCCTGGGCCAAAACTCTAGAGAAGTGCATCTCAAACACAAAATACTATAGCCATTTAATGAATGTGGTAACTTATTAAGATACACATTGTTGTTATAGACATGCCTGATGTAAGGATTGACTTTTCCCTAATTATCTGTCAACACATGTGGCTCACACATTTGTTTCTAGAGTTCAGATCTTGTTTTTGGCTTTCTAATGTATGATAAATTTATGTTTCTATTTCTTAATATATTTAGTTTTTCAACATATATAATAATATATATATAATTATTTAATAATATATATATTACAATAGACTGTTATATATTTACCATAATAGACTTTTAAAAGTACTTTAAAGCATATATTAACATAAAATTGTAAAGTGAATATTACCATCTCTGTAGTTCACTTGTTAGTCAAATAATCAAATAAAAACATGTTAACATGGGCTAGAGAGATTACTTGGTGGCTAAAGATTCTTGCTTGCAAAGCCTGATTTGATCCTCCAATAACCACGTAAAGCCAGACACACAAAGTAGCTTATGTGTCTGGTATCTGTTTGCAGTAGCTGGAGGCCCTGGTGCACCCATTCTGTCCCTCCCCCCATCTTTCTCTCCTTGCTTCTTGCTTTCCAATGATAAAAACAAATATTTTTTTAAAAAATATATTTATTTGAGAGTGACAGGTAGAAAGTGAAAGAGGCAGATAGAGAGAGAGAGGGAGAATGGGCATGCCAGGGCCTCCGGCCACTGCAAACGAACTCCAGACGCATGCACCCCCTTGTTCATCTGGCTAATGTGGGTCCTGGGGAATCGAGCCTCGAACCGGGGTCTTTAGGCCTCACAGGTAAGTGCTTAGCCGCTAAGCAATCTCTCCAGCCCCAAAACAAATATTTTTAACCCATGATAACTTATGCAATACTTAAGATATTTCACTAATTTCCAGGCAAATATTTTTATGATGATTTTTTATGACAACCTAATGATTTTCAATTGTATAAAAGTTTTAAAGTACTAATACATTCTTAAGTGTCAATTTTGGATGCATATGCCATAGATTTTTTTCATTTACACTGAAGTGTTCAACAGGGTTATCCAGAGTTAATAAAAGATATTTATGCATAATAAATATTGGCCTTTTAATAAATTTTCCCTTAATTTTAACTTCTAAAATTATACAATCACAAAAAAGCAACCTCAGTTTTCTTAGCTCCATGTCTAGTGATTTTCATGAAATTATCTTGTTGAAATCATCTTTTCATAATTCTTTCTTAACTTTTTCTAAAAAGGCAAAACATGAAATCAGAGAATAAAACTAGCCTGTGTGGCTACATGCATTGTAAAGACTAAAACAACTAAAGCTTTGACAGGAAATGGTCTCTTCCCATAAGGCCACAGCAGACAAATGTTAAGCAGTAATTGGTGTTTCCAGAGCACTTTTGTCAAATGTCAGACAAGATAGCATGCTTTCCGCAAGAAGCTGCCTTTCTTCTTGGGAAGAGTTTAATTATCTAAATGAGTTAGGCATCAAGTCAGGAGCTGAGAGAATAGCCTGTCACAACTTGTCAGAACAAAAAATTGAAGAAAATAAGTAAATAGAGATGATTTTGAAAATATCTCAAGCATCGATAGTTTCACAACTTATTTTGAAGACCAAGGTGATTACAGGCTCCAGTGGAAATGAAAAGCACGCACAAGTGCTTCCATGTTTTTGATTTAAAGAGAACTACAAGATGACGAAAATGTATCTCATTCATTTCCCTATTTAAATACTGATTTCTCAATTCCCATTCTGTTTCCACTGGCCAGAAGGCATGGCTAACATGCCAACTTCAACAAGTGACATAACAAAATACTACCCAAATCATAAAGTATAAATTTGGGGCTAGGTTTTATCTGAGGATTTTGAAATATTTAATATCAAAGTATATTTATTCAATAAAAATGAATATTAAATTTAAATGTTACTGATTGCAAGCATTGAGGGAGTAATTATATCTATAAATAATGTCACTACTTCCTGAGAAAGTACTAATGAGATTGGATATTTAAAAAAAATAATCAGAACTCAGAGAGTATGCTATTTAAAGGAAAAAATCTTTTAAAAAACTAGCCACCTGTTTGTTTTTTTTTAAGGAGAGTGTAAGAATCATTTACCAGTTTAAGAGGGAGTATATCTAAGATTTTTGCAGGAGCAAATAAAATGGAGGTCATTTATTGCAGAAGTTTAGATTAATTCTCAATCTAAACTTGCACATAGCTCTTGTTATCTGTAGTTCATTTAACCATCTAGAGACATACTGATGTTTTAGGGAAAGTAAGAATTGTGCATGTGTCGTCACGGTTTACACTGGAATTAATGGAACGAGAGATGGCTCTAAAGGGTGCTTGCTTGTAAAGCCTACCAGTCTGGGTTTGATTCTCCACTACATAAAGCCAGATTCACATAATGGCACATGCATCTGAAGTTCACTTGTCATGGCAAGAGGCCCTGAAGTGCCAATTCTTTCTCGCTCCTCTCTGCCTCTCGTCAATAAAACGTTTTTTAAAGGAAAAAGCAAAATTTTGAACAACTTTCGGTTACTAAAAGTACAGGAAATCTAAAAAAAAACAAAACTGCAAGAATGGTGGAAGCAAACCAGAAAGATTTGTAAATAACTTCATATGAAGAGAGCAGGGAATACATTTTTTTCACTCCATCATAGAAGCAATGCAATTTTCTCTTCATTCCATCTTTGTGCTCATGTGGACAAATGAGCCACTGACCAGATTAGTATTTGCAAAGAATGACTGAATTGTGACAGTTCTTGTGTTGATTTTGCCACCTGAAAGTGTGAAAATCTCACCAACATTCACAGCTGGAGAAGACAGATGTTTGGAAAACCAAATGAATGCAAACATATCCCATTATGTTTTCTTATGTGACTTGTAGCCAATAATTTAAATCATAACTAATTGGCATAATGTTCTTTTAATTTCATAATTTCTGTGCTTAGTGTTAAAATATATTTCTGCAGTAAGGAGCAAGCTATGGTGACATATGCCTGTAATTTCAGCATTTGGTAGGTAGAAGCAAGAGTATCACTAATTCAGGGCCAAGCTGGACTACACAATAAGACCTTATCTCCACAATAATTACAAAACCATACATGCATATGTATTATTATAAACACACCCATAGCATTTTGATCATTGTCAGTGCCTGACTGAACATCATGACTCTTCTGAACCGTGGTCAGGTGTGTTGTCCATTGTACCACTGGCCCAGTGGTTGCACTATGTATTTTTAGTACTGAAAGTCTGATATAAACTACATGTTATGAATCTTAAAATTTATTTTTGAGAATAACCAATGAGTTTGACAGTCTAAAATTATATCTGTAAACGTTTAATAATGTAAAATCTTAATCCTGCTCTTTCCCTTTTGGTGAAGACTATATTAGAGAAAAGCCATGTTGGGCTGGGGATATGGCTTAGCAGTTAAAGGTACTTGCTTGCAATCCGGCTGGGCCAGATTCCAATGCCCAGTATCCATGTAAAACCAGATAAACACAGCAGCACATGCATCTCGAGTTTATTTACAGTGACAAAGGCCTGGGAGCGATCAGACTCTCCCTCCCTCCTTCTTCTCTCTCTCTTTCCTCACAAACACGTAAAAATATTTTTTTTAATATTTTTTGTTCATTATTTATTTATTTATTTGAGAGCTACAGATCCAGAGAGAAAGACAGACAGAGGGGGAGAGAGAGAGAATGGGCGCGCCAGGACTTCCAGCCTCTACAAACGAACTCCAGACGCGTGCGCCCCCTTGTGCATCTGGCTAACGTGGGTCCTGGGGAATCGAGCCTCGAACCGGGGCCCTTAGGCTTCACAGGCAAGTGCTTAACCACTAGCCATCTCTCCAGCCCAAAAATATTTTTAAAAAGGAAAACCACACTTATTTCTTTATATACCCTACAGCAATATAGTATATTAGTTTTTGACAGTATCTTTCTGTCAAGCTCTGGCTGCTCTTGAACACGTGAACCTCCTGCTCTTGCCTCTATTTCCCAAATTCCCAAGTGCCGAGATTAAAGGCCTGTTCCAGCTTCATTTTTTTTTATTCCTTTTGAGAGTGGTCAAATTTCAATCTACTGCTCATTTTACATGTTACCTTTTTTAAAAATTTTGAGTTTTGTGAGTTCCTTGTATATTTTGTCTATCATTCCTTGTCAGAGACAGATATGTCCTTTGCAAACATTTCTCCTACCTTGTAGGTGGTTTTCTGGGAAGAAGCTTCATAGCTTGATGTTATCCCACTGGCCCTTTGTTATTACTTTTTAAAATTTTGTTTCTTGTGCTTTTGGAATCTTGCCCCAAAATCCTTGTCCACTATAATGCCCTGAAGTATTTGCCTAATGTTTTGGTCTGTAGTTCATACATTCAGATCTCACAGTCAGCCTTTAATCCAGTCTGATTTTATTTTTGTAACTGCTAAGAGGCAGGAATCTCTTTCTATTCTTCTACATGTGGCTACCCCATTCATTAAAAAGATAGTCCTTTCTAAAATGTGCACTTTTAGTATCTCTGTGAAAAATCAGTTGGCAATGGATATAGGGGTCTACTTCTAATATCCCTATTCAGACCCATTAGTGTATGCAGGGGTTGTTCTTTATGCCAATATTGCAATACTGTCTCTTGCGCTCACTCACTCGTGCTCTCTCACACTCTCTCTCTCTTTAATTACCATAACTTTGGAGTATAGTGTGAAATCAAATCAGATAGAGTAATGCTTTTTTATTTACTCTTCTTGCTCAAGACAGCTTTGGCTATTGAAGAGTTTATGTAGGTCCATACAAAAGCTAGAGTTTGTTTTTTCTAGGACTATGAGGAATGCCATTGTTATTTTAATAGGAATTGCATTGATTCTGTAGACTGCTTTGGCACATGTGGACATTTATTTTTTTTTATTAGTCATGTATATACTCAGTGTGAAAACAGCATATATTGGTACCATCCTTAGCCTCACCATGCCCTCTGCCCTCCAAAGGGACCTTCCACATTGGGGATGTCATGGGGATAGTGGATCGTGCATTGTGAGGGTAGTGATCAGTTATGGGGAAGAGGCAATGTCTCTATGAATAATGTCCCAACTTGTGGCTCTAACAATCTTTCTGCCTCCTCTTCTGCAAATTTCCCTGAGCCATGTTGGATCTATTTTAAGTCTATTTCAGTTATGAGGGCTTGAGAGACTCTGCATCTCTGGACCTCTGACTTGGTAGGAGTTGAGTGTCCTTCATTGTTTATCTTCATCTTTGTGCTGGTACCAGGTTCATCATGAAAGCAGCACTCTTGCTCATTTCCCCAATTACTCTATGGTTTCAGCTGAGGCCCTGATGAAGTGCGATGAGCTGATTCTTTACTCAGGTCTGCATCTATCTGAAAAAGAGAAGCAAATTCTCCAGTGGAGAGTGAAGTCAGCACTGGATAAATGGGATAACCATTATTAGTTTAGAGAAAGTTTAATAGGTGTAGGCCCTCTTGTAGCCCAAGATTGGTGGGAGCTTGATATTGGAGAGTTAACTTATTTTTTGGATATGATTCTGACTTGTTTCCCAATTCCAGCTATGGGCTCTGTTCCATTGAGCAATTAGCCAATTCAAGAGCAGTTGGTTACCCACCATGGCTGTGTGCTGCTATTGCACTTGGGTGAGCATCATGTCAGGTTATTTGCTGCTGAGTAGCTTAGACCATGAATTGCTTGGATATATGTTCCCCCCGTTGCTCATGTAGTACCTCTGGCACTAGATAAGCTAACTGTTTGGGGACTGACTCTCTTCCAGATTCCGGCAAGGTCTCTCCCTGTTACATACCAACAGCATATAAGTATCATCTTGGCAGTAGGTTCTTACATCTAACCTTTGGTGAGTAATCAAGTGCTCTGACAGAAGTCTGTCTTCTTACATGTGGACATTTTAATAATATTTATTCTTCTAATCCATCAACTGGGTTGCATTCCCATATCTTTGTGTCACTACAATTTCTTTTACAACATTCTATACTTTTCATTGTAGAAATCTTCTATCTCTTTAGTCAAATTTATTTCTAGCTATGTATTGCCATAGCCATTGTGAATGAATTTGCTTTTATTCATTCCATCTTCAGATATATAACTTTTGGCATATGGCAATGCTACTGGATTTTGTGTATCCATGGGATATGCTGCTATCCTGCTGAATTAGTTTGGTCTAGTATTTTTTGTAGAGTATTTGGAGTTTTCTATATATAAGATGCATTATCTGGAAATAGGGACATTCTGACTTCTTCCTTTCCTATTTAGATGTACTTTCTCATCTTAACCACTCATGCTCAGACACCTAGTACTATACTAAACAGCTGAGGAAACTGAGGAGGGCATCAACTTTTCCAGCCTCTTAAGTAAAATCCCTTAGCTTTTGCATATTCAATATTTCTAGATGTTGACTGGATTTATATAGCCTTTGTACATAATTTGAGTTGTTTCAGAGTTTTTATTATAAAAGGTTATTGAATTTTATTAACTGTTCTTTATGAGTCTGTTAGTCTGAATGGTGTTTTCCAAATGACTACTGGTGTGACTGTGTAGTCTTTGCCCCTGATTCTGTTGATATAATGTATCAGGCTTCTCTTTGCATCGATGTTCTTCAAGAATATTGGCTTCTGGGCTGGAGAGATGGCTTAGCGGTTAAGCGCTTGCCTGTGAAGCCTAATGATCCCAGTTGGAGGCTCAATTCCCCAGGACCCATGTTAGCCAGATGCACAAGGGAGCGCACACGTCTGGAGTTAGTTTGCAGTGGCTGGAAGCCCTGGCATGCCCATTCTCTCTCTCTCTCTCTCTCTCTCTCTCTCTCTCTCTCTCTCTCTCTCTCTGCCTCTTTCTTTCTCTGTCTGTTGCTCTCAAATAAGTAAATAAAAATAAACAAATTATAAAAAAGAATATTGGCTTCTAGGTTCCTTTTATTTTCCTTATATGGTTTTGGCATCAGCATTTTTGATGAATAATCTCCTCCTCATTTTTGGCACACTTAAGAATAGGTGATAATGCTTCTTAAAGTGTTTGGTAGAATTCAGCAGTGAAACCATCTGGTCCTGGACTTTCCTTTGGTAAAAGACTTTAGTCTCTGATTAGGTTTGGTTCTGCTCTGGTCAGGTTGTCTGTTTCCTGTAATTCAACCTTATTGAGATGTACATGTCCAGAACTTCCTCTATGTTCCATGTTATTGAATTTGTTTGTGTATAGTTGTCCATAATAATCTCTAAAGATCCTTTGTGTAAGTGTACTATCAGCTGTGATGTCTTCCTTTTGACCTCTTATTTTATATATTTTCATCTCTCATTTTCATAGCCTTGCTAAGGATTTATCAATATTGCTTATCTTTCCAAAAAAAAAAAAAAGCTTGTGTCATTGAGAATGTGGAAAAAATGGGGGGGGGGAGCACACTGATGTTAGAAATGTAAATTGGTAAAGATATTGTAGAGAACAGTATGGAGTTTCCTCAAAATATTGAAAACAGGGCTGGAGAGATGAACCATCAATTAAAAAGTTGCTTGCAAAGCCTAACAACCCAGGTTCAATTCCCCAGTACCCACTTATAGCCAGATGCACAAAGAGGTGCATGTGTTCTGGAGTCAGTTTGCAAAGGCTAGAGGCTCTGGCCATACCATTCTGTCTCTCTCTCTGTCTCTCTCTTACTCTTTTTCTGCTTCCAATAAATAAACCACTTATTTGATTACTTATTTTTAACTTGTTACTTATTTGTTCCTTAATTAATATCTTATTAATTCATCCATTTTATAGTGTTATTGAGCATATATAGTATAGATATTGTACAGTACATTGACATTGTAATAAACATTATGACCTTAGCCTGGAGAGATAGCTCAACAGTTTAAATGCATTTGCTTGCAAAGCCTGAGGGCCCAGGTTCAATTTCCCAGTTCCCACATAAAGCCAAATACACAAAGTGCAGCATACATTTGGAGTTATTTGCAGCAGCATGAGGCCCTGGAGTGACCATCCATTGTCTCTTTCTTTCTCAAATAAATAAAAATATATTTTATATAAATTATGCTACTATCGAAGACATGATCTTGATTTACTAAAAAAAAAGAAAAAGTATTTATTTATATGTATATGTGCCTATGTTTTTAAACTTGAAAATTGGTAAAATGACTAGAAACATTGAGCAATGAGAGATGCCACACTATAAGAGCAAACTGCCAGAAAAAAAATGAAGAAAACTTTTTATGCAGCCTTACACCTTCGAGTCCAGGCAGGGAACTTGACATTGGAGCTCTGTAGACATTACACTAGGCAAGATGGGTGTTACTTGATGTCGGCTTTTAGCTGTTGAACCCATAAATAGTCCACAAGCACTAGTGATTACATCATTTTGACTAGTCACTGAAACTTGTGCTTCTGACCCCTGGTGACTTTCAGTAGAAAGAGGGTCAAAGCAGCACAGATGGCCTCAGAATACAGACTGCTGAGGTCTGACCTTGAATTTGTTGCGCAAGGCAAGGGCCTCAACAAAGGCAGTTTCTTTGGCAGGTGCTAAGGCCTGAGGCTCCAGGCTGGTGTAGCTTATTACAATGCAAGCACAACCTGGCCTGGTGGACTATTGCATGCATGTGTACATTAGTCAGCACAGTTATATATCAGCCCCGGACACCAGGGAGCTCCTGAATGCACTTCCTCGGGGGGCAGTAAGTGGTTCATCATTCTGCATCCAGAACTGCAGCTGAGGCTTTAGGATACCTGACCTTTAATGATGTGTCCGATCCAAAGGCTTGAGCGTAAAAAATACTTGCACAGGTTGGCATGAGTTTAAGATGATAATTATGGTAAGCTGGGCATGCGGGTATCACAGTCATCAAGAAATTTATGGGATGGAAACGATAGGAACTGTGTACACTTTAGAGGACCATGTGACCGAGGAATTGGCCCTGGCTGGGAACACCTGCCTGCACAGCCTCTGAGCAGTGTCAGCCCCGAAACCTTGTTAAGGCAATTTTTCAGATGCTCTGCCCTGAAATGCTTTTCTAGAGGCCGGATACTTTTAGGCAATACAATTCCACTTGGAGAGCCAAAGAAAGGGCACTGTTGTGTATCAGCGTGAAAGTGCCTGTTCAAATAAACGCCATGGATTCAGTACTATTCAGTGGAACTCATCTGCAGGGTTGAAGTGCTCAAAAAAGCAACAGAAGTCAAGAGGTTTAGAATAAGATGGGTTAGAAAGAATATATTCACAGCGGCCTGGTGAATAGATCGTTGACTTCACAAAGAACGATGAAAACGTGGTCTCAGTACTGCCCTCTGTTCGAAGAGACATGGTGAAAGCATCTACGTTCCTCTCCACGCATCCATTCCTGGGATGATCACACCTCATCCTTAAATTAAAGGGATTTAAAATCATCTAGGGTTATACCTCTCAGGGTGTTTATGGGAGGCATTCCCACAGAAAGGCTTAAGGGAAGAGGAAAGATAGATGACAACATACCATGGGCTGAGTTAGTAGATTAAAGACAAGGGGAAAAAACATGAAAGTTACCTGAGTATCAGGTAAGTCTCTACTTTCTGAATGCAAATGTGGTGTCATCAACTGCCTCACAAACCTTCCATTTAGCCATGATGCACTGTGTCATTTCAAAGCATGAGTGAAAACAGAGCCCTCTTTCCTTAAGTTGCTTTTGTCAAGTACTTTGCCGAAGCATTGGGGAAAGTAGACAGTCCCCAGAAATGGTGCATACATAGTGACCAACTGTAGGAGCTGTTGGGGTTCCCACCAACTGTCATTGCAGGTTGTGGATTCTGGCATGGCAATTAGACTCCATGCTCAGCTGCTCAGGGTTTTAACTGTCTTCCATTCTCCATTGTTCCTGGGACAACAGTAAGAGATCCTTGAACCCAAGTACACACTGGGCTTTGATTATTAACATGGGTCAATGCTCCAGACGCGAGGAGTTTTATATCCCAATTTTGGTGAGTGTATGGGTGAGAGGAACCTTTTACATCTATCTTAGTGTCTTGTTCATGTAAGAATGATGAGTCTGAATGCACAGTTAAGAATTTCTGAGCCATAGAAAATACACCACCTCCCTGAAGCTGCCATCACTAGAGGAACTCAACTCTGCCCAGGATTGGTGAGCTCCTCCACCTGAGCTAAGCGGCATAAACAAATGAGAAGGAGCTAGAGAGCTGACTCAGTAGTTAAAGATGCTTGCTTGTAAGCCTAGAATCCCAGTGGCCCAGGTTTGATTCACCAGTACCCAAGTAAAGCCAGATAAACAAAATGGTGCATGTGTCTGAAGTTCACTGCAGTAGCAAGAAGGCCCTAGTGTTCCCATACTCGCTGTCTATCTGTCCACCTCTTTGTGTCTCACTCTCAAATAAATAAAATTAACTTTAAAGCACAGGAATGGTGACTTTAGGACTCTAACTTATTTTTTTTTCTAACTTATTTTTAAAAGTAAGGAGAATGTAATTTTGGACTTTTTTGGATTTGGCTTGTAATAGTATTTTTTGAATTTTAATATCTAGAAATTTGATATTGGCAATTAGTTTAGGTATAAAATTATGGCAACTTCACTTATCTAATTCATAAATTGAAGGTCTCTATGCCTTTTATGATTGGCATATAAGACTGCTGCCATATAATCTTATTGCCAAACTTGTGATATCCTTTATACAGATAATTTGATTCAAAAATTAGAAGAGGTACGTTCTTGAGAACTTAATTTTTAATAAGTTGAATTTCTGAGACATCATATATACTTATATATACATCTATATTTCATGATGCTACATGTAATTATATATGTACATATATGTATATATTAACCTCAAGTATATGTAAACTTGCACAACCTGAACAGTGCATGTTCATCTCAGATTTAATTTTTCTACTCTTTTTTAAAATTAATTAATTTGCATGGGGGAGCAGAGGGCTTTTCTTGCTATTAATTGTTTCTCCAGATAGGGGAGTGAGCAAGTGGTCTTCAGGCCCTGAATTATCTGTGCCTGGGTGGATAAGTCTGAATAATTCTGATTCCTTTTTAAATTTCTCTAAGAGCAGAGAGTGCATAGAGAAGAGCATTGGCATGCCAGGGCCTAATTACCACTGCAAAAGAATTCCAGACACCTGCACCATGTTGTACATTTGGCTCTACATGGGTACTTGGTAATTGAACTGGGCAGCAGACTTTGCAAGCATGCTCTGTGAACCACTGAGCCATCTCTGCAGCCCAAGTCTAATTCTTGACCTTACTTAGCAAACCCTGACATGTTCACAAAAAAAGCTGTCTTCTCCAAAATAGTCCTTTTCAATAGTAATTCCACTTTGAAAGCCGCCTTCTTCTACTCTCAACTGAAGTCCCAGAAATATGGCTGTCATTATTTAATTTTGCTCAGAGACTGAAACTGTATATGCTTGTCAACTTGATGGGATTTAAAAATACCATGCAAACAAATATCTGGCTCTACCTATGAGGGGTTTTCTAAATTAGGTTAAATGAGGTGGTAAGAACCACCCAAACTATGGGCTGCATCATTCCATTGGCTGGAGGTCCTGGGCTGTATAAAGAGAAGAAAATGAACTGGGTCTAGCATTCATCTATTTCTTCTTTGTGCCTATGGAGTAAATGTGACCAGTTGCTTCAAGTTCTTGCTAGGATGCCTTTTTCACAATGACGGACCACATCCCTTTAAAAGGTAAGCCAGTACTGAAGAGATGCCTTAGCAATTAAACCACTTGCCTGCAAAGCCAAAGAACCCAGGTCCATTTCCCCAGAACTCACATAAATCCAGCTGCACAAGGTGGCGCATGTGTCTGGAGTTTGTTTGCTGAGGATGAAGGCCCTGGCACATCCATCCTCTCTATCTCTCTCTGTCTTTCTCTGCCTCTTCCTCTCTCCCTGCCTCTTTCTCTCTCTCTAAAGTAAATTTTATAAAAGAAGTAAAATGTAAGCCACAGTAAAGCCTTCATCCTCAAGTTGTTGTTTGGTCAGGTATTCTATCACAGGAAGGGGGAAAGTAATACTGTGACAAGCATTCTGATGCATTAGTATATGTGTGTATGTAAAAGAGTATATATAGTAAACAAATGTGTGTTTAAATACACCATACATGCACAAAAATGTATATTTGTGTGTACATCAATGTGTGCCATAAGTACACTTCTATATGATAAGCACAAATATTTCAAATATGATATATAATCCACATACATATATGTACCTATGTATATACATACACAAATTTATACCAGTCCATGTGAACTATGTCCATCTTACCTGGACTGTGATCTTACCAATGTTACTTTTCATTACCCATTCCTATATTTTCCACTATTTCTTATATATATAGTCATTAGACAAAACGTTAGTGTGAAAGTGGCCAAAAAGTTTTCTCCATCACTTGTGCCAGGTTCCTTCGTCTTTCCCTGCATTACCTCTTTCTTTTTCAAAAGATGTCCTTCAAAACTAAAGAGAACTCATCTTGATGTACTGTCATTGTCTCATTTATCTGGTCATTTCCCGAAGTATCTCCAAGGCATACTTGAGAAGAACATTCATGTCTTCGTTCAAGGTGGTTAACCTGTGCACATACCAGTAACCATACACTAAACCCTCAAATGTACATTGATGTTAAGATTCTACCTGGGGAGGCTGGGGAGATGGCTCAGCAGTTAATGGCACCTGCTTGCAAAGTCTGTCATCTTAGGGTTCAATTCCTTAGCACCCCATGTAAAGGTGAATTGCACCAGTTGCAGCTGCAAGACTCTGGTGTTCCCATACTTCCTTACTTCCTCCTTCTTTTCCCTTTCTTTCCTTTCTTCCTTTATTTATTCTCATTCCCTCTCTCTCTCTCACTCTTTGTCTCTTTCACTCTCCTGTACACACACATACACAAATAAATAATTTTTAAAAAAATTATAGAAAAGATTCTACCTGATAAATACTATTTCCAGACACTTCATCAGAATAATTAGAGAAAATAAGGATAAATAACAATGCATAGATACATGCAATGAGGCAATTCCACACAATGGTCATACAACCACTCAGTAGGATAATTATGGAATGCCTTAAACTAAAATTGTGTCCCTTCTAGCAGCTGCCTTAGACCTGGTTCTTGTGAACTGGTGAAGTATTTCTGTTGTAAAAGAAAATGAGAATGTATGTGAAATCAAGTCCAAGCAACATGATTACAGATTCTTTTTGTGAGACTGAGATGTGTTTAACATTTCCTCAGAGACCAGCACAACATTTCATGCCAAATCAACGAATCCTTTTAGTTTGTCCCACCAGAGAATATAGGATGCCACTGCGGATGAAAAGCCTTCAAACCTGTTTTCAGTTTGAGAGAACCTCAGGCACCACAGCGGGATGATGTGATCAGATCTCTGTGAGTACCTTCCAGCAGCTGACACCAGCCTCAGGTTAGTAGACGGAGATGGTAATATCTCCTGGAGACTGGAAGAACTAATTCTGATTTCCTTACAAAAATTCAGGTTCAGTTGAATCACTGGGCTGCTGTACATCCAGTAGCTTAAACACTCTTACGGTGATTCTGATATGTAAACAAGGCTGAGAACAAACTACCTGAGTGTCTTTCATATCTATATGTATTTCTGACATAAAACAATCTGCTCAAGTGAAATCATACAACTTTTCCCACCACCTGTCTGAAGTCATAATGGAAACATCTCTTCCCCCTAGGGCTTCCTTCCCAATTAACTGGTACTCACTGTGCCTCCCATGAAAAGTTTAAAAGTTCATTTTGTTGTGACAGATGGCTACCTTCTCTGTAGATATGAAAGAATTGTGAACAGTATGTTAAATATTAGGGAAAAAATGCTTGAGGATGAAGATTTTTGTTTTGTGGTTTTTGTTTTCTTTCTCATGTAAAATAGCTGCACAGTCTCTTGTCTGTAATGGTTGGTTTTAGAATGCTGTTACAGGAAAGGCATAATGTCAAAGAGCTGTGTAAATTACAAAAGCTGTATAGAGGATAACTGTATTTGATAATCCAAAGTCCCATACTAGTTACTTGGCACACAGAAAAGGTTTAGTATGTAAGAATGTATAGAATGTATACTGATTCTTCTGTTACTACATCTGCCCCAGGATTCATTGCACAGAGACTGGGAACTACAGTTCTGTGCTTTCAACACATAGCAGTTCATTCTGCATGCACTACCCCTTTCGAGCTGTTAATTCTCACAGTATCTCAGGCGTCTGGTGGTACAGAGTAATAGACATTTGTCCTGACAATTGCTTCTGGATTCTGGAGCTACTCAGGCATTGGAACTCGGGTTTTTGTTCTCAGTACTACTGATGAATCTCTCATTGACATGGATCAGCATTTATGTTTGACCCGAGAGCAGTAAAGTGATACTCAACCTGAAAGTAGCCAGTCCTTAGCCATCCTTTCTAACTATAAAGCATGTCAGTAATGTTACATTTCCCATTGGCCATAAGGGAGTGAGTGAACTATCAGAGCAGTCATTTTGTTGATGAAATATACCATATTGTTGAGTAAAATACTGCTGTGGGAAGTTAAATAAACCTGTAGTGTGTTGAATAAGCCTACGGCTTGAAAGAGGCTTTCTCATTACTGGAAAGAGCTGATCATATCTATAATGATATGAAAACAAGGACAAAATTGTCATAAGAAGAATTTGAAAGCAGAGAAAATGGCCTTCCTTCAAATGCACATTCATTATGGCCATATGGGTGTGTATCCCTGCAATACCCCTTTTTATTCTGATGCTGTGTTTCTAGCAAACACTGCATACCTACTTTTGAGTAACATATAATTTGCATGTAAATCAATAGTTACTGACCTGTAATTCTTAATTCCAGGATATTTTAGAATAGAATGCAGAAAATAACTATATAATTAATGTTATTTTCTATATACCTAATAATGTATGTATATATATATATATATATATATATATATATATATATATATATACACACACACACATATATATATACACACACATACATTATTATATATATAATATGTATATAATATATATATATATATATATATATATATATATATACATACATATATACATATATGGTATACTTAAAATAGCTATATACTTAATTTTATTTTCATAAATGGCCTAATTGAGTAATATGCATCCCTGTACTTCCTATGACTCCATAGTTAATTTTTACATTCAATTTAGAAATCCCAAAAAAACCCTCTTTTTCAAGCCAAATTGTTACTATCTCATTTTCCACTCACTACAGCACCGTGAAGTTGTTCTGAGCTAAAAACAAAAAACAAAAAAAAAAAACCTTAGGTTAATCTAGTTTCCTTCTTACTTTTGCTCTTTTGTATTAGTGTTTATTATGTGGGCCCTAAACACATAGGAGTCATAAGACTGATCTAAAATTGCAATAATTTGGAAATATGCAGAAGCCCTTGTAATATGGTATTCACCTGGGGGTGTCTACATATGGTGTTTTAGCAATAAGTAAGTAAAAGCTGTGCTGTGGGGAAGAGGCAACCAGGATTCTGCTGCTTTGAATGTCTAATAAGGCCATTATAGGAAAATGGCATGCAAGATTCTCAAAAACAAGTAAAACTATCAACATCATATGGCTGATCCAATCATCCCACTTTTGAGTATAGATAGGTACAAATATATATATATATGAAATAGTATCTCAAAGAGCCAGTTTTGTATCCTCATGCTCATTGCAGCACTATTCACAATAAACAAGATTTTGAAACAATTTAATTGATTAATTGATGCATCAATGGATGGATACATAAAGAAAATGTGCCATATATATATATACTATTTTATATACATACATACATATATACATATATAATAGTATTAATATATATTTCCTCCCAAATACTATATATATATTTTTTAAGCTGAATATAACATTCCATATTTTTTAAGATAAAATCTTGCCAGTTTTGACAACATGGATGAACCAGTAGTGTGTTATAAGCCAGGTACAGACAAACATCATCTCATGTATAGACCCTGAAAGGGTTTGAGCTCACAAAAACAGAGAATAAAATGATGGCTGGTAGTCCTGAGAGCTTAAAAGGTTAATCCATATTGTCATTATCTTTATCTATCAAAGAATTGCAAATCAAAACTATGTGGGGATTCCATTTCACCCCAGTCAGAAGAGCAAACAAGCAAATGCTGTTAAGGGGGATGAAGAGGAAACCTTCCATACATTTCTAGTTGGAATATAAACTATGCATCTACTATGGAAATCATTATAGAAATTTCTGAAAAATACTAAAAATAGGACAACCATATGATCTAGCTCTTTTCGCTCCTGGGCTCATATACAAAAGAACTGAAGTTAACGTATGACAGAGATGCACAACAAGTTACCTCATGTTATTGTGGGATGATTCCCAAGACAAAATGATTTTATCAGCCTAGGTGCCAATTAGTAGATGAACTGATAAATAAAATTTAGTATCTATACACAATGAAGTCTTACTCAAAGAGAAAGAAGAGCTAAATATTATCATTTATAGTAAAATGAGTGAAGGCTTATAATTTTCATAATCAAATTATCACTGCATATGTTCTAATATGGGGAATCTATACATACTTTGACAATATATGAAAGTAGAAGAGCTCTGGTGAACACATTCTCTCTCTCCTTGTGAATGATTAAATAAAAGATTTAAAAAATTATTTTAAAAAAGTGAAAGTAGAAGAGCACCATGTTGGGAGAAGGACAGCAGTGAAAAGTGCTAAGGAGATTAGAGAAGGTGATGAGGGTTACTCTGATGAAGTTCGATTTTGTACACACATAAAGGAAAATATGAGACCCATGTTTTTACAATGTAAGCAGGCTACAAAAAATTAAGACAATTAGAATATATTTATAAACTCTTATCTCAATCAGATTTATATCTGTGCTTATTCTTACTCAGTTTTTGTCAAATCTTACTGTTGAAGAAACTATTAGGCCACCCTTCCATTTGGAAAGGGAAAGGAAGGTGATACTTGCTCTCTTGTCTTTCACTTCACCTCCCTTTGGCCCATATTAGTGATTTGCTTAACTGGTAATTTGGGAAGAACAAACTACTCTCTGTTCCTCTTGGAAACAAGCCTGCTCATAAGGTCCCTTCTGTTCCTTTCTTCCACAGATGTCCCCTCTGGGTGTTTGCTCTGGTCCAGTTGCCAAAGTAGACAATCCTGTTAAGCTGTCACATGTCATGAGTCTCACTTGGCTCCCATCCAGCCTCCAGCTTAGCCTTCATTCACAGGGACACTGATATCCTGACCTCTGCTGCTTTTCTCCTCCAACCACTCAGAACTCGGATAAAGTGAAAAATTAAAAATAATGGCTTATTAGAAAATGGGGAGCTGGAGAGATGGCTCAGGGGTTAAGGTGCTTGCCTGCAAAGTCAAAGGACCAATGTTTGATTCCCCAGGACCCACATAAGCTAGATACCCAAGGTGGCACATGCATCTGGAGTTTGTTTGCAGCAACTGAAGGCCCTGGAATGTCCATTCTCTCTCTCTCCATACCTCTTTCTCTCTCAGATAAAATTAAATTATATTAAAATCAATTAAAGATAAAGAAGGAAAGAAAATTGCCTTAATATTTGATTAAAAAATAACCTTCAACCTATAGTCCAGTTGCTTCTTCAAACAACTTGAAAATCACCTCAAGACTGAGTGAATTTAAAACAATTTAAGCCAGATTTGAAGCAATAGACACTCCTGTAATTCCAGAATTTAGGAGGATCAGGCAGGAAAACCATGAGCTTGAGGACCACTTGGGCCACATGAAGGGTGCATTGTCTTGAGGCCAACCTGGGCTATGTAAGTGTTTTTTTTTTTTTAATAAAATTTTTTAATAAAATTGTCATACAAAGCTGAAATTTCTCATCAATCTCATGGTAATTAAACTCTGACTGAACACTGATTATCATTTCATTTAACTTATCATAATATATTCAACAAATCTGAGGGTAGATTTTGTTTGTGAAATTATCTGCTTTTATTCCATCTATAATTTAAAGTAAATTCTGTCAGTCTAAATTTTAAGTACAGCATAGACTGTACTTCCACATAGGGATGGAGCAATCAGTAAAATACTTGGCCCACAGTATGAGGACCTGAGTTTGGACTCCACTGGTTGTCATGGCATTCCTCATAAACTTAGCTGTTCTGAATGCTGGATCCCCAGCTGGTGGCAATTTGGGAATTGGGCGTGGAGGCAGTATGTTGTTGGAGGCGGGCTTAGGGGTGTAATGGCCAGCTTCCCTTTGCCAGTGTTTGGCACACTCTCCTGCTGTTATTGTCCACTTAATGTTTGCCAAGGGGTGATGTCCATCCTCTGCTCAGGCCATGCTTTCCCCTACCATCATGGAGCTTCCCCTTGAGTCTATAAGCCAGAACAAACCCTGTCCCCTCACAAGCTGCTTTAGGGATGAGTGCTTTCTGCTGACAATGCAAAGTTGACTGCAACCCTGTGTATAACATTGTGTGCCTGGGATTCCAATGCCTCTGGAGACAGAGATATGCAAATCACTTGGGCAAGCTGACCAGCTTCACTAACGGTCTCCAAGCTTAGAGCTAAGTTTCCTCTATCTCCCTTTCCACCCATAGGCATGGCTGGGTACAAAAGCCAGACCACAGCATAGGTACCTGGGGTTTTTTATGACTCAGAAGGTATCATAGTGCTGGAAAGAAGTGACTGGAGTACTGAGTAACATCTCGATCACACCTTCCAAGGCTCAGGGTCTAATGCGGAAGAGGTGGTGGAACGAATGTAAGAGCGAAAGGAAAGGTAGAACTCTATACAACATGCTCCCTCCAGACATAAAATGCCCTGGATATCCATGACCTCACAATGCCTGACACTACCTACACAAGACCATCATAAGAGGAAGAAAAGATCATGACATCAAAATAAAAGAGAGACTGATTGAGATGGGGAGGGGATATGATGGAGAATGGAATTCCAAAGGGGAAAGTGTGTGGGGGGGTATTACCATGCAATACTTTTTATAATCATGGAAAATGTTAATAAAAATTTTAAAAAATATATATTTATTAGAGAGACAGAGAGAGAGAGAATGGGTGTGCACCAATGCCACTAGCCACTGCAAATGAACTCAAAATGCATGTACTACCATGTGTTTCTGGTTTACATGGGACTTGAAGAATTGAATCTGGGTCCTTAGGCTTCACAGGCATGTGTCTTAACCACTAAGTGATCTCTCCAGCCCAGTACTTTAGTTTTGAACATGGGTACTCATGCTTGCATTGCAAGTGGTTTATCTACTGAGCCATCTGGACATCCCTTCTTTTCCTTATTTTAAACCAGGCCTTTCTTTGAGATCTTTACACCATTTACAGAGGTGTGGGCTCACACTCCAGAAGTGGTCTCTCTGAGACTCTCAGTGAAATCCCAAGGAAATCAAGCTTCTATATCTGGATTGAAGGAGTCAGTGAATGTGAATTGAAACAAAAGGAAATTGATTGAGTGCACAAGCATGCTCTCTTGCCATATGAATTTTATTGAAATCAAGGTGCTGTACAATTTTTAGTAGAGATACCATTTCCTGAAATGAAGAGCTCTTTTTTATCGCTTTTATTATGAGCAAGGTGAAATGTCTTCTGACAAATACATATTTAACAATACATGACAAGTGTTATCTCTTATTGTGTGCTAGTGATGTCACTTCATGATGGCCCGACATCATAAACTTCATTGCACATGTCAATATGGGAAATTGACTTCTCAGTAAAGAAAGTTAAACTAAGACCCTAATTTTGAAGAAATAACATGAAGACTGAAATAGCACATGCTTAACAGAAATTAAATTTTGGACACTGAAAACCTAGTTCCTCATAAAGTAATAGCTCTTGAGACATAAAAATGCCAGTAGAACACACAAACACACACACACACACAGAAAGAGAGGGGGGAGGAGGAGGATTTAGATAAAAATAGAGATGCATATTGGTATACATACATGTACATAATTTCTAAGCACAAACATGTCTAAGGTATGATAATCCTACTTTATAGTTGCTAAAAATTAGAATTTGGAATTGTTTAATTCTTGTCAAAATTCACTCCTTTATTGTTGAGCTCTCAGCAGCCTCTGATTTTCTGCTTTGATGAGTCTTAAGTCTCCTCAGCATCTACCGCCATCCCCCTAGAGGAGGTTCACAGGCTGGCAGTGACAGCAGCCCTCATACAGAATCTGCCACTTCCTCTGTAATGTTTCCTAGACCCTGGCAGATGTGATAAAGATGACTCATCTCATCCTAGGCAGTCAGGAAGCATTAAAGAAGGGGCAAGACAATTATAAGGGCCACAGAGTAGAAAAGACTATAGTGAGACATTGTATGTGCTCCCACCACCACCACCAGAGGCTGAGTTGTGTATTTGTGGTCTCACATTGCATGCCAACAACCCTACTGTGGAGGGCCCTAAGTGGACTGGGGTATAAGAAAGAGGATATGAGTATAAGCCAGTGAGAAAATGAATAATATGCAATATGTTACAAAGTAGATAGCTAATCTTTTTTAAATGGTAAAGCTTAAACCAGGATTTACATACAAAACCATCTGACTTCAAGACTTTTCAACAGTTTGCCTTTTACCATCCACAGTGGTAGACACCAGTCATATTGGAAATGTGACTTGTCCAAAGTGATGTTTTGAAGAGTTAGTAGAAAAGAGAAAAGCATCCCAGTAATCATTTGTACATTAACTACATACTAAAATAATAGTATTTGCATTAAATAAAATATGTTTTAAAATTAATTCCATTGTATTCATGTCATTTGGAAAGCCTAAGTTGCTCACATAACTGATAGGAATCTTGAGGCCTGGACAATAGGGAGGGTAGGACTTGAAGAGAGAAGAAGGGGAGGAAGGAAAACACAAAACTGAACCCAAATTGAATTGGAACCATTGAAACCTATATCCTAGAAGACAGACCAAAAGACCCTAGGGGGAGCACCAGAAAAGAAGGGCCCTGGGTAGGATGAGATGAAACTTAACCTTAAATTTCTTCTGTTTCTTTTTTCTTTTCTCCTTGGCCTCTGCTGGCCTCTAACTTCCAGTACCAGGATGTGGTTAACAACCACAATGAGCTGTTTATCAAAGAGACCTACAAGGTCTCCCAAAACAAGACAGACTTCTGTCAGAGCACTTGATTATCCACCAGAGGCTAATGGTGAGACCTTAATGCTCAAAACACCATATGCTGCTGGCATGGATCATGGAGAGACCTGGCTGCAATCTGGAAGCGTCCCCAGGAAGCCCTTCTAGTGCTAGAAGATGCTACTTGAACTAGCGAGGGAAAGTGGCCAACATCTGTCTGAGCAACTCAAAGTCTAGACGACTCAGAAGTAACCAAACTAACGTGAGGAACACACAGTGCAACAGCGGCACACAGCATGGTGGGTAAACCAACTGATCTTGGATGGAGTAACATATCCACCCAGTGAAAAAGAAACCATATCTGGAACTGGGAAACAAGTCAGAATCATATCCAGATAACAATTTTGCCTTCCAATATCAAGCTCCCACTGATCTTGGGCTATAAGAAGGACTACACTCATTAATCTCTCTAAATTAACAATGCTTATCCCATTTAACCAATGATGACTTCACTCTCTGTTGAAGACTCTGCTTCTCTTTTTCAGATGGCAGTGAGATTTGAGGACATAAATGACCCATCGCACTTCAGCCCAGCCCCAGCTGAAACCACAGAGGAACTGGTGAAATGAGCAAGAGTGCTGCTTTCTTGATGAACCTGATATCAGCACGAGGGTGAAGGAGATAGACACTGAGGACATTCAACACCTACTAAAGCAGAGATCCAGAGGCTCCTAAAAGCCCATCACTGAAGTAGACTTAAAATGTACCAAACATGGCTCTGGAAATTTTGCAGAAGAGGGTTACAGGAAGAGTGTTAGAGCTACAAGTTGGCACATTACATACAGAGACATTGCCTCTCCCCCACAACTGATAGCTGTCCTCACAATACTTGACCCACAATCCCCATGAGGATGACCTGCATACCCAGCAAGGAGGGCCCCTGTAGAAAATGGGCAGTAATGAGGGAAAGGATGGTACAAATATGTTTTGTTTACATATTAATTAGGTCCATAACTAATAAAAAATCAATTTAAAACAAGCAAACAAAAGAGACTAGAAAAATCTCAAATAACCTGCTGTCTTCTGTAGCTCATATCGTATTTCTTTGGACAGTGTTGCTGAACGGCAGTGTCACCTTGATGGATAAAGATAATCCTCAGAAGGATTAGTTTCTGGAGACATTTATTGAAATTAAGAATTTCCTTTTAATAATATCAGTTAGGGATAGCCTTTTAATTAACTCAGAGTGAAAATTAACTTAGTAAATCAAGTTATTGCTTTTTAAATTACCCCAAGGCAAGAATCTAGGTTATTATTTGCCAAAGTTCATTTCTAAATAATCTTCTTCATATTAGTAAATTCAATTCTATTTAAAAAAAAATGATGACATGCAGAACTTCTTAACAAAAGAAATAAGAAAGACAAAGAAAAAGGTAGCGCCCACTGATGGAGAAATAGTCCAAGACCCATGGTAGTTTCCTTCCAGTAAACTTGTAGCCACGTGTTCCATGACATTCCGTTGTTCTTAAAGGAATATTAATAAGGCTAGAAGCTCGGGAATCACTCTCGTTTGCTCTCCTGTCTTCTCACCCCTGGCTGACCTAGTTCCACTCTCCCACTTCTCCCTCCTTGCACTGGCCTAGTCCAAGCTGGATCTTCTCTCACCCAGACCATTGAAATGGGGAGGATTTGTTTCCTGCCTCTTCCCTGACCCTCTTACAGTCCTTCTCCCCTCTTCACATAGTCCAGTGGCTCCTGTTTATTTCAAATCCTCATCCCGTCCTTTTATCTTGCTCTTAGTACTTAGTACTTCTGCTCCAGAGCAGAAACACTACCACACTTGTGGCCCCAGGGCATTTGTCCTACCTATGTCCTCTAAGGTTTGTTTCTCCAGTTCTTTCAAGGCTGGCACCTTCCCATTCCCAAGTTTCAGGTTAAATATTAGCCCTTACCTGGTTTGGTGATGTCTCTTAGAGCAATAGCTACTCTGAAAAACAAGACATCAAGACCCCTTGTGTTAGCTTGGGCACCTTAGTGACCCTGTGTATTAAAAAAAAAAAGAAAAAAGAAAAAAAAAGCAGAGCAGGGTGGCACAGGCCTAGGAAGCACCAGCGCTAGGAAGGCTGAGGTAGAAGGATCACTGTGGATTGAAGTCAGTCTGACCTAACATGAATTCCACAGTCAGCCTATGCTAGAATTAGATTCTGCATCAAAAGAAGAAGAGGAGGAGGAGGAAGAAGAAAAAGAAGAGGAGCTCTAAGTGGGGGAAGAAGAGGAAAAGGGAAGAAAGGGGAAGAGGAAAAGGAGGAGGACAGGAGGAAGAGGAAGAAGAAAAGAAAAAGAAAAAGAAAAAAAGAAAAAGGAAAAATCTCCCAATGCTAGAGGGATTGCTTAGTGGTTAAGGCACTGCCTGTGAAGCCTAAGAATGCTTGTTCAAATCTCCAGGTCCCAGTCCAACCAGATGTAAAAGTGATGCAAGTGTGCAATGTAGCACAAGCGCACAAGGGGGCGCACACATCTGGAGCTCATTCAAAGTGGCTGAAAAACCTTGGTGCGCCCATTCTCTCTATCTCTCTGCCTCTCTCTACCTCTTTCTCCCTCTCCCTGTCTCTCTCTCAAAAAAAAAAAAAAAGAAAAAAAAGAAAAAAAAGAAAAAGCCAAAGGGATAGCTTAGTAGCTGAGGCGTTTTCCTCCAAAGCCAAAGGACCCAGATTCAATTCTCCAGGACTCACATGAGCCAGATGCACAAGGGAGCACATGCATCTGGAGTTCATTTGCAGTGGCTGGAGGCCCTGGCTCACCCATTCTCTCCTTCTCCATTTTTCTCTGTCAAATAAATAAAAACAAAATATTAAAAAATCAACTCCCATGGACACACAGCTCAGCTTTGGTCTTTTTATGTGGCCCAGTGGATTTTTCACTTCCTGTGCAGTTCAAGATTACCATCCTGCCTCACCATCAGGATGCTGGTACCACAGCTATGTATGTACCCCACACCTAGCTTTGCCCTGTCTTCCCTGATTTATCCAAACCTGAATGTATCTGTTTGATATAGACAAGAATCTTGCCTTTTCCCTGCTGAGGATGTCGTTAGTTGAGTAGCGTTCTTATCTAACAATGACCCGACTGAATTCTTGACCAGCACATAAGCTGGGTGTGGTGTTGCACGCCCGAAATCTAAGCACTAGGACGGAGACCAGGAAGCAAGAGGATACATGCATCGTAACTCTCGGGTACAGGGTGGGGTTGAGGCCAGCCTGGGATATAGGAGAACTTATCTCCAAAGGAAAAAAAAAGAAAACATTCTTATCTTTCTTATTCAGTCCTTTATCCACTGAACTCACAAGTATGAGTACTATTATTTGACTGCCATTGTTGAATGAAGGAATGAGTGAGGAACACTTTTTCTTCACTCAGTCACTGTGGTGGTTTGATTCAGGTGTTCCCCAATTACTCAGGTTTTCTGAATGCGAGGTTCCCAGCTGTTGGAGATTTGGGAATTAATGCCGCTTGGAGGCAGTGTATTGTTGGGGGCTGGCTTATGGGTGTTATAGCCAGTTTCCCCATGCCAATGTTTGGCACACTATCCTGTTGCTATTGTCCACCTAATTTGGCCGGGGTGGGGGGGCATGTTGATGTCCACCCTCTGCTCATGCTATCATTTTCCACTGCTATTTTGGAGCTTCCCCCTCAAGTCTGTAAGCCAACATATACCTACCCCCCCCAAAAGAGAAGCTGCTATTGGTTGGGTGATTTCTGCCAGCAATGAGAACCTGACTGCAACAGTCACTTTAGCAGTCCCCAGTAAACTCCTAAATGTTCACTGGATTTTCACCAGAATTAAGAAAAGTTAGATCAGGCAGCTGGGTAAGTTGCCCTGAGATGGAGTTTCTGGGCTTCTGTAGGACTGGACTCCCCTACCTGACATGCAAGGCTCAAGTGAAAATTGGCCTGCTCAAAGTCACACAGCTAGTAAGCTTAGAAACTTCTTAGATGGAGTAGACAGTGAGTGTGACTGGGCCCTTGAAAGTAAAGTGACAGGAAAATCTGCATTTGCTGTGGGTCAAAGTATGATCTGGATTTTTATCTCTTGTCTAGCTCCCTAGACCTGTTTTTCCATAAGCAACTTGGGTCTCTCCTGGGAGGGAAGTCTTTACACTCTGTTTGGCTGAGCTTAGAACCCAGAACTTGCCTAGCAGCTTCCTGAGACAGCCTGTAGCCCTAACCAATCAGTTGTCCCTCTGGCTCACCTGAGCTGGAAGGCAAAGGGAGGTTGTGCTCTCTGAGCTGCCTGACCTGCTTGGGGACCTCCAGATTTTCGCTAGTCTCCCCTTGGCTTGGCTCAGGCCCAGCCAGGCAGAGCCAAGGGAGAGCCTTCCCCGCACTCAGCCCTTATTCTCCACATGGGCATTTGACCCACCTACAGCTCCCCACATGGCAGCAGCTCTTTGGGCTTTCTTTTCTGTCTTTTCTTTCCACAGTTTTTCCATGTCCTCCACATGGGATCTCTAGCCACATGGGTGCCTTTCCCTGGCTCTGTACTGCACCCATGAAATATAATAATTTTGGGGATGGAAGGATGGTTTAGTAGTTAAGGTGTTTGCCTGCAAGGCCAAAGTAGGTTTGATTGCCCAGGACCCATGTTAGCCACATACACAAAGGGGGGCGCACACATCTGGAGTTTGTTTGCAGTGGCTGGAGGCCCTGGTGTACCCATTCTCATTTCTCTCTCTCTCTCTCCCTCTTTATCTGTCAAATACATAAATAAATTTACATAAATACAATAATTTAATAGTTATCCTTCTCAGTCTATTCAACTCTTGATTAAAAATTAGACACAAACCTAGGGTTTAGGGCTGAAGGACTTTTCTGAACCTTAACCACCCTGTTACACTTCTAACTCTGGAAGTTATGTATTCTGGGTATATGGAATCAGTGAACTTGGTTTTATCTTTAAAATATATTTTTTCACGTATTTAAATGAAAGAGAGAGAGAGAGAGAGAGAGAGAGAGAGAGAGAGAGAGAGAGAAAGAGAGAGAATGTGTGTTTGTGCACATGAGTGAGGGAGAATGAGTACGGGCACACCAGGGCCTCCTGCCCCTGCCTACTCCAGTCACACGCACCATGTATATCTGCTTTACAGAGGGCCATAAGGTTTTGCAATGAAGCATCTTCAACCACTGATCCATCTCTCAAGCCTGTCTTTCCTTTCCAATACCTTCCTTTTTCATAAGTATTATTGATAATACCCCTGAAGTAAAAAAAGAAGTCAAGTTTAAACGGTGAGGATATAGCTTAAATTGTAGTAATATTATCCAAGGAAAGTTTAGCTGCAAATAAAAAACAGTGGATCTTATCTGGACTAGGACTTATTTTTCATAGTTCCTCTCATAGAAGCCACATCATAGTGATTCTTAAGGACTCAAGTACTTTGCAAGGATCAGCTCATATGACAATAGAGGTTCAGTGATGTGTGCAGGGAAAAATTCCAGAGAGATGCGAGTCTATCCGAAATCCTTCTCCCCAATCTCATTTCTTGGATTTACACAACAGATAAAAGTTGCAACCAGCACAATATTCTTCAAGGAACCTACTCGATGCTGGACTAGTGCCTTTGGACTGGAACGGAAAGTGAGGAGACATATGCAGAGTGGCATATTGGTCTGACATGCTCTACAGGGAGAGTTAAACCCTCTTCCATTAGCCCCATCTTAAATTTAATGGCACGTGTAACATGCACATCATTGCCTGGTGATCTGGAAAATTGAGGGGATGACAGTTTCCTTGCTGCATGTTAAACATGACTAAGCTAATGATGCCGTTGAAGAAGGTACACTTGGGAGCTGTGGCAAGCTCTTGTCTCACACTCACCAGCAGTGTGACCTCCAAGGAGTGCCTCATGGCCTCTGAGCCTCTGAGCTTTTACCTGCAAAACAAAGGTGCTGACACAGTCTCACACCATACTACTGCTCACGTATACAAGGGATTCACAGCCAACATTTCTTAAGTTTGACCATACTTCCATTTTCTAATCTCTCTCTCTCTCTCTCTCTCCTTAATAAAATCCTACTCTAGAAATCAAAGACTGTAATGCTCTTTAGAAAAATGTATAACTAAAGAGACAGTATACTTCTTCATTTAGCGTTGAGGAGGAAAACTTAGAAACTAGAGTACTTTTAGGGACATTTTCTGAACAAGTTAATACACTTAAAACAAACAAACAAACCAACCAGACTTTCCCTGTAGCCCAGGCTGATGTGGAACTCATTCTGTAGCCCAGGGTAGCCTCAGCTTCACAGTGGTTCTCCGATCTCAGTCTCCACAGTGCTGGGGTTAAAGGTGTCTTCCACCATGTCTGGGCCCTCTTGTCAATGTTTATCGAGAATTTTCAGATGAGAATTTACTGTAATTTGGTCATAATCTCCTCCAGTTCATTATTCTTCTGTTCCCCTCTCCCTACACGTTTCACTTTCCACATCCCCTACCCTCTCCAGCTTAGTCTGTCTTCTAGTTTTATGTTGCCTTTTCGTTTTCTTGTTTTCTTGGGCTCTTTTTTTACCCTCCTCCACCATCTATATTGAAATATTGAGGGGTTCACAATTGTCCAGGTTGTGAAGAAGTAAAGACAGCCACTCTGAACCTCATGAGTGTTTCATGCTGGAAGACAGTGTCCCAAAATATTCCTCAGCACTTACATTCTTTCTGCACACACTTTCCACAGCGTTCTCGAAGCCCTAAGTGGCATGCAAGAAATGACTCATTTAGTGCTAAGCACTCAACAACCAAACTTGAGTCTTCCAAGTGTCAATCACTTTTTTCAAAAAAGATCTCTGGAAAACAGTGAGAACAACACTAACCTGTAGGCATAAATACTACATAAAATTTTGGGGGGCAATTTGGTGAGTGAGTATATCATATACCTTTAGTCAAACACCATACCCCCCCGCACCCCTCTAAGGAAAATGAACTGCTCTAGGCTTTTGACTAGCGTTTAACTACCAGGCATGGATTCCCTCTGGTATGGTAACCTTCAAATTCAGATAGCCATTGAGCACCTCCCTAACAACTATATCACTACTGCACCAGTAAATATATCTTGCTAGACTGGTTGGATGTGTAGCAAGCAGGGAAGATCCACCGTTGGATAAGACCGCCGACTTTTTTCCCCAGAGCAGAGTGCATAGCACTTTCCTACACCATGACAGCTTGCCAGCAGGGAGGAGGCTTCCAACTCAGTTCCAGTTTTAGTATTCAGAGCCTTTGCCACTGGCGGTGTTTTGTGCAGTAAAGGCTTACAAGATACTTCTGGTAGGCAACCAATAGCCTTGGCAATAGCCTGTATTATTGTGAAGTACTCAGGGTCTGCATGACCCACATCTTACTCAGAGGCATCCCACTGCTGGCACTGGGGTTTCTTACTACAACAACTAACAATGTCAGTGAGCAATGCTGGCAATCTCCACAGGGAGTTTTACCTAAACTCTCCTCTCTCTCTCTCTCTCTCTCTCTCTCTCTCTCTCTCTCTCTCTCTCTCTTCCCTTCAGTCTTCTTTACCCTTTGCACTCCCAGTACTCTCTTCCTGTACTTACATGTCTACTATTTCTTCCTCCTGCCATACTTCCTGGGCCTCTTTTCTGGTTTTCTGGATTCTACTATCTGTTACTGTAAAAACTGAGGTTTTGAAGTTAGGATCCACATGTGAGGGAGAACATGTGGTGCTTCTCTTTCTGACTTCCGGATTACATCAGTATAACCTTTGTCTACATCTGTCCGTTTTCCAGCAAATTTCCCAGTTTCACTTTTCTTTATGACTAAGCAGCACTCCACTGTGTAACTATGCCAAAGCATCCGCATTGATTCACCGGTGGTTGTGTATCTGGGATGATTCCGTTCCCTCGCTCTTGGGAACAGAGCAGCAATGAAAAATAGATGAGCAAGTATTTCTCTAGTGAAGTGTAAGCTTCATGCTCAGTCTTTTCTAATTTCTCTGTGGGGGATTGTTTTCAAGTGACGTGAGCTCCTCAATGGATTTTCTAATGCATAGCATTTAGAATGTAGTAGCCCAAACCATTTTGTTACTCAGAGATCCATCCTCCATATTGTATCTCAGATCTAGCCTACATGTCATTTCCCCAGATACCAGATAGATAAATAGACAGAGAGATAATAGATAGATGATAGATAGAATGGACAGCCAAGTGCTTGTTAAGTAAGCTTTGTATAGACTTTCCTCCTCCAAATGAAAGTCTGTGTGCATTTATGGCCATAGTACATGCAGATGAGGTAATGAGAACAGGAACTCTTTCCTTGTTGCACAAGTGTGATGTGTGAAGAGGCTGACAGGTCTGAAATGAAGGAAGACTATAAGCCCAAGGGAGTTAGCTAAATCTTCAGTGAGTCACTTTCTGTAATGAGGATATTTTTGTCATTCCAAAAGCACAAGCAGGCAGTGCACAGCCATCACTAGAATGGAAGTTTGCACATGGCACACAGGAAGAGGTTAGAAGTTCCTCATTTTGCCTACAAATAGACTCCTCCTCATGGGGTATTTTTGCATTTCTCAACAGTCCATGATGTGACCACTTAGCAGAGGATCAAGGTCTCAGAGCAACACTTACTCCTCATGATCTTTCTGGTTTACACTGAAGAGTCACTAGACCAGTGATAACTAAGGGTGGTTAGGTTTGAGACTGATATGTCTTCTCCTTTCAGTGCAGTCCCTGGTTCTTACAATGTTTCTGGTACCCATATCTTTGCAAACTAGGGTCTCCTCACCAGATCCAACCACAACTGTGACCCTTCAATAGGTATTTCTGTGTCCCTTTTTGCCACACATTAGCTAGTGAGAACAAACGGAATTCACTGAGGCCCTTGATTGCCATCAAATGGCAGCCTCTAGCTACCTGTTTCCATATCACCTGAAGTCACCACAGCTAACCTCCTGGCACAGCACACCTACCTCTCCACTATTAGCAAGTGAGATAGAAAGCACACTCTCCAGTTGACCCCATCTATAATTTGTGGTTGTTTTAAAATCAAACCCCTAACTGTAGGCTCAAGAGATATAGGAACAGAGGGGGATGCTGGTCAATAATTCACAAGATGACCTTCCTTTGTGAAGTATATCTTTTTTTTTCTCATCTCTACATATCCTTTTGCTGTAGACATTGAGCAATATGGTGCCACATGCCTGTGATCTTACACTCCAGGAGCTGAGGCAAGTCCAACACCAAGAATACCCTAGGCAACATATCAAGATACTGTCACAACTTTTTAAACATTTTCTTTATTTATCTTAGAGAGAGAGAGAAAGAATGGGCATGCCAAGGCCTCTAGCCACTGCAAATGAATTCCAGACACGGACACCACTTTGTGCATCTGGCTTTATGTGGGTACTGGGGAATCGAACCTGGGTGCTTTGACTTTGCAGGCAAGCACCTTAACCACTAAGCAATCTCTTCAGCCCCAATTTTATATTATTTTTTTCAAAAGAGGGAAAAGAGATGGAGGATGGGGGGGGAAGGAAGGAAAGGTGGGGAGGGCAGGGGAGGAGAGGAGAAAGAGAAGGGAGAGAAGGAAGAGGAGAGGAAAGAAAAAGGCATGAAGGAGAAGGAGAGAAAAAAGGAAGGGAGGTACTAGAAGGAGGGGAAACAAGGAGAGGAAGGAGGTTGATATGAAGGGGGAGATAGCAAAGAAGGAATAGATTGGGGAGTCCCTTTTATGGCCAACAATTAAAGACTCAATACTTAAGTGAAGTGTCATCAGTTGGAAGTCACATAAAAATAACATCTCCATTACACACTTAAGGATAAAAGACAAATCATCATATTTACAACAAATATTCTACTGATTGAAGTTACATTTTGTATTTTTATGAGTAAAATGATATATTTTTATCAAATAAGATAAAATTTCCACCTTGTTAATTTTGACTATATCTTAAATGTTCAAATGCAGAATATTTTAATATACAATATGAGAAGTATTTTAAAATTATATTTTGAAAGCAACTTTTCAGCATATCTACAATGTATTTTTATGTGGTTTGGGCTAAAAAAATGAAACTATCATTTTCTAAATTATATCCTACTATCTCCAATCAGTTGATGAATAGCCCTCTCTAATAGTCATTGATGTATCTCTTATCAAAATGAAATTATAAGGACTTATAAAATTGTCTAGTTTTTTTTAATGAGCTGTTGATATTTTACCAGTATTATACAGTTTTTGTATATTTGAAAGTGTTTCGTGACATTAATCTTATTTCTCAGATTGTTTGGCTCATTCGTTGCTCCAAATGGATCTTGAGTTAAACTCTAAGTAAATGTAGCTAAAACTTGTCATTAATATCATTAACCCCAACTATTATTTTGGCAACTTTACTGTTTGGAAACTCGTTTTGCTTTAAAAAATATGATGTCTCTCTCTGCCTACATTTATTAAATTTGAGCTTTATGCAGTTATGTCATATAGTCCTGATAATACTTAATTCCAAACCATTCATATTCTTAAACTTTAAAGGCAATTCACATTTTATTTTCAATTGACTATGACTTACATATAGCTATTTACCTATCAAAGTATTCTTATGTGCCTCTCTTTTTAAACAAGTTCCAATTCTACCTTTACTTCAAAGTAACAAATTGTGTGTAGCCATAATAATTTTCTTGCCACTCTCTTATTTCACATTCTTATTTCATTTTCACATATTTTAGAAGAATTTCAAAATAGCTTTATAACTAGGAGTTAAATTCAATAGACTCAAGGACAAACATCACATGATCATCTTAACACATGCCGAAAAAGCCTTTGACAAAATAGAACACCCCTTCATAATAAAAGTACTAGAGCGGTTATAGATTGAAGAAAGACATCTCAACATAATAAAGGCTAATAATGCCAAAACTATAGCCAAAATCATGCTAAATGGAGAAAAAACTTGAAACATTTCCATTAGATTAGGAATAAGACAAGAGTGTCCACTCTTTCCATACCCATAGTACTTGAAGTCTTAGTCACAGTGATAAAACAAAAGAAAGAAAGAAATGGAATACCAGTAGGAAAGGAAGAAGTCAAAATATTCTTATTTGCAGATAATATGCTTCTGTATATAAAGGATCCTGAAGACTCAACCAAGAAACTCATAGGGTTGATTAACATTATCAGCAAAAGGGCAGGATACAAAATTGACATACAAAACTCTAGAGCCTTCTTATATGCCAATAACAAACTGCTGAGAAAGAAATCAGAGAAACATTCCCACTCACAATAGCCAGAAAATTTACAAATACCTTGGAATATGAAAAATTAAAAATATTTTAGACTATCCTCAACCAGAAGTGAAATAATACTACAATTACAACCTTCTGAAGAAATTGAAGAAGACCAGAAGATGGGAAGATCCCTTATGCTCATGTGCACCACACACATACATCCACATCAACATGTGCACACACAAATAAATAAAGCATGTCAAAGTCACCTTATTTCGGGCCTGATTTGTACTTTGCCTCGTGTTAAGAAGAGTGGAGCCCTCCTGGTTTAGTCTCTTCAGAATACCATATCAGAGCACCAGATACACTGGATGTAATGAAATGTATTCCTCATTGTTCCAGAAGACTGCGATCTAAGATCAAGGTTCTGGCATGGTAAATTGTATTCGTTCAAAAACCTCTTCTCTTGTCATGCAGGTGACTTCCCACTACCTTTATGCTCAAATGACCTCTGTGTGCTGAGGAAGAGAGACACTGCTACCCCTGCCTCCTTATTTCCATAAGGCTACCAGTCCTTTGGGATGAGGGCCCAATCCATGGCCCTGCTAAATCTGAACTACCTCCTCTGACTCTACTTTAAATATAGTTGCATTGATATTAGGGTTTCAAAATATGAATATTTAATGGACATAACTCAGCCCATACCTGACCCATAATTTGTAAAAGTCAATTGTGGTGTCTTTCTCTAGCAGATGTCAGATTGTTAAAAAAAAAAAAAAAAGACTAATCATTTTTCTAAATGTTGGAATTTGTGTGGGAAAAGGTTACTTGAAAAATGAACTCAATATCAAATAATAATAAAACTATCCATTTTCTTAATAAACTGAAATAAGTCAAGTTTACTTAAAGACAAGGAGAACAGAAGTAAATACATCACATATGGTTTACGGTCTAAAAATTTTATGAAAGTAAGACAATAGGTGAAATGCATTGATACTTTTGATATTTGTTTTGTAATGCTGACTTGTAAAACTGCCAGCCAGGCACTCTAACAGGAAAGCCCTAATTCTATACCCCAGATTACAAAGATGAATTAATTTTATAGGAGATCTCTTCTGGGAAAATGTCCAGAGCCAAGAACTGGTTCTGATTGGAAGAACAATGACATGGTCATAAAGTATCTTAGACTGAGTAAGGGACACTTGCACCATTATGCAAAAGTAAAGTAAAAAAAAAAAATAATAAGTGTTATTTCAACCAATCATAGAAGCATCAAATATCTTGTTTCATTTTGTAGTAAAATTAATTTTAAAAAAAAAAACTTTAGTTTCCTGTGTTAAGTAAATTCTACCTCTGATTCACTCTTAAGTTGGACCAATCCACATTCTCATTTGTTATTCATAATTAGATTTTGGTCATTGACAAATGGATGCTAAGAATTCTGTTGCATTTTTTTTCTCTTTCTATGTACTTATATCTAGTCTTTCATTTGTTGTCAGCTTTAATTTGGCTACAAAAATGAGGAATGAGCAGACATTTGATGTAAAATCCAGAGTTACAGATTAGAGTATGATCCTCCATGATGCCCTACCCAGATGTTGATCCTGACTCTCTTGGGATGCCAAAATTATTCTAGTTTCTAAGTTTGGACTTTTCTCCATTTAATCTGAACATGAAGCATGTATGTGAATTATGTGAACTGTGTGTGGACAGAGGAATTTTATATGGTGGATTCTGATCCCCTAATTTCATACTGAAGTTGTTCAACATGAAGCACAGACTTAACGTTTTTACCATCAAACTTTGCTGTTGAAAATGTGAACATTTTTCTCTTAAGCCTCAATTTTGTTTTGACCACAGTCTAAAGTGGTGATTGGCACATATTGGTTGGAAAAACACCTGAGAACAAATGGTTTTAAGATCACTTTAAATCACCCAAGTTGGAAAAGCAAGCTTGTTAAACAAAGACATTCAGGCAAATGCCCGCTCAAAATAGACTTAGTCCGCCTGATAATGACTCCGCTAAATGATATCTCTAAAAAAGCCACAACATTCACCGTGCTTAATTTACCTCAGTCGCTTTCAAGAATAAACTCCCTTGTGCTGAGTTTATGGAATGTGGAAGGTAAATAGTCCTTGGGGAGCATCTTGCAAGTTGTTATAAGAAACACATATCATTTTAAACTAAACCTTCAGCATCTGTTTCAGCCTCTGATTACAAATGATGAAACTGACAATAATTCACATGTACTCCATAAAAAGGAAAGGTGGTAATTACGGAAGATGGGTAATCTTTATTCAATGCAAAGTACATCTGTTGTTTTCTTTTGTACCTGGTTATCTAGAAAAAAATGTCCCTTTCCCACAATAAAGAAGGGTTTCTTATGACCTATGTAGTGGTTGATTAGAAAGTACAAAGTTAAAAAATATGGACAAATTCATGCATCCTACTTTTACATAAAATGTGTTATCTCATCTTCATTAATGTAGAATGAGTGTTTCTATAAATGGAGTTATAAGGAGCTTACATTAGAGTATAAAACACTTTTTTCACAGAGTACATGGTGTGCTGATGTACAGAGAAGAAAAATACTGTGAAGCAAGGGATTTGTGAAGCAAGGGATAAACGTGTACAAGTTATGGACAGGGTAGAATGCATAAATTCTGAAGGCCGTATGCACTGTGCTATTTCCCTATCCTTTTTATATACAAAGAGAGGTTGATTTTGGATAAGATGTACCAGTTCAATATGAATTCTTGCAAGAAACAGTTCATCTTGATACCATGAAAATCAAAGTTTCTTTTCTCTTTCATTTTCTTTCTTTTTTTTTGGGCATTGAACCTAGGATATTCACATTTGGTAAAGGCCCAAACCATACCACTCATAGTCTTTATTTATTTTTGGTTACAGGGTCTCACTAAATTTCCCAAGCTGCCTCAGAAAGTTGTACTCTTTCTGCCTTAATCTTTTTTGCATAGCCACCTTGCAGATGTATCCACCGTACCTTGCCAGAAATGATAGTTTTGTAAGAGTCTGCTTAAAGTGGAAATTAAGAATAATTTCTTACTTTATAAATGTCCCAGGTGAATTATGAGCCGATTTCATTAATTTCTGTGTTGAGGAAAACTAAGTATTAGTTATTAAGATTAATCAATTATAACTATAATAAGAAACATTGTATTGGTACTGACTGGCTTCAGGAGAATGCTTTTCAAGGTTATTTCCCTGTTGCTAGGTGACTCTTCACAATAGAATGATAATCCTACCCTACACTTCAAATTTAAAAGTATGTCAGTATATACTTTTAATAACATCATGCAAGAGTTGCATTCTGGGTCTTTTCCTGAAAACCTGGATCTCAGTGGAAGGAAATAATACGAGGATAGCATTGAACACTTTTTTGCTTAACCCATTGTTATGGTTTGAATGTAAATTCTCCTAAATAGTTCCTTGCGAATGAACACCTGGTGCCCAGCTAGTGGTGTTTGGTAAGGCTGTGAAATCTTTAGGAGATGGAGTCCTGCTAAAGAAGCATCACTGGATTAGGTCTTGTGGTTTTATAGCCTGGCCCACTTCCTATTCTTTTTTTTTTTCTTCCTCCATGCTTGTGGATTTAAGGTGAACAGCCAGTCTTCTGCTGCCATACCTTCAAACCCAAGTAAATCAATCTTTCCTCCCTCCCCCTTCCCTTCCTCTTTACTTTCATTCCTCTCTTCCTTCTTTCAGGTATTTGAGCACAGCAATGAGTAAAGAATCTGATACACTCATGCCTCACATCAAGAAAATTGTGTGGAACTCCAAACAATTCAAGTTCTGTTTCTCGCTTTTTAAGCAAGAAATGAAAACAAGATTCCATTCCAACAAGACATGCGTACACTGTTACGAGAAGTCAACAAATAACCTAAGGAAACCTATTCTTACAAGCCTGCTGCTTGCAGATGTTTTAAGTAAGTGATGGTTTATACTGATTGTCACATAGACACAGGACCTAGGCGTCCCTAGTCACGGCACACAGAATCAACTGTGAGGGATTGTTTTGACGAGGTTAATTGAAGAGTGGAGTCCTCGACTGTATGAAAGGACGTCCCTAACTGAGCATAAGCATTCATCACTGCCCTCTGGTTCCTCACTGTGGACTGACTGGGAACAGAGGCCTCAAGCTCCCGCCACCATGCCTTTTTGGCTGTGGTGGACTGGAACCTGGAACTATAAGCTGAAATAAACTCTACTTCCCATAAACTGATTATTTTAGGGTTGTTTTTGTTTTTTTTTAAGGGTCTCACTCTAGCCCAGGCTGACCTGGAATTCACTCTGTAGTCGCAGGGTGGCCTCAAACTAACAGCGATCCTCCTACCTCTGCCTCCCAAGTGCTGAGATTAAAGGTGTATGCCACCATTCCTGGCTTTTTTTTTTTTTGATTTGTGTGTGTGTGTGTGTGTGTGTGTGTGTGTGTGTGTGTCTTAGCAAGGTGAAGAGATAATGGATACAGAGAACACTTCTCCTTATACATGAACTATAATCGCTCCCATTTTAGTATCAAGAAAATCTCTGCATTAACTGGAGATAGAATTTTTTTGTTGTTGTTGTTTTGTTTTCCTTTCTGGAAGTTGTGCCTCACCTGGACAATGATGTATGTTGTGGTTTGAACATGAAATGTTCCCTATAGGCTCATGTATTTGAATACAAGAGCCCCAGCAGGTGAAACTGTTTGGGTGGGGGGGGAGGTTGGCTGGAGGAAGTAAGTCACTGGATACAGGCCTTGAGGTTTCAGAGCTCAGCTCCACTTTCTGTTTTCTCTCTCTGCTTCCTGACTGTGAATGCAATGTGACCACTTAGCCTCTTACTGCTGCTGCCGTCCCTCCTTGGTAGACGTGGAGCTGTAAACTGGAATAGCCCTTCCTGTCTTAAGCTGCTTCTTGTCAGGTGTTCGACTGTGGGAATGAGGAAAGTCACAATCAATGTGTATCTCAGTAGCTCCTGTTAGACCATGTGGTGCTACATCCCTATCTACTTACAGGAAAGGGCTTCACTGCTGCATGATGAACATTACTCTGGCTGCATTTATACATCCTTCCTACATTTTTCTCTGCAATTATTTCCACATTAGATATCATTTTGTTATGGTGCCTATATATTAATAATTTACCATGGCTATCTTTCAAGAAAAAGATCAGACCAAATACATCCACACAGAGTCTACTACCATTCAGGCTAAAGATCTGGGCTTTAATTCTATGGCATTGACAAACCATCAACCTGCTTTTTTGTTTTTAATAGAAAGAGATTGATATAGTCAGGATTGCACTATGGGACTAGTGAGTTTTCTCAGTGGTTAATGCACTTGCTTGCAAAGCCTGATGGCCAGGGCTTGTTCCCTAGTGCCCACATAAAACCAGACACAGAGGGTGGTGCATGCATCTGGTGCTTAACTGTAGTAACAAGGTGTCTGGCCATACCCCCTCCACACACACACACACACACAAACACACAAACACACACACACACACACACACACACACACACATGCAAATAAACCTAGTAATAATCCCCTTACCAATCCTTCCTTTGTGTTCACCAAGTTATCTCTGTGGATGACATCCAGGAATCTGCTTTTCACATCACATTCTTTTTTTTTGTACCTGAGCATGGTAACTATTGGAAGAGTCCTGAGCTACATTAGAAGAGACCCTTTCCCAACGCTGAGAAAACAATAACTAGGGCTCTGGAAACATGACAGAGAAACCTAGAAAGACATCACATTTGAGAGAGAGAGCATGAAAGTTCTAAAGAAATTGTCACACCAAATTCTTAGCCTACTGGAATAAATATCTAGGTCTGTATAAGTTCTTGACATCCTGGGGATATGTCTACTGAGAAATAGCACGAGAGACATCTGGAAGGAAGCCATTTAGTGGTAGCTCGGAGCTTCTCCTTCCCTTCCCCTCTAGGCTGGATCTTCTGCCTTTAAATCTGGAGGTGCATCAGAAATGGATATTTGCCAGAAGCTTTAGGATATGAAAGATTGAACCTTTCTGACAAGCATCAGCTCCCAGAAGATTTGTCTCCACAAGAAGCAATTTGTCGGGATCAGCATTTGACTCAACCAAGTTTTGCCCAAGAAGCTAGAGGGCATGCCCCAAGCAGGGATGACTGGATTGTCTGCTTATCAGCCTTGGATGTTAGAGTGATAAAAGCAGAATTCTGAAAGGACTTGCAAACTTCAGGCCAAGAAGATGTTCATGTAGGAATAACTCAGGAGACTGAAATTCAAATGGTGGAAGTTTAGAGGCCAAATTTATTTCCGCCAGGCCTACAGAGAGACCCTAAGAATACTCTGTGGCAGTGACAGGCATATTAGCAATGATATTTTCTATTTTCCCCAGGTGTTCATTCAAAAAAAAAAAAAAAAAGATGACTGAAGTTTGAGTTACATATAAGACAAGTTTCAAAGTTGCCCTTTCTTTTTTATATGTGCTGCTTATTTGTCAGGATTTGTGACACAATCAGCCTCACTTTAATACTTCTATAGATTGAAGAAATAGCTTTGTCTTCATCTATCTGAAAAGCCTTAAACTTGTGATAGACTTGGGAGGGATCAATAGGCAGAAGATAGGATATTTAGGGCAGTGAAAATATTCCTTGTGCTCATTTGATATTATCAGGGAGGATGCATGTGAAAGGATTTTCCTAAATGCATAGAATGTGTGCTAGGAAGAGTGAAGGCTAGTAGTGAAATCTAGGGGCTTTGTGATTATGATGTGTAAATGTCGGTTTATCAGGGCAGCAAAGATCCCATTCCATGAGAAATGATGAAAGCCAGTGAGGCCATATGTCCAAGAGTACTTTTCTATCATTTTACCTGCAAATCTAATATTTTCCTTCAAAGGTATATTTTTTAAGACACAACAAACTCAACTTTGACTTCTCCAAAAGAGAATTATGATGAAAACAGAGAAGGTAGTTGGGAAAGGAACACTTGTTGAAACCCAAGAACTATCTCAGATTTGACAAATTAGTTCATCATCTTTCCTTTTATCTGTATTTTCATAAGGGTGAAATATTAACTTGCAAACATACAAAAGTTAAGTAGACATGGCTCAATAGTTAAGAGTGGCTGGTTGCATAGGCATGATGGCCTCTTGGGCCAAAATATAGCAAATTCAACTCCCCAGCACCCACACAAAAAGCTGGGGATAGTCATATAACCCCGTCTGTGGGAGGATGGACTGGTGGAGTCAGGATAATTGTTGGGGATTCACTGAGAACAGCAGCTCTGTATTGAGAAAGAAACCTTGTCAGAAGGAAATATGTGGCTGAGCTATGCAGATAGACTATAACAAAATGACACCTAATGCTCTCAGGCTTCCACATGTATGTGCAAGGGATGCACATCTGCACACATGTGCATATGCTACACATTACACATACTACACAGGTACACACACATATACACACCCAGAAAAGTAGATATCAAAAACTTTTGACACCTATTAGTTTATTTTTTTTGTTACCCAGATCTAGTGGTAGGGAGTGGGGATAGGGAGAGTCTACATATAAAAATAATTAGTGCTGACTAATAGGTATAAATGGCAGGATGTAACCTACATTGAGCTAGGAAAGGATAGAAGTGCCAGAAAGATGAAGTGATTGCCCTTGTACTAGTCTGGCACAGGGGAATGGGCAGTGCCCTGCTCATGTCCCAAGTGTCAGCCAGCTGATGGAGGGTGCCTTCCCCATGGTTAAGACTCAGAAAATTCTTTCTTCTAATTACCTACCATTTCTCCAACCTTTATATAAGAGGCAGGCCAACTAAGAGAGCTCGGAACTCATTTCCTTCAGGATATATGCCCAAAGATACTTTTAATTATTTCCTACATTTCTAGAAGTGACATCAACTTCCCAAGAGGTAAAGACTATCCTGTAGATGGTAAAATTTCTGATTATTCAAAGTGAAGACTTTATAAGTAAAGAGGACAAAAGGTTTTTAATCCCAGGAAATTTTTAGTTCCAAACAGAGTTCCTAACTGAGATTCTTTTCCTTCTTGCCAAGGATCTTTGAATTTTTGAAGCCTATTTACTGATACTCAATAACTTTCTAGTTTTTTTTCTTACTTGTTCACTTTGGTCAATGATTATAATTCAACAATGCACAAAAGTAAACAGGGAAAGTCTCTGGGTGATTTTCTTACTTATTTTGTGGTTTTGTTTAATTGTATTTAATTTTTTGCTATTTCAATTGTACAGATTTGTAGGCTGATAATTTTGCTGTAGGGTACCATGTGATAATTTAATGCATATGAATAGAGTATATAATTATCAAATGAGGGTAGCTAATATTTCCATCTAATTAAACATTTTCCAAAGTTTTGATTCCTGTGTATGGGATATAGTGTGATATTTTGATGTAATCTATGGATCAAATCAGTGTAATTAACACTTCCCTCTCTTCACTATTACTTTGTGTTTGATGTCTCCAGACTGCCTCCTTTCAGTTACTTGTAAAACGTGTAATAGGTCATTACAAATAATAACAACAATACTACCTCACACTTTGAAGATTATCTTTTAATTGTTTCTTTACAAGTATGTTGCACTTATTCTAGTTGATGCCTTTGTTCTCTAGTTCAGTGGTTCTCAACCTTTAGAGTGTATTCAATGACCTGGAGAGTTTTTCAAATGCACCCACTGCTATGTCTCTGACTTAGTATGTTTGGGACAGGGCTGGAAAATGTCCACTTCCAACAAAAGTTTTAGGTAATGCATATGCTCCACCGTTTGGGCCTCAAGACATCCATATACAAAGCTAACCAGATGCATTCCCAGAAAGAAAGTCATGTCACTGACAAATGCTGTTTGATGCAAACTGTTAAAAGATATCACAATATCCATACTTACCTTTAATGTCAGTATCACAGAGCTACCAAAATATGACGCATCTTTTCTTTGATGGTAACAAAAAGGTTTTCTGTCAATAACTGGTTAGGTCCATTAAGCAAAGGCTCCTTGCCAAATTACATTTGAAAAGCAAGCTTTTGCTACATATATTCAGTGTGAAAATTCAAACCTATGGTCAAAGAACGAAAAGAACAGAAAAGTAGAGAGATTTCAGCCTTGCCAATGTTCAAAACCTGTGTGCCTGGAGGAAATGCAAGGGTCTATGGCCCTATAAAATTGCTTTCACCTGAAAACTTGCCTATTTCCCAAGCTGCCATGTTATGCAATAAATCATTTTGTAAGGAGGTTAGCACTGCTTGGAAACATGCTAAGAAAAGATACCAGATTAATCAAAATTTAATTATATCCTTCAGCTACCATAAGTTTTCGTGTTATTTTGTACTTGATTAGATCTTGAGTTCAAGTTTAAGACTCCAGTGATTTAGAACATTTCTCATAGGGAGGAGGCAAGTCAAGAAGTGCATTTCCATCAGAGTAAAAAGAATGTGTTTGTGAAACAATTCTGTCCAATCCAGGTCCTGGCATTCCACGTGGATAGCTGGACAGAGACAGAAAGTGAACACAAAAATGGAAACAGACATGCTTGGCTAGAGGGGGCAAAATTTTATTCCTTCCAGATGCCCTTCTTCCCTTTAGGAAAAAGGTGAGGTTTGGAACATCAAGTACATTTTAATATCTTAAGGCAAATATCTGCATACTGTTCTGACAGGAAAAAAAAAAAAAAAAGGAGAGAGTGACCTAAATGCTCCTGGAGTATCTAAGAACACCTGTCCCATAGGCTGTAGCCACACATATTCACAGAGCAGCCCTATGTGTGAGACAATCAGTATTTCCTTTTTACAAAGTCTGAGCCTCCGCAGGATAATGACTGCCTAGAAAGACGTGCTAAAGGAGTAGCTTAAATTTATCTCTACTGGCTATGCATCCCAAGTTCCTCCTTTTGTCCCTCGTCTCTAAAATCTACTGAAAACTCCATCTTTTTTCCCTGGAAGAAGTAGGGATGAGTTGTTGAAGCATAGTACTGCTCAGCAGCCACCTGGACCCCTCCCCCTTCCCAGGTACAGAATCCCTGTACATGCTGTGATTTCTGTAGGACTTGCATTAAATCCCTTTTCCACACTGACATTTTCTCTTTGACTTTGACATTACTCTGTGACACAAGCAAGATGTTTTCTTTGTTCAAGTATTAGCAATGTAAAATACAACATGTAAATGACATTCACACGATTCTTAAAGTTCTTTTTACTCTCTTGGTAAGAAATTGCAAGAGAACTTTTAAAAAATACTTGTAACTCTAAGTACAAAACTAAAACAAGAAAACCTTGAAGTTGGTGAACATTTAAATATCATAAGTCTATTTATTTAAAAACTAACATCAACTAATCCTATAAAGAAAGACAAAAATTATTTCATTGAGAATGGTAAACACCAAGGATGTCTGTTATTACCACTGACTTGGAGATTATAAGAAATGAAATCCAGGTTATTTTTTAATATATTAACAATGAAAAAGAAAAAAAAAAACAGGGCCTGGAGTGATGGATTAGTAGGTAAGGTACTTGCCTATGAAGCCTAATGACTCAGGTTAGATTCCCTAGGACCCATGTAAGCCAGATGCACTAGATAGCTCATCCCTCTAGGGTTTGTTTGCAGTGGCTGGTGGTCCTGATACACCCATTCTCTCTCTTCCTCACTCTCATAAATAAACAAAATTAGTAATCCGGACCCAAACGGCAATGGTACCATAAAATTCTACTTCCTAAAAGACAGACCAAATGGCTGAACCTTCACTAGACCCTTACAGGAAACACCTGAACCACAAGACACTGGAGAAGGTAGGATCAAGACTGACCTAAATCTCCTACATCTTCCCTCCCTCCCTCTCCCCCTCTCCCCTCTATCTCTCTTCTCTCTAACTCTTGTATATTAGTTATCTTTTTCCTCAATTTCTTAGTGGACACTGACCTGTAACCCCCACTTCCAGCTTAGGCCTACCATCCACAATGAGCTTTTGGTCAGAGAAACCTACAAGGTTTCCCAAAACAATGACAGACTTCTGTCAGAATACTTGATGACCCACCAAAGGCCCGTGGTAAGACCCTATTGCTGAAGACTCCATACGCAGCTGACGCATAAAATGGAATGAAATGGCTGGAAGCTAGGAGAGAGTCAGTCCCCAGACAGTCAGCGTGTCTAGTGCCAGAAGGTGCTACATGGGCGACTGGGGGAAACGACCAAGATCTGTCCAAGCAACGCATTGTGTAACCTAATTAGCAACAAATAACCTGATATGATGCCCACACAAGTGCAATAGTGGTACACAGCCATGGTGAGGAACAAATTGCTCTTGATTTGGCTAACTGATCCACTCAGTGGTACTAGACCCATAGCTGGAGCTGGGAAACAAATCAGAACCATACCCAAACACAAGCCCACTCTACAATATCAAGCTACCATCAATCACTGGGTATAAGAAGGCCTACTCCTATCATATTGTCTATCAAAAAAGTGTTATCTCAATTCTCCAGGTGCTAACTTACTCTCTGTTGGAGAATCTGCTTCTCTTTTCCAGATAGATGCAGATCCTAAGAAGAGAGCTGCCCCCAACATACCTCAAAAGGGGCCCAACTGAAACTAAGGACAACTGGTGAAACAAGCAAGGGTGATGTTTTCCTGTGAACCAGATACCAGCACAAAGGGGAAGGAGACCAACACAGAGAAAACTCAACTCCTACCAAATCAGAGAGCCAGAGCCTCAGAGGCCCCCAACACCTCAGCACTGAAGCAGACCAAAATTGAACCCAACATGGCTCAGGGAAATTTTGCAGAAGAGGGGGTGGAAAGAATATCAGAGTCACATGTTGGGTCATGATTTGCAGAGACATTTATCATACCAATAACTGGGGGCTAACTCCACAACGCACGACCCATTTTCATCAACAAGGAGGGTCCAATGGGAGGGGGTAGGTCACAGATGAGCCTAAACAATGGTACCAAACTGCCTGTATTTACTGAAAAGAAAACTAATAAATTAAATTAAAAAAAATAACAAAAAAGAAAAATATCAAATTTATTGTTGTTTACCAAAAATGATAAGGTTATTTCCTTAAAATAACTGCTGCTAACATGTTTTGCCAAAATGAAAGAAAGTAAAGTTGAGTATTTTTATCACATATGTAAAATGATCCCATATAGACTTAAGACTTAAGCCATTAGTATAAACCCAAGCAGGGTAAAGGAAGAAAATTTGATATATGAAGAAACTGGCTGTGGATTAATATCTAGAAATGAAGGCTATAGTTGTCTACTTGAATCTACTTATGAAAGTCTTAATGTAACCTGACATCTCATCCAGGGCTAAAAGCATCCAAGACCCCCAAAGAATTAAAAGACATGAGAGAAAAGACGCCATGAAGTGAAGTTTATGTGTTGATGTAACTATTCATGCTTATTCAATGTGCTGATTGTCTCTGAATAAAGAATCAAAATAAATAAGCAGTCTTGTCACATACAATTCACCAATACTCAGAATATAGACTTAGTTAAGTAAAAATAAATATGTAAAAGATAGTGCCTTATATTTACATTATTTATATGTATTTATGCAAAGGAAAATTATGGACAAAACTTGTTAATATTAATTAGTTTGTGGTGATTGGGGTATAAATTACAGTTGCTCTGTTATGTACTTACAAACTTTTGTTTTGAAATCATTTCAGTCTGCCATATAATTGTTATTTGTCATAATAGTAACATTATTTTAATCTGAAAAATGGAAAACAAAATATATGGATTCAGAAGCTAAGTAATATATTGAGGAATTTAATGCTCAAAATGTCAGCAGCATAACAAAACTCACAAAATTACTCCGCAAAAGAAAGTACTGGGAAATTGAGCACCTATCCACTTTATTATTAAACTTGTCATGATGAAAACCTACAGCAGTGAGTAACTGTGTCTGCCCTTACCTCCATCCTGCTTTGTATCATATTCCTATAGCCAAAGGCAGCTGCTGATTAGTAAAGAAAGACAGCAAGTAAAAAGGGTTACCCACCTCATACCTTCCTTCTCCATTAACTCTTTTTTTAATATCTATTTGCAGAGAGAAAGAAAGAGGGAGAGAGAGAGAGAGAGAATGGGTGTGCCAAGGCTTTTAGCCACTGCAAACAAACTGCAAATGCTTTTGCCCCCTTGTGCATCTGGCTTACATGGGTACTGGGTAATTGAACCTGGGTCCTTTGGCTTCACAGGCAAGTGCCTTAACTGCTAAGCCATCTCTCCAGCCCATCTGCATTAACTCTTGCTTAAAGGAAGCTCAGACCAAGAGAGATGAAAAAGCTTTATATGAGACAGGCTTTGGATTTTTAATTAACTTATCCAATCAACAAATATTTATTGAACATTACTAGCCACTGTTTTATATTCAAAGAATAAAGTCATTGAACACACACACATAGGCCTATATAGAAAAAGAAAAATATTCTTGCCCTAGAGGGACTTGCTATTGATTGAAGGCAAAGAAATAAAATAAAATAAAATTGCATTACTTATTTGAAGGCAACAAAAATGTGGCAAATAATGTACGGCATGCTGGGGTGGATGAGAGTTGACGCTATAAAAAGTTACTCAAGAGTGATAACATCTGAGTAAAGACTTGATAGAATATGATTGTTACACCAGCAGACTTCCTTGCACCTTTTAAAAAACAACGTGATTCTCCCATCTAAAAATGGTTGGGAAAGGTAGGAAATTTATTTGAGCTTTAATCAAAGGCAGAAAAGACTATCCCCTGTATTGAATTCAGTAATGACTAGCAAGAAAAAAAATAAAGTATTCCACTGAGTAAAAGCTGGCTCACTTTAATAAAGTGATTATATATAATTTAGGGATGAGTGTATTCCAACCCAACTCCTACAACTGCCAAGAGCCTATATACTTAAAATATACTTGTTTGAGTTTTCAGTTATACTCAAAGGAAACACACACACACACACACACACACACACACACACACACACACACCCCTCTACTTGCAGATTCTGATCTAAACAACTCAGTAGCTTTGTCTACAGCCCTTCTCAAAACCGAGCTCTTTTATTGTCCAAGAATAGTTCTGCAATTTTCAGGAGGGTGGCATGGCCATTATTTGAGCTAAGAGTGTAGCTCGTCTTGCCGTTTATAGATAAGAGTGCACTTTTCAGCGTGGATGCCTGGAGGAGTGATTTTCTATAAATTTATTGTGTTCCTAAAGGTCAGAACTTTTTTTCCTGCTTCCTTGAGATGTATAGCATCAGTTTTATGAGATGGGTGCCTCGCTTCATATTCATAATTCATTAGTTCATCAAATGAATTAAAAAGTGAATTTTTTTTCTGTTCCTTGCCATTTGGTTAATATGAAATATTAATATATTCAATAAGTAGAAAATAAAATGCTAGTTTTTGCAATCTTGTAATTCAGTCAACAGATAAATGTCTTAGATAAATAATGTTATAGTTTCTGAAGTGGGTATGTTGAAGAGGAGACCTCCAAGGCAAATTTTTATTTCAGGATCTACAATTTTATACATGGATAATTTGCCTGTCTTTATAGCTAGGATGTAAGCCCTGTAAGTGCTACATCTGCTTGTGTTTACTGCTGCTTCTTAGAGGACAAAATAAAGGAGTGAATCAGAATATCTCATCATGGATCATGTACAACAGATAAAACATGTTTTTTTTTTTTGCAATTGAGTGCATCCAGCTTGGCATCCCTATTGCCATCTAGAGTTCTAACTCTCAATATTGCCTAAAGGAGACCTTATCTCGAAAAACCAAATCATATATATATGGAACTCCCAAAGGTAACCCTAGCTAGTTTTCCCTACATAGATTCCCACTGCATTAAAAGTAGATAAATGTATTCAAGTGGTATATGGTACTTTGTAACTAAATCTTGAGTTCTGAAATGTGTCTGACTCTTTGATAATAGCTTAAGAGAAACTATGTATGTACTTGCTTGAAAGAACCTTTGTTCTAAGGAATCTCTGGCCCTTGCTCTGGCCACATTGCAAGATCCATTTGGTCTTACATCAGGACCATGCTTCAGTCAGTATGTCACCTTAGAAAACTGCACTCTGCAGTTAGGGGAATTTCTCACATATGGGGATGGAGTAGTTGCCTAATGGCATAACTCTTTTTTATGTACGGTGTGTGACATTTGCACATACCCTAGACATTTTTAAATGTTAAATGTATCAATCCATGAATGAATGTCATTACAGGGACCTATGACTTAACCTAACTAACCTTACACAACCTCTGCACTTCCTAGCCAAATTCTACTCTTGCTTCAACCTTGATTGCATGTCTCCTGCTCCAGGAAATATATGTCCTTCCTCCTTTCTTACAGATTGATTTGCATGGCCTACCTGGTGTTTCATGCTAAAACCAGAGAGATGGCTTAGTTGTTAGGCTTTTGCCTGCGAAGCCTAAAAACTCAGATTCAGTTCCTCAGGTCCCACGTAAGCCAGATGCACAAGGTGGTGCATGTGTGGAGCTCTTTTGCAGTGGTTGGAGGGCCTGGAGTGCCCATTCTCTCTATGTGCCTCCTTCTCTCAAATAAATAAAATAAAATATTAAAAAAATAAAACCACAATGCCATTGTTTCTCTTAACCAAAAATTGTGGATACTGTCTTACCTCAATGTCTTCACCCTGTTTAGCTGATGTCCTTAGCAGCATCTCATTTATTTTACACTCATCTTCTTCAAGAATATTTTCCCCTGTGATGGTCAATTTGACTTCATTTAGATTTACCATGGAAAAATACCTATGGAATATGTCTATGAGGATGTTTCTAGATAGATTTTACTGATGAGGAAAGACCCACCTTAAGTGTGGCTGGAATCATTCTGTGGCCTGGGGGTCTGGACTGACTGAGAAGGAGAAAGTAAGTAGAAAGTCAGCATTAATCTCTCATTTGAAAGGCAGACACACTGATCTGCTGCCCTACGCTCCTGATGCCATGCCTTCCTGCCATGATGGAATGGTTCCTCAAACTGTCAGCCAAAATGAACTCTTTCTTAAATTGCTTTTGCCAGGTGCAGTGGAGCACAACCTTTAAACCCAGCACTCAGGAGGCTGAGGTAGGAGGATTGCTATGAGTTCAAAGCTAGCCTGAGACTATAGAGTGAGTTCCAGGTCAGCCTCAGCTAGAATGAGACCCTACCTCAAAAAGAATTGTCTTCGTTGAGTATTTTTGTCATAAGAAAAGTAACTAATACTCTCCCATAAAGTCTTACTGCACTACACTACTTAAAAATTACAATCTGGTTTCAATCAACTGTGTCCCTTATTTATTAACACTCCTACAAGTAATTCATATTATATGTATGTATGTATGTATGTATGTATGTATGTATGTATATATATATATATATATATATATATATGTATGTGTGTGTGTGTGTGTGTGTGTGTGTGTGTGTGTATGATTTATTATATTTTATTTATTTGAAAGCAGAGAGATACTGTGAGATAGAAAGAGACAGGGAAAGTGTAGGTGCGCCAGGGCTTTTAGCCACTGCAAATGAACTCTAGATCCAGGTACCGTCCTATGTTTCTGCCTTATGTGGGGACTGGGGAATTGAACCCAGGTTGTTAGGCTTTGCAGGTGAGCACCTTAACAACTGAGCCATCTCTCCGGCCCTTCTTAAATTTTTCTATCATAGAATTTATTAACTTCTAATATCTGGTTCTTGATATTTATTTATAACATTTGTCATTAATTACTTTTTATGAGAATGGCACATTTTCCTGATTTGGTTGCAGATATATTCCAAGTGCCTCAAATAGAACATGAACAGTAATAAGCAGTCCAAACAACTTTCCTTTGACTGAATAAAGCTTACAAAATAAACATAATTTTAGCTTTCTATAATTATGCTTAATTATAGAAACCACACTTTAAAAAAATATTTATTAATTTATTTGCAAGCAGGAACAGAGAGAGAGAGAGAGAGAGAGAGAGAGAGAGAGAGAGAAATGAGTATACCAGGGTCTCTAGCCACTGCAAATGAAGTCCAGATTCATGTTCCACTCTGGGCACCTATGGCTTTATGTGAGTACTGGGGAATCAAACCTGGGTCCTTAGGGCTCATAGATAAGTCTGTTAACCACTTAGCCATCTCTACAGCCCCTTTATTTTGCTTTTAAGAATTAGAAGGATGCCTTATTTTTCTTTACATATGCAATATGAATTCAGTCATTGGTATCAACCACCTATGGTATTAACAAATTGCTTTAAAATTTAAAGCCTTAAAGCAATATTTGCTTATTCCTTATGAGTCCTTGGGTCAGGGGCATGGTTCTTTCATTCTCATCTCGTTTTATAGCCTTAGTTGGCTAAAGGTTGAACGACTGATGTTGTCTGTGTTCCATTGTGTTTTGGGGGATGAAGTTGGTCGAGCTAGCAGACTGGTATGATCCACACTGACTCACATCTTTCATGAGGTTAACATGGTCTTGCTCATAAGCAGGTACACAAGGTTTCTTGAAGTCTATATTATGAACTACTAACTTCATTTCTACGAGTACATTTGGTTAACTAGCACAATTGACAAGGCCATTGCAGTTTCCAGTGTGGGAGAAATATCCTCTATCTCTTGATGGGGGTTACTGCAAAGCTACCTTATATAGAGGTTTGGTACATGGGGAAGAATTATGGCAACATTTTTCTAAATAATTTAATGTATTAGGAAAGCAAAACCCATTTGTCATATGAACTAATACCATAAATGGAATCATTATATGCTTATCCTGTTTCTGTGTTGTGTTTTATAGTCATTAGTTTGTTGTGTTCACTAAAAACCACTCAAGTAGATAATATTAATTGTATCTACATTTTTCTAGGACTTAAGAAATAAGAGGTGTGCTAAGTGAATGGGGAAGATAAATTAGAAAAAAAATTTTTTCTGTTGGGGTGATTGGAGAAGTTGGATAAATATTATAGGAAACAGTTAAAACATTGCCCACTACTGTGCTCATACAGTTTAGATTTTGGAAGTAGAATGAGCAATGTTTCCTTAGTGTGTCTAGCCATAAACTTGTCCTAGGAGTCCAACTTAGATATACAGAAGCCTGGGCTGTATGCCAGCCATTTCAAATGAGAGGCTTTGGGAAAAACCCAGGGTTCTGTTTTAAACAAGCACTTAGGTGGCTTGGTCACCCATAATTTTTCCCACTGAGCTAGGACACTTTCACTCTAAACAATCTCAGACTATTTTAAACAGGGGAGAACATTCACTCCCTGATTTTCTACTGTATACAGGAAACAGTGACCTGACATGAACTTCTAGTATGCCAGCCATCACTCTTCCTGGGTCAGATTCAACATATCACTTAACTTATGTATGAATGCATTTCCCTACAGATAAATATATGTCATTGTATAAGTCAACTTTCCACTGCTATGTCAAAATATCAGAGGGAAATCATATATGGGAGATAAGATTTATCTTGGATCATGGCCCGTGGCGAGTTGGCTCCACTGGTCGTTGGTGTCATAGAACATCATGGTATGAGTGCATGGCAAGGGAAGGCTGTTCAACTCACGGAGCCCAGCAGCTTGCAAAGAGCCACTTGCAGCTGGCCCCACCTCCTACACCCCATCACTTTTCAATAGCCCTTTAAATTACAAACACTTCAATGGGTGAGTCCCCCAATAAGGTCAAAGGCCTGAGATCGAATGACTTCACAATAGCCACACCTTTGAATATTGCCACACTGGAGAACAAGCCCTTAGCACTTGTGATATTTGGGGACATTTCAGGTATAAACCGCACACTCAAATACATACACATAAAAATATAGACATACCTTGCATGTGTACATGACCCCAGTGGTGGAAGATGATTTCTAAAATTTTCATATGATATGGAGCAGGAAACTTATTGAATAGCAATGTCAACATTCAGATGGTCATAATCAGTTTCACACCATGAAAGGCACCAATTAGATAGAAAATAAAGAAGTCTACCGGAGTCTAGGTTTAACACATATTGAAACTAATGGAAATTCAAGCAATAAATCATTCTTTCATCATATGGAAAGATGCCTGTTCTTTGGAGAGTTCAAGCACCTTACTCACTGATGAAATGATAGTATCCTGAGGGAGGCAGAGGCTGGAAGAAGAAGATAGGCCTTGCAGGATCCTTTGCTGAGCTGCTCAGAGCCCATGGGTACCTGTTATTGTCCGTAACAATCTGTGCCTTCACCACATTTCATCCTTCTTCAGTGAGACAAAAACCACTGACAAATTAAACCCATAGTGAGTGAATTCTAACAGAGTTCTCTGGGTGCTTGGTGATCAGTTGTCTCTGTCATCCTGTGCTGTCTACTCTTTGTCATACGCTGGTATTCAACCTACTGTGGCAGCAGAGCCCATAGTTTAGAGCACCCCCTTGTCCTAACTCCCCTTACCCGAGGGACCCTCCTCTGTGCGCTGATGGTAATCACTGTGGGGTTGTGAAGGCCTCAATCAGTCTTTAAGGGGTAGGGGGCACCATAATTGTTTAAACTTGCTAATTTTATTGTATTGAAACTTTGTCATTACACAGTGATACTCTATCATCCATAAGTATTTTCTATATTAACGTCATTTTATCTGGTATGAGAAGAGGTGCATAAACTTTTGTGCCTTTACTTAAACTTACATACTTTGTTCTCATACTGATGCAGGTTGTTAGAGTTCAGGCTGTATCCCCCAAATTTATGAATCCCAAGTTTGGGTTCTATCCTACCTTTAACAAAGAATTGATAAAGATGGACTCAAGAAAGATAAATTATAGAGTATTGAGCTTATTGGAGAGGAATCACAAATTGTGCAGTTTGGTTAAGGAGGATTGGGCTATAGCCAAAAAAGCTAAAGCAGAGTCACAAACATGTGGTAAGTAGAAAACAACCTCTCATATGGAAAACACTGCATAGTCCATAAGTTTAAGAGAAAATGATGGTTTTTAAAAAATTTATTTCTTTGAGAGTGACAGAGAGAGAAAGAGGCAGATAGATAGATAGAGAATGGGCACTCCAGGGCCTCTAGCCACTGCAAATGAACTCCAGAGGTGTGTGCCCCTTGTGCATCTGGCTAACGTGGGTCCTGGGGAATGTAGCCTCAAACTGGGGTCCTTAGGCTTGACAGGCAAGCGCTTAACTGCTAAGCAATCTCTCCAGCCCGAAAATGAGGATTTTAAGGAAAGATTGGAATAGAGCAGCAAGCATATGAAAGATAGTTTATAAAGTTCACCTAAGAGAATTGAGGCTTTCAAAGAAAGACTGGAGTAGAGGCTCAAGTACACGGAGGATAGAATTTAGGAGCATGTGTAAGGAGATTTAGAAGGAACAGCCATGGCATCTGCTTCTCCATGGAAGAAAATTGGAAGAGCAAATTGTGATAACTTAAGGAAGAATACAAGAGAGAAAAATATCAAAAGAGCTACCCAGACATTTAGAGGAGAATTGAGTAGTGAAGAGAGTCATACTCATGGTTACCCTGAGTTTAAAGAAATTACAGAGGTAGCAGGCACGGTGTTAGTGAGAGCACCCACATGGTAGAGCCAGAGTGTAAGAGAAATGCCCATGTTACCACTGATTAGGGACCAGAGGAAAATCATGCATATGATCAAAGTGAGAAGTTACCCCAAACGATAAAGCAGAGGCAAGCAGAAAAGTTCCTACAGACCAAGAATAGAATCATGCTCTCCCCTTTGCCAAGGCAGCATGGCGGAGGGGGAAGCTGAACTCATGTCTATCCAACCAGAGATGGTGGAGAATCCAGAGAGAGCTTCCCAAAGAAGAAACAGATGATACAGGAAAAAGATGAGAGCCTTTGTATGCACAGGAAAGACCCAGTTGGTTTGTAGATTTGGAGGGTGGATACCAGAGGCAGCATATATGGGTAGCCCATCTGGATAGTATGCTAGAATGTGAGCCGCAGGAGGCACTGAAGGTTAGTCTCAATCGGACAAAAATTCTATTTCTGCTAAGAATTTTATTCTTGGGCCAGGGCAAAGTGACATGCGGGGTTGTGTGCCCTGGTTCTCTTTGGGTCTCAATTTCTAACTGAAACTGTATAAAGGGAGTTAATTTTCTTCTAACTTTCTTTGATGCTATGCATTTAAATCTTGTTTACTTATCCATTCGGGATAGATTGTTTAAGCCCTTAATATTTATGGTAATTATTGATGAATTTGTATCTGTCTCTATTGTTTGCATTTATTATTTCAAATTTGTTTTGTCTCATTAAGTACATTTTATTTTTTAATTTATAGGTTTTTTGGGTTTTTTTTAAATGACAAGAACATTAACAAGATCCCATGAACTTCTATGCTGGTGATCCACAAACTCCCCATTCACACAAAGACTGATATTCTCTAGTCACTTACTTCTGAGTATTACTATATTTTTTCCTCTTTTCCTTCTGCCCAAACCTATTTAAAACAGAACAGTTTCTTCATAATTTTTTATCATTCTTTATCATAAAATAATACCTGGGTTTGCCTTTTATTCATGTACTTCTTCAAAACTGTTTTTCAAGTTTTAATGTGGTGGTTGTCTAAGGTAAAAGATTTTTATCCTGCCTCTATCTTTTAATAATAACTGTTAGGAAATATTTTTGAATTTTTTTATCTCTCTCTCTGTATATCTCTCACACATGTGTTCTCTCTCTTTTGCATGGTTAAGCATTTCTGGGTAAAGAATGCTGAAATGTGATAAACCTTTATTTAAAGTTTTTATTTTATTTAAATTATATCTGAATTAGATGTGAAAGCCCTCCATGTGATTTAGCTTCCTGGAGGAAAGTGACCACATTTCAAGTGGAAATGAAATCCAAAACACTATTATACAAATTAGGTTTGACGTCCCACCAAAGCCCAATGTGTTAAAGGTATTGTCACAGGAAACATTCTTGGAAGGGGTGGAGTATTAAGAGGTGAGGCCTAGTGGGAGGGCCTTACAAGATTAGTGGCATGTCCTACAGAAATTACAGTAACACAGTCCCTTTCACATTTTGTTTGTTCCCTGGCTTGAGATTGGAGTGGCTTTGCTCGGCCACACACACCTGCAATGATGTGCTCCCTTACCATAGGCTCAGTCGTGAAATGGAATCTCTCAACTGCAGCATGAAATAGAACTTGGTTCTACTTATCACCTCAGGTACTTTATGATAATGGTGGGAAATGAGCCATACACATTCCAAGGGTTGTAAACTGTATGATTGTATTAGCTTTCACCTAGAGAGATTTACTTACAAACTATGCAAAGATTCCTTTCTTTTATTTCTTTTCTTTTGTTCCTTTTGGAGGCTAGGTCTCACTCTAGCACAGGCAGACCTAGAACTCCCTCTGAGCCCCACGCTTGCCTGGGACTCATAATGATCCCACTACCTCAGCCTCCCAAATTCTGGTATTAAAGGTGTACCCCACCATGCCCTGCTTCCCTTATTTATTATCTTCTCAAGAAAATTTTTACTTTACAGAGATAAGGTTCTTCTCCTTCTGTAGGAAGAAAGGGTGGTAGGTGATCAAATAAACCAAACTCCCAATTTTGTAATTTCAGTGTTCTTCTCAGCAAAGATCTCCATATGCTCAGGTTGACGCCTGACCTTGACCCCCACTGCAAAGCCTGTGGAGTATAACTTGCCGGGGCATGGACATTGAGAGCCTTCTGGTGATAACACTCTTCTGGGCTCCTGAATGCTCATGCATGACTTCAGAACAAAACTAAATCATTATAGACTTACCAAGTGTTGGCTATATAAAACATTTTAGACTTTGGCCTTTTTGCCCAAATTTTGAAAAAATATTTTATGTTCTTCTCTTATCTATTTCTTTCCATTGAAAAAAAATGTTGTCATTAGTTCAATTCTTCATGTGTCCTTCATCTGTGATGTGGTGTTACTGTCACCTTTTAAAATTTGTTTACTGTTGACTCACCATTTTAGTGCAGCTAGGAATGATATTTTTCTTTTAATTCTCTTGGTGTGAGATTTTTTTCTTTAAGATTACTTTTGTTTTTATTTATTTATTTGAGTAAAAAAGGGAATATAATGGGGTATTAGGGCATCCAGGAAAGTCCTTGAATCCCAAATCCTAGGTTCCTTTCTAATTTCAATCAAAGAATTGAATTAAAAAAAAAAAGACTGAGAAGGGTAATTATTGAATTACTATATTTATTGAGGGAATACAGGGCCAAGAAAATGGACCCACGTGGCTAGAGATCTCATGTGGAAGACCTGAAAACAATAAAACACAAAAAGCAAAAGAGAGAAAATAAAGTTCAAGGAACTCCTGCCATGTGGAGATCTGGAGACCATAAAGGAACCCATGTGGAGAGTGAGGGAGCCCTGTCGTCTGGGCCTGGGCTGGGCCAGGGCCTGGGCATGTGCCAAGCCAGCTCAGGCCCAGCTGAGGGGAAAACTCACCCATAGCTGAAAATCCCCAAGTGGTCCAAGAGCCTGCCCTCCCCTTGCAAAGTGATTTATAACTTTATAGTGGTGGGAAGTCTCCTAGTTCAGGTGAATCAGAGAGACAAGTGGCTGGTTAGGGCTGGGGTTGTCTCAGAGGAGGCCAGCCCCAACACCAAATTCTGGGGGTTGAACTTGACCAACTATAATTTGTAAATGCTATGAAAGTTCTCCCTCCCAGGAGGGGTCCTGGTTGCTTGTGAAGAAACATGTCTAGGGATCTAGGCAAGAAATAAGAAATAATTCATTTCTAACAAGTACAAACTTTCCTGCCTATTTTACCTTCAGGGGTCCAATCACCCTAACTGTCCCCTCCTCTTAGGCAGATGGGGTGGGGGAGGGGGCAAGGTGGAAAATGTGTGTGCCAGGGCCTCTAGCCATGTCAACTCCAGTCACATGTGCCACCTGGTGCATCAGACTTAGGTGGGTCCTGGAGAGCTAAACCTGGGTCCTTTGGCTTTGCAGGCAAGTGCCTTGACTGCTAATCCATCTCTCTAGCCTTCAGTGTAAGATTTTTTGTATTCTGTATATTCTTTGAAATTTCTCTCTTTATGATGCTATTTGAAATGTGTAATTTATTTTTTTGTTCCTAATGTAGCTTTATTTAAAGTTGCATTGGGTATGTTTCATGTTATGAACATTATCCCCTTTTTTATTTTTGTATGCTAGTCAAATTTGTATTCTTAGTACCTTTGTTTTAGGATTTTTACTCTAGGTGAATCTTTAGTATAGTATGCTGGTTTTTAAAAAACATTTGGACTCCTCAAATGTCTTATTTTTTGGTCTTCTGAGCTCACATACCAAAAAGTTACTTGCTACCTACACTGTCAAGCCATACTTACATAGAGAGCCCCAGAGAACAGAAGATAAAACAATTTTTTTAAAAGACACTTCTACTTCCCCAGAATAATTCTTTCATTTCATAGGGAGAGATGTACCTGGAGAGACTCTTTAAATTATAATTCACCAGTCCTTAGAGAACCTGGGAGAGTGTTAGTGAACAACTGCCTAAAATTACCTTTTGCCATTTTAAAATCTGACCCTTACAGTTTTGAGGCTTCTTATTTGATATGAATTTACTTCTGATGATGGCCATATTAGAGCTCTAAGAAGCAGCAGGTATGAAGGACGGGCACTGTCTTGCCCTAAGTAATATAAAGGGAGAACCGAGAAACATAAGCAGCATCCTAACAGTTTCTTCATCTTTTGTCCTCCCACAGGGGACACCCATGGTTCTCTTCCTCAGGTAAAGGCCATATCCCTACATAAAGGGTTCTAAGCAATCTCTATCACACCAGGACTTTTCAAATTACTTCCAGCATTTCTCATTTCTTTACTGTTGATGTTTTGTGTTTCCTTTCTAGTTGCTCTGGCATTGATCTGAGAAAAGAAAGCCAGTAGTTATGAGGGTTTGACATTTTTAGACAGAACCTGGAACTACAATGCTATCCAAATGTGCAGTATTGCTCTATGCCTTTTTGAACTTTCAAAGTTTGATATATTACTCATTTTCATGCAGTTGTACGAAGTAATGGAGATTGGAATTATCTGTGGTTCCAGTTCCCTTTAATGGTATTGTTTTGTAGAACTACATTGGAATATCACAACCAGGACATTGACTTCCATACAGTTAAGACAGTGAACTTTTCCCTCACTACAAATATCCCTCCAGGTGGTCATTTAGTACACTCAGTTCCCTGCCATCACCATATATTGATAACTCTTGGTAACACTGTCTATGTTCCCCTGCGCTGTAGTTTTACCATTTTGAGAATGTTAAGTAAATGAAATCATAGAGTGTATTTAGGGGACTAGATTCACTTTCACATTCATCAGAGTTCTCTGGAGATTCATCTAGACTGTTATACATGTCAATAATCCATCCCAATGTGTTGCTAAAAGGGGTTACAAGCTATAGATGTACAACAAGTTGTTTAAGCATTCACCCCCTGAAGAACACCTGGCTGCTCCCAGACCTCAGTTACTACAAAAGGAGTTGCTGTCAGCTTTCGTGTGCAGGCTCTTCCAGGAATGTAGGTTTTCATTTGCCTTCAGTGGATGCCCTGAAGTACATTTTCTGAGGTGTGTGGTAATTGCGTATATGAGTTTTCAAGAAACTTCCAAATTTTCCATGGTTACTGTATTGCTTTACACCCTCATGATATACAAATGATCCAGTCTCTCCACATCCCAAGCACGTAGTAGAGTCACTGTTTTCTATTGCAGCCATAGTGCAAGTATTTGGTCATCTTGCTGTGGTTTTAATTCACATTTTGCTAGTTGTCAATGATATTGTAGAACTTCATGTTCTTTATGCCATCTGTTCTGTTTGGCAAAATGTCTCTTCATGACTTCTGCCCATTTTCAACTTATTTAATTCTTCACAGTTGAATTGTGATTTATGTGACATATTTACCTATGAATACAGTATTTAGAATATACTTATAATTATGTATATATGCATATGCCAGCTATGGGAAGACAAATATCACAATAGCCCAGTTACATAAAGTAACAAAACTACTTAAAATAGCAAAAATTGTTAACTAGAAGCTGAGGAGGGAAAGATAGAAGATACTAATATATAGGCATCAAAGTTTAATCAAACAACCTACATAAGCTCTAGAGATGTGCTGGGTCACATTATACTTAAAGTCAACAATAATGTTTTTAAGCCCTAAAAATATGTGTATTTAAATCTAATCTGAAATGTTACTGGAGTTATTGGAGAGGGACTTTTGGGGAGTGATTAAGTCACAAGGAAGGGGTCCTCTACACTGGGATTTGTACCATTATTAAAGTAGGCTGGTCCTTTTCTACCAGGCAAGGATATAGCAGAAGTTGGCAGTTGCAACTTAGAAGCCTTTCACCAGAACCCCACCATACTAAAACCCATATCTCCAAGTTTTAGAGTCCAGAACTGTAAGAAGTAAATATATATATATATATATATATATATATATATATATATATGGTTGATATTGTCATCAGCACCTCCTATGTCATACAGCCACAGATAATCCTAGAAAAAGCAGATGCACTAAGACACCACAAGAAATAATAAAACATATAAGTTCATGCAAAATAATATTTATTAAGGGTCCAGAAATATGTACAGAGCATACCTCCCTAGTGGGTAGTCCATCTCTCCTCTACCATTTGGCATTGAGTTCTTGGCCAACTTGCCTGTTCCTATAGATTTCAATTTCTTCTGATACAATCAATCACACCTACCAAACAGATGTGCTCTGAGTAATTGATGAGGATGTCCCTCTCTTCTGTGTCTTTGTGTACATGATTAAGACCCACACTCTGTAAAGTTACAGGCTATTTTTTTTTTAATCTGGAAGGGGCATAAATAATTCTGTCCATTATCTGATATTATACATATGATATTACACATGTGCACCAAGGTTATGGCTTTCTTGCCCTATTCAACATTAATGGCTTTTCTTCCCCACTTAGAAAACATTTCTGCATGTCTTTCTCTATTGTCTATGTAAACTTTTGTGCTGTAAGTTCTCCATGGGCCAGCTTTGCCTACAATTTACCTCTTTTACAGTGATGCACCAGAGAGAATACACTGTTTTGATGACTCATTTTTCCCCACAACCTCCTTTTCGGGTCTTTGTTTGTGGTCACATGAACAAGTTTAGTTGTGGTTCTGGTGTTGCACAAGCCTTTAAGTAATTCTCCACTAGTGGTAATAGTATTTGGAGACCTAGTTTGGTAATCACTGTTGGAATGTTGACCATCTGTTCTTTAAGGGTGAGAGACTACAGGAAATTTGATTCATTATCTTTGATTTGTAAGTGCTTCAGATATCCATGACAACCGACATAATCACCAGAAGATCACATGGGACTCTGAGGACCTTAATTATACTCAGAGTCAGGTTTTATGAGAGTGAAGAGACATCAAACAGAATAAACAAGGAATAAACACTCAGAGGAAGGGCTGGAAGGCTCAAAACATTACTTTCGAAATTCTCCCTCAGAGGAGTGCTTAAAACAAGTTGCTTTTGCAAGCAACAGACTGCAGTAGCATGTTTCTCCCCAGGAAATCTGCTCCTAACAGGGTAGAGTTTCCCTTGGAAGTTGGTCAAGCAGATACTCCCCACCTCTGCTAACATCCACAATTACCAAAACGCCAGACTCCCAGAAGGAAATTAGGTGTTCATCATAAATTAAAGGGTCTGTGCAAACAATTGAGCTAGTCTGACACTGTAGGGCCCTGTGCTCCAAGCAAGCCAAACAGATTTATAGATTAGCCATGAAAGGACCATTTCAAGGGTTTGATTTCCTAGGGGTCAGTCAAGGCCAGACAAGCAGACCCTTCTAGAGAAATGTGAAAATTGAGAATCACTGGCACTGCTATATTAACTTTTTTTTTTTCAACATAGTATGTTTCCCTATTTGTACACTTAGCTCAATTAAAAAATACTCCATGCCTACTGGATATGTTCTTGGAGAGTTGGGCTTTAGGGTCTAAATCAGATTCTATGTCCTATTAACATATATATATATATATATATATATATATATATATATATATATATAATTTATTTATTTGAGAGAGAGAAAGAAGGAGAGAGAGAGGAAGAATGGTCATGCCAGGGCCTCCAGGCACTGAAAACTACAGATGGATGTGCCCACTTTGTGCATCTGGCTTACATGGGTCCTAGAGAGTTGAACCAGGATCCTTTGGCTTTGCAGACAAACACCTTAACCATTAAGCAATCTCTCCAGCCCCCCACCATTAGCTTTTAACCCATGTTTTCTGCTGTGAACTTAATTATATTTGCTCAAAATGCATTGTGTGTCACCCTAAAAAAATCAAAAATCCCAAGTTAAATATAGTGTTTGATTGATATGAAAATTAATTAATAATCATTAGATGTATAGTTTCTATGTATCAAGGAATACTGAGAAATCATGCAAAGTATAATTTTAATTTTAAATGTTTGATATATATGTGTATGTGTGTGTGTGTGTGTGTGTGTGTGTTTGTGTGTGTATATATATAAATGAGCATCTTTATTTTTACAAGTATGAAATGGACAAGTAGTATAAGACATTTGTTTAATGTGCACCAACAAGTTCCTCTAATGTTCCAAAATACTCCTGTGTTTCTTTTTATTTACTTGCATGTCTATTTTGTTTTGAGAAAAAGAGCTAAGTATTTTGATTACAAGTTGCAAACCGGCCTGGAGAGTTTGCTCAGTGGTTAAAGTGTTTGCCTGCAAACCCTAACGACCTGAGTTTGATTCACCAGTACCACATAAAGCAGGCCATGCATTTGGAACTTGTTTGCATTGGATAGAGGCTCTGGCCTGCCCATTTACCTCTGCTTCTCCCTCTCTCTCTTCTCTGTCACTCTCTATATATGACTTTTCTCTGTCCTTCTCTGCTTGCAAGTAAAATAAAATGAAAAAGAAAGTTGCAAACTAATGTGAATGGATAGCATTATCTGTAAAAAAAAATAATGATAATGGCAAATAAATATAATTGTATATGCTGGGTCATTAGATGTTTTTCAAAGAAGGTTTCCATCTGATAGTATGTGAGCGTGTTCACAAATATAGAAGATGGTTGTGAATGATGAAATTTCAGTAAATATAGGAAGTCATTTAAGTTGTGAAAAAAATAAAATTTCATTGTCTGAGAGTTCACCAAGAAAGGGAGTGTCCAAAATGAAGCATTAAAATGGTCTGAACCTATTTTGATGAACTTCTCCATAAGACAGAAAATAAAGGGGCTGTGAACCCTCATTACCAGAGATTAATTCAAAGCAATACCAGAACATGGGCTTTCTAACTGCTATAAAGAAAACTAGTGTTGGAGTACTGAACTCCGCTGAACAAGAAATAATAGAATATTACTCCTTAATTGTTATATAGTTACCCTGACATCAGAAATGAAAATCACTTTGGGACACGTTCCTTTCTTTGCAATGCTCTTGAGATTAAAAACAATAGTTACTCATAAAAGAACTTATGTCTCTTATAATTAAGTTACCTTTGGCTCTGTCTATTTTAAGACATTCTCTAAACATTGTGATTAATAGGCAGGCCACAACCATATATTTTCCCTAGGGATGTAGAATCTTCCCTTGATCAAATATCTAATCTCCATTGTAAATCTTTTCATGTTGCCCTCCTAAGACCAAATCCTATATTCAGAAAAGATATATTTTTCAAGACAACACAAAGAAGTCCCCTTTCACCTTACTCAAGCAAGAGAACTACTAATAATTAATTCATTTCATATGCTCAGCATTTCTTTATTTGTTCAGCACTGTGTGAGCAAGAAGCTTCTTAAGGAGACCTGAACTCTCCCTGATTCAGTTTTGTATATTAAAATGCAATGCATCCAAGGAAGTTTCAGAGAATACAGACAGGAATGGAAAGCTCCAGGACTGAGGCAACGTCCTCACACTAGTCTTACCACTAATATTGACATAACCTTTACAATGAAAAATGAAGTCAAAGCAAGATGCATTACAACCCAATTTTATTTCTATTGAATCTGATAATGTGTGTCAATAAAGTCATCATCACCATTTAAGCTTATTATCAAGAGATCGTTTCCCACTCTTGTTTTTTGTTTTTTTCTCAATTTTTATTAATACTTTCCATAATTATAAAAAATATCCCATGGTAGTACCCTCCCACCCCACCCCACTTTCCCCTTTGAAATTCCATTCTCCATCATATCCCCTCCCCATCTCAATCAGTCTCTCTTTTATATTTATGTCATGATCTTTTCCTCCTCTTATGATTGTCTTGTGTAGGTAGTGTCAAGCACTGTGAGGTTATGGATATCCAGGCCATTTTGTGTCTGGAGGAGCACTTTGCAAGGAGTCTTACCCTTTCCCTGGCTCTTACATTCTTTCTGCCACCTCTTCCGCATTAGAGCCTGAGCCTTGGAAGGTGTGATTGAGATGTTACTCAGTACTCCAATCACTTCTTTCCAGCACTATGATACCTTCTGAGTTGTCCCAAGGTCACTGCCATCTGAAAAGAGAAGATTCTCTACCCAAAGTGAAAGTAGCATTAATATAAGGGTATGAACATTAAGAAAAGTGCTTACTGGGCAGTTTGATAAGCATAGTATATACATTTAGCCAGACATCAGCAGATGTTACATCCCTAGGGCTCATGACTACCATGACTACCCCTGTTTTAAGTTTTCAGTATCAGGGATGTATTCCCTTCCTTGGAGCAGGCCTCCAGTCCAATTGGAGGGAAGTTGGTTTCCACCATGATAGACGTGCCTCTATTGCACCCATTGGCTCACTTGGCCTGGCTGGCCAATTATAAGGCTTGCAATGTCCACTGTTGAGTATCTTCACCTGGTGGTATCTCTTTCTCCCATTGAATGGCATGTAGAATGGCTTTTTACAGCTTTCTGTCTGCTGGTCTACATGGAGGAGATTATCAGCTCAGTTCCAGCAGGATTTCTCAGTGGCTCTGCAGTACAAGTATGTGGAGTCTTCAGAAATAGGGTCCTACCATCTCTTCCTGGTCCCACTCCTGTTTTTTCCTAAAGACCTATCATAAACTAGTTTAGAAACTTATTCTTCAAGAAAGAAACAGTTTTAGGAAGTTATGTCAAACTCTGTGTTCATTGCTGATGCTTAAAGACACCAACTTTCAGTATATGTTTCTAAGGAGGAAGCACAAACAAAACAATGTCATGTTCACAAAGAAAATCTGTTCAGAATTATCCCCAAAATGTCATGAAAACATAAAAGATGACTGGTTACCTTTTCAAGTTCAACTTGCATTATCCATTAGGCAACCTAAAAATTGCTTCTCGGTGATACATTTATCTCAGCTTACTCTACATGATTACACATCTATGCTATGGACCATCCTTTATTTACTGTAACAACAGCTTAACTGGAGTTTTCTTATTCAAATTCACATGGTGGCTCCTGACCAGAAAGGTTTCTAGTATATGGCTCTGTAGGGCAGTATTTGGTTTTGTCCATGAAATTTGTTGAAATGTTTTTATAGCTTATCCAGTGCTTTCTGAGTTAGGGTCACCAGTATATTCTTCATTAATGAGTTCAGTATATTTTTATGCATTGCATGTTTACATAACTTATAAATTTAAGTTTTTTTGCAAATTATACTTTGACATTTAATAAATCTGCCAAAGCTAAGAATTCAGACTAACTCAGAAGTACTATATTTGCTATTTAAGTACCATATAGTTACTGTGTGAGATGCACAGCATTGATGAGTTTGTATTCACATTAAGTAAATACATAGGGACTTCTTCATTTAAGTGGCCAAGCAGAGTGCTCACTGACACTGCTTGGATTTAGACAAAGGCAAGTGTCTGTGAGCATTTTTTCCAATGTCCTTGCCACGTGACTCACCTCAACACTTCATTGCCAGCCACACAATAATCAAATAAACAATTCCACAACGTCCACTTGACTACATTCTCTGCAAACACTGCTTTCGCCCTCTCCATGAAGAGCCCTGGTGCTACTTTTGCTTCTTTATGCTTCTTTGCCCTTCCAGATGTTCAAAACTCAGCTCACAGCTATGAGTCAACAAACTCTTTCTACGACCTATTAATGAAGTCATAGGCTGTGATAGTCCTAATCCTATGCCTCTGCATTATTATCCAGTTGTAATATTGCAGTTATTTTTGTGTGCTTTCTCATTGATGAAGAAAGTTGACATATCCAGTGACTGAATGAAATTTGTTCTCCTTCAAGAAATTGATTAAATTGAATTAATGCTTTCTTTTCCCAAGCACTCTATGTTTGCGAAAGTTTGGCTGATTATATTATCAGACATGCTACCTTATGACCACTATTAAATTTTTGTCTTTAATTTTTTAAATGTTTTGTGGCTATTTAGAACAAAGTGTTCCCTCCTTTTTCCTTCAATGAAATTCTTGTAACTATTAAATCAGGTTAATCCAGGGGATTATTTGGGTTCCTTGTGATATCTCTTTACATGCATCTATCATACCTTCACTGTATCCTCCCTGCCTCCATCACCTCCTACCTTCTCTTTTCTTTCTCTCTCTCTTCTGGGAACCATTCCCCTTGCCTGTATGATAATTTATTTTTGTGAGGTAGTGTCTCACTCTAACCCAGGCTGACTTAAAATTCACCCTGTAGCCCAGTATGATTTTTTTTTAATTTTTATTAACATTTTCCATGATTATAAAATATATCCCATGGTAATTCCCTCCCTCCCCACCCCCACACTTTCCCGTTTGAAATTCCATTCTCAATCATATTACCTCCCCATTACAATCATTGTAATTACATATATACAATATCAACCTATTAAGTATCTTCCTCCCTTCCTTTCTCCACCCTTTATGTCTCCTTTTCAACTTACTGGCCTCTGCTACTAAGTATTTTCATTCTCACACAGAAGCCCAGTCATCTGTAGCTAGGATCCCCATATGAGGGAGAACATGTGGCGCTTGGCTTTCTGGGCCTGGGTTACCTGACTTAGTATAATACTTTCCAGGTCCATCCATTTTTCTGCAAATTTCATAACTTCATTTTTCTTTACCGCTGAGTAGAACTCCATTGTATAAATGTACCACATCTTCATTATCCACTCATCTGTTGAGGGACATCTAGGCTGGTTCCATTTCCCAGCTATTATAAATTGAGCAGCAATAAACATGGTTGAGCATGTACTTCTAAGGAAATGAGATGAGTCCTTTGGATATATGCCCAGGAGTGCTATATCTGGGTCATATGGTAGATCAATCTCTAGCTGCTTTAGGAACCTCCACACTGTTTTCCACAATGGCTGGACCAGATTGCATTCCCACCAGCAGTGCAGAAGGGTTCCTTTTTTTCCACATCCCCGTCAACATTTATGATCATTTGTTTTCATGATGGTGGCCAATCTGACAGGAGTGAGATGGAATCTCAATGTAGTTTTAATCTGCATTTCCCTGATGACTAGTGACGTAGAACATTTTTTTAGGTGCTTATATGCCATTCGTATTTCTTCCTTTGAGAACTCTCTATTTAGCTCCTTAGCCCATTTTTTGATTGGCCTGTTTGATTCCTTATTAGTTAACTTTTTGAGTTCTTTGTATATCCTAGATATTAATCCTCTATCAGATATATAGCTGGCGAAGATTTTTTCCCATTCTGTAGGTTGCCTCTTTGCTTTTTTCACTGTGTCCTTTGCGGTGCAAAATCTTTGTAATTTCATTAGGTCCCAGTGGTTAATCTGTGGTTTTATTGCCTGAGCAATTGGTGTTGTATTCAGAAAGTCTTTGCCAAGACCAATATGTTGAAGGGTTTCCCCTACTTTTTCCTCTAGCAGTTTCAAAGTTTCCGGTCTGATGTTAAGGTCTTTAATCCATTTGGACTTAATTCTTGTGCATGGCGAGAGAGAAGAATCTATTTTCATCCTTCTGCAGATATTTATCCAGTTTTCAAAACACCATTTGCTGAAGAGGCTGTCTCTTCTCCAATGAGTATTTTTGGCATTTTTATCGAATATCAGGTGGCTATAGCTACTTGGGCTTACATCTGGGTCCTCTATTCTGTTCCACTGATCTACATGTCTGTTTTTGTGCCAGTACCATGCTGTTTTTGTTACTATGGCTCTGTAGTATAGGTTAAAATCAGGTATGGTGATACCACCAGCCTCTTTTTTGTTGCTCAGTATTATTTTAGATATTCGAGGTTTTTTATGATTCCAAATGAATTTTTGGATTGTTTTTTCTATTTCCATGAAGAAAGCCTTTGGAATTTTGATAGGGATTGCATTAAATATGTAGATTGCTTTAGGTAAGATTGCCATTTTCACGATATTGATTCTTCCAAGCCAGGAACAAGGGATGTTTCTCCACTTTCTAGTGTCTTCTGCAATTTCTCGCTTGAGTGTCTTAAAGTTCTCATTGTATAGATTCTTTACTTCCTTAGTTAGGTTTATTCCAAGGTATTTTATTTTTTTTGATGCAATTGTGAATGGGAGTGATTCTCTGATTTCATCCTCTGTGTGTTTGTTGTTAGCATATACGAAGGCTACTGATTTCTGTGTATTTATTTTGTATCCTGCTACATTGCTGTAGGTTTTGATCAGCTCTAACAGCTTGCTAGTAGAGTCTTTAGGGTCCTTTATGTATAGAATCATGTCATCTGCAAATAATGATAACTTGATTTCTTCCTTTCCAATTTGTATCCCTTTTATGTGTGTCTCTTGCCTTATTGCTATGGCTAAGACTTCCAAAACTATATTAAATAGAAGTGGAGACAGTGGACACCCTTGTCTTGTTCCTGATTTTAGTGGAAAAGCTTCCAGTTTTTCCCCATTTAGTAATATGTTGGCTGTAGGCTTGTCATAAATAGCCTTTATTATATTGAGATATGTTCCTTCTATTCCCAGTCTCTGTAGGACTTTTATCATGAAGGGATGTTGGATTTTGTCAAATGCTTTCTCTGCATCTAATGAGATGATCATGTGATTTTTGTCCTTCAACCCATTTATGTAATGTATTACATTTATAGATTTGCGTATGTTGAACCATCCCTGCATCTCTGGGATAAAGCCTACTTGGTCAGGGTGAATGATCTTTTTGATATACTCTTGTATTCTGTTTGCCAATATTTTGTTGAGAATTTTTGCATCTATGTTCATGAGGGAGATTGGTCTGTAATTTTCTTTTTTTGTTCTATCTTTGCCTGGTTTTGGTATCAGGGTGATGCTGGCCTCATAGAAGGAGTTTGGTATGATTCCTTCTTTTTCTATTTCCTGGAAAAGCTTAAGAAGCAATGGTGTTAGCTCTTCCTTGAAAGTCTGGTAAAATTCAGCAGTGAATCCATCCGGGCCTGGGCTTTTTTTAGTTGGGAGATTATTGATAACTGCTCGGATCTCCATGTTTGTTATAGGTCTATTTAAGTGATTAATCTCATTTTGATTTAATTTAGGTAGGTCATATAGATCAAGGAAATCATCCATTTCTTTCAGATTTTCATACTTTGTGGAGTATATGCTTTTATAGTATGTCCCTATAATTTTTTCAATTTCTCTGGAATCTGTTGTGATGTTACCTTGTTCATCTCTGATTTTATTAATTTGTGTCTCTTCTCTCTTTCTTTTGGTCAGATTTGCTAAGGGTTTATCAATCTTGTTTATCCTTTCAAAGAACCAACTCTTTGTTTCATTAATTCTTTGGATTGTTCTTTTTGTTTCTATTTCATTAATTTCTGCCCTAATCTTTATTATTTCTTCCCGTCTACTACTTTTTGGTTTGCCTTGTTCTTCTTTTTCCAAGGCTTTAAGGCGAAGCATTAGGTCATTTACTTGCGACCTTTCTAATTTCTTAATATAGGCACTTAAGGCTATAAATTTACCTCTTAGAACTGCCTTCATTGTGTCCCAGAGATTTTGGTATGTTGTGTTCTCATTATCATTTGACTCTATAAATTTTTTGATTTCCTTTTTGATTTCTTCATTGACCCACTCATCATTTAGTAGTGTATTGTTTAGTTTCCATGATTTTGTGTATGCTCTATAGCCTTTCTTGCTACTGATTTGTAGTTTAATTCCATTGTGGTCAGATAGAATGCAAGGAATTATTTCAATTTTCCTGAATTTGTTAAGATTTGCTTTGTGTCCTAATATATGGTCTATTTTAGAGAATGTTCCATGTGCTGCTGAAAAGAATGTATATTCTGCAGCCTTTGGATGAAATGTCCTGTATATATCTGTTAGGTCCATTCCTTCTATGACCTCATTTAGTCCAGATGCCTCTCTGTTTATTCTTTCCCTGGATGACCTGTCAATTGATGAGAGTGGGGTGTTAAAGTCACCCACCACCACCGTGTTTGGTGTTATCTGTGACCTTAGTTCTAATAGTGTTTGTTTGACGAATTTGGGAGCCCCCATATTAGGTACATATATGTTTAGGATTGTAATGTCCTCCTGTTGTAGTGTGCCCTTAATCAATATAAAGTGACCTTCCTTATCTTTTTTGACTAACTTCGGACTAAAGTTCACCCTGTCTGATATTAGGATAGCAACCCCTGCTTGTTTTCTAGGCCCATTTGCTTGAAACACCGTCTTCCAACCTTTCACCCTAAGATAATGTCTATCCTTTGTAGAAAGGTGAGTTTCTTGAAGACAACAAATTGTAGGATCCTGCTTTTTAACCCAGTCTGCAAATCTATGTCTTTTCGTTGGGGCATTGAGACCGTTGATATTAAGAGATATTATTGAAAGGTGTGTATTTATGTTTGCCATTTGTGTGTGTGTGTGTGTGTGTGTGTTACTTGTTCTACCTGTGCTCTCTTCTGTTAACTGGTATTTGAGTATGGCTGGTTTTTTCTAGGTTCCTTATATGTGTGCTTTTCCTTTTGTTCAGCATGGAGGATTCTATCAAGTATTTTCTGTAGAGCTGGTTTTGTCTTCAGATATTCCTTTAACCTGCTTTTGTCATGGAATGTCTTTATTTCTCCATCTATTTGGATGGATAACTTTGCAGGATAAAGTAACCTTGGTTGACAGTTGTTATCTTTCAGAACTTGGAATATATCACTCCAGGCCCTTCTGGCTTTAAAAGTTTGTGTTGAATAATCTGCTGTAATCCTGATGGGCTTGCTTTTGTATGTAACTTGATTTTTCTCTCTAACTGCTTTCAATATTTTTTCTTTGGTGTGTGTGTTTGGAAGTTTGAGTATAATGTGGCGAGGAGAGGTTCTTTCTGGGTTTTGTCTGGCTGGGGTTCTAAAGGCTTCCTGTATCTGTATTGGCACCTCTTTCCCAATTTGGGGAAAATTTTCCTCTATGATTTTGTTGAAGATGCCTACTATGCCTCTGGAGTGGAATTCTTCTCCTTCTACTATGCCCTGAATTCTTATATTGGATCTTTTCATAGTGTCCCAAATATCTTGAAATTCCCACTCATACTTTTCTATAAGTTTGTCTTTCTCTTTGTTGGACTGCATTAGGTCTGCCACCTGATCTTCTAGCTTAGATATTCTGTCCTCTCCCTCATCCATCCTACTGGTGAGATTTTCTACAGAGTTTTTTATTTCATTAACTGTGTTCTTCATTGCTAGTAATTCTGACTGGTTTTTCTTTATTATTTCTATTTCTCTATTTATGTCTTGTATTGCCTTCTTTATTTCATTAAATTGGTGTCCTGCCTCTTCTTTGATTCCTTTGATTTCCTCTTTGATTTCCTCTTTGATTTCTTCTTTGATTGTTTTCATGTGTTCTTTGACCTCTTTGAACATATTTATAATTATTCTTTTGAACTCTTTCTCAGGCATTTCCTCTAACTCTTTCTCACTGGAGGACATTTCTGATGCATTAATACTTTTAGGTGGATTTATATCGTCTTGCTTTTTAGTGTTTCTTGTGTTATAATGTATATATTTTTGCATCTTGGATTAAGTTAATGCTTGGATTTTCTAGCTAGCTGTGTATTCTTAGCTGTATCAATTGATTTGATGTAATATATTTTCAGGGTAGGACCTTAAGGTATTAGGTGTGGCTCTTAAGACTCTCAGAGTATCTACAAAGATGTTCTTAGGGGTTGAGTTTCCCTGCTATAGGAGTATTCAAGCAGGCTGAGTGGAATAATATACTGGTAGATTCTAAAATTTAACTAAACACTGTACCCATTCCATCAAAAACAGCCCCGAGTATGTCTGCAAGAGTAGTTATTATAATGACCAGATCCTCTATCAACAAAGAGGTTTAGATTTCTGGTCTGTTGAGGTATCCAAGTCAGCTTGTGACCAAGTGAGACCCTTCCCTGGTGCAATCCCAGTTACCTTGGGTGATTGTGGTCTCAGTCAAGTTGCTGCCTGGGTCGTCGGGCTGCTGTTCTGATTTCTGGAGCTGGGCACTTGCTTTTCCTACGGGGCAAACTGAGTCGCTGCTGCCGCCTCTGCAGCTGTTGTAGCTGCCACCCCTGGAGCCCCCACCGCTGCTGAAGCTGCCGTTGCCGTGTCCACCGCTGCTGCTCACCCTGAAGCCTCTCCTGGGTCCGCTGCTGCTGGGGCCACTGGTACCGCTGCTGGAGCCGCTGAAGTTGCTGCCGAATTCTGCTCCTGCTTGGGTCCCGCCGTCAGCCCAAGTTGGCGTGGCCGGGTCCCGGGCCGCTGCTGTGTTCGCTGGAGCTGGGTTCAGGCGGCGGGGGAGGGGAGGGAGTCGCGGCTGCTCTGGTTGTATCGCTTCTCCACGTGTGCTTTTACCTCGCGGTCTGCTCCTCCCTCCGTTGCTCGCTGCCGCTCTCCCCTCACGTTTCCCGAGTTGCGGAGAGCGCGGTGTGAGGGGAAAATCCCGCACCTGGCTTGTCCTGCGGCTCGAGCCGAGAGTCCGGCGGTTTTCTGCCGCTCCGCGGTTGCGGCGGGTAGCCGAGCCGCCCCGGAGCCGCTGTTCCCGCCTGTGCAGGCTCTGGATGCTCTATAACTCTTCCACTTCTCCGCTGCCGCCTCAACTTCCTATACACCTCACTTTTTAGTAAAAGTGTGTATTTTGCTGAGTTTTTTTTGGTCTTTCCCCCCCCAGGCTGCTTTGGCGTGGTACCTACGCCGCCATCTTAACCGGAAGTCTAGCCCAGTATGATTTTGAACTCACAATCATACTCTTATCTTAGCTTCTCACATCCTGGACTTAAAGGCATGTGACATAATGCCCAGGTACAATTTCTCAAATTGCACATAAATACCAGAACATTTTCTAAGTTTTTTTTAAAAATTTATTTTATTTGAGAGAGAGAGAGAAAGAGAGGCAGATAGAGAGAAAGAGAGAATGGGCACCCCAGGGCCTTCTGACACTCCAGATGCATGTGCCACCTTGTGTATCCGGCCTATGTGAGACCTGGGGAATCAACCTGGGTCCTTTGGCTTTGCAGACAGGTGCCTTAAAAGCTAAGCCATCTCTCCAGCCCCAGAATATTTATTTTTAATATTTTATTTATTTATTACTGGAGAGAGATAAGGAGACAGAGAGAGGGAGGGAAAGAGTATGTCAGGGCCCCTAGCCACTTCAAACAAACTCTGGAGACGTGTTTGCCTTGTGCATCGGGCTTTACATGGGTACTGGGGAATCAAACCTGGGTCCTTTGACTTTGCCAGCAAGTACCTTAACCACTAAGCCATCTCTCCAGCCCAAGAATATTCTTTGTTTATTTCTTGTGTACAGGTACATAGTCCTGGCTGTGGGATCAGTTTTAGCAGTGGTGTCTTGAAACACAGTAATGTATCTTCTTGCTTCCTGTAACCTCAACTTCCCTGTTGGATGCAACCTAGGAAAAGTTAAACCTCTGCTTCAAGTCTGTAAATGAATTTTCTTCTGTGTTCCACACTAATATTAGGCTCAACTTCATTTCAGATTAGAAGCAGGTATTTTGGGCTAATGGATGTCACGAGTATGAGGTCCAGCTGTCATTGCTGTTGTGCTTTTCTGGACAACAGTTGTTTTCCCCTGCAGCTCATTGCTCATTATATCTCTAAGTGGTATATGTACATTCATTAATATACCTATAGTTTGTATTGCTATAGTCCACCTTCTGATACATTTTGAATAATTTTGAGGGGCTGAGGAAATGGCTCAGTGGATAAAGTACTTTCCAGGCAAGCATGACGACCTGATTTCGAATAAATAGCACTCATGTGAAGTGCCAGGCATAGTGATACACACCTGTCATTCCAGCATTGGGTAGGTGGAAACAAATGTATCCTAAGGCTTACCAGGCAGCAAGCCTAGTCAATTCTAGTCTAGGTTCAGTGAGAGCCTCTGTTTCAAATCCTAAACTGGCAAGTAACTGAGGAGAACACTTGACATTGACCCCTGGCCTCCACATTCACCTGCACATATGTGCATGCACACAGGTGTGCCCCCACACATACAAATATGCACACACACATACACACACATGCACACACACACACACACGTAAAGGATTATGAGGTCATAGATAAGAGAACAAGAGTTAAAACCTTTTCAATCTTTTAAATATCTTTCTAGATTAGTCTTTCATCCTTCATATTCCTCCAATACTGCTTTTAGCAAAATCTCCAGCTTCTTGTGACAGACAAGATCCAAGATCCAACTTGTCATTTCCCCTCTACCTGTCCTGAGCAGCCAGCAGCTTCTGCCAAAGCTGACCTTCTCCTGCTCTTCATTTTAGAGGCCTCCCCCTGTTTCCATCTCATTAGCTCAGCTTCTGCCCATATCCTCCTTCCAGGGTTACTTCAATGCCCAGAGTCATAGCTACCTCCTTATCTAGCACATTCAACATCCTGGTCTTAAATGTCCAAATTGTCATCTTCTAACTGGTTGTGTAGTTGATGCCTTTTTCATTGTTAACCTCTCAGGACAACACCTATTCCAGTTCAGATTGTCCCTATAGAAAACTATCCCTGTGTTGGCATTCACTTCATCTCTTTATTCTTCAAGAAGCTAATTTTAGGTATTAAGTTAAAGTCTCCAGTGGTTTGTCTATCACTATTTTCTCTTGTTCTGGAACATTAAGTAAGAACAAATAACTGTCACTCTCATCTGAAGATGGCTAATGACAGTGTATTTTTTTTATTAACGTTAAGCCTTATTATTGTGGTTTGAATCAGATATCCACCATAAAGTCATGTGTTTTAAAAAAATTTCATCCTCAACTGGTGTCGATTTTGGAGGTGGAGCCTTGTTGGAGGAGGTGTGTTGTTAGGGATGGGCTCTGGGGATTGATAGTCATTTCTTCCTTGTCAGAACTCAGTTCACTCTTCTACTGATGTTTTCTACCTACTGTAACAAGATTTTGATGTTCAGCATCAGCTTGTGCTATGGATTCACCTGCCACTATGAAGCTTCCCTTTAAGACTATAAGGCAAAATAAACCCTGTACTCTCAGTAGCTGCATTTAGTCAGGTGTTTTGTCCCAGCAACACAAAGGTAGCTGCAACTCTTATGTATATGTGTGTGTGTGTGTGTGTATACATATTTATATTTGGTATTAAAAACCTTCAAGTTTTTCTGATGTTCTTCATAAACCTTCTTTCTCTGAACATGAAAGTTTGATTTTACATTTACAAAAGGTATTCACATGTGAACAAAATACCAAAGCATGCCCCTAGAATATCACACACTACCATTCTGATAACAAGACCTATTTTTCTAATTGTGACACTAATGATCATTGTGTGAAAATGACCCCAATTGCTCTAAGAGCATAGAATTTAATTCTCAACCTTCAATGCACTAAAATCATAAAATCTCAGAGTTTGAAGGCACCTTAAAATTAGATAGTTCAATGTTGACCAGTTGAATTGGACAGATTAAGTGATTCTGTCAGTTTGTTCCATGCTGACATAAAGGAAAGTGACAACTGGAAAGGGATGTCACATGAAGTGCCCATCTTTGGGGAACAGCTATGATGACCTGGACTGTCCTTCTGAGCTTTGTCCTGTCTGATAGCAGAGAGAAAAATTTGAGCAACAATTCACCATATCTTATATTGCTGTCAGCAGGATCTTTCTTTTCCTCTTTATTCCAACCAACAGTGAAGTTCCTCTTAGAAATATCAGGCATCCATGCCACAACAGAAGAAAAATACTATAGTTGCTACAGAGAACACACACACATTTTTTGGGTGGTGAATTATACATAGCTTTTAAACACACATCTCCTATAAATTCTCTTGATAAATAATGTAACCTATGTCACTTTTGAAAACAGTTATTTATTTCTTTCCATGTGTGTATATACATGTGCCAGGATCTCTTGCAGTTAAAAATACACACATCTACCTTTCCACGGGGGGGGGGGGGGGGTTAGGAACTGAACACTGGCTATCAGGCTTTGTGAGAAAGTACATTTAACCACTGACCCATCTCTCAGATGCCCATCTCACTTTTGAAGACAACAAGGGAGATTGCACAGGTGATATATGTTCAAGTTTGCATTGCATAACTTATGTGATGATGATGATGATGAATCTTGTGTTTAGGTCCCTTCAAATAATGTTCTCAGTGCTGTCCCATGGGAGTCTGGCAGTGTTCCCAGTCCTCAGATGAAGGATTGACCACATTTATTCCCATGTTACAGATGAGGAAATACATACACGGAATATTAGAAACCTTCTGCAGGATCAGTGATTCAAATGATGGCTTATGTAAACAGGTGGAATATCTAACTTCTGTAACACTTTGATTATTGGTTCATTCACTAACTAGCTACTTCTTCACTTAAGAACCTTTTCTTTATCAAACACTGGAGTTGTTCTATACCTAAATATCTTATGTCTCTAAAAAGACAGATATTTCCCCCAAGTGAATTTCCTTTTGAATTAAAAAAAACTATTTATTTACTTATTATTATTCATTTACAGAGAAAGCTAGAGAGAAGAGAGACAAACAGAGAGAATGGAAGCCCTCGTGTCTCTAGCCACTGCGGACAAAGTCCAGAGGCAAATGCCACTTTGTGCCTCTGGTTTTAAGTGGGTAATGGGGATGGGAATCCAGGGTTGTTATGCTTTGCAGACAAGTATTTAACTTATGATCCATCTCTCTAGCCCTTTTAAATTTATTTTATTGCAATCTAATTGTTTACCTGTTGTTGACACAGGAACTCGTGATGTTCAGCTGGACCAGAGCTTGCCATGGAGCTGAGGTTGACCTTTGCTCCTGATCCTCCAACCTTCCCCTCCCAACTTAGAGGATCCGAGATATTTGGCATCTCATCTGTACACTTTTCTTTTAAAACTCAACTTAATTTGAAGGCGATTAGATGTTGTATTCGTGACCTTCTTGCTATAATGCATCACAGCAGGGAAGATATGGCAGCATGAGCTGGAAGCAGCTCCCAGCTGGTCCACAGTGAGGAAATGGAGAAGAATAAATGCTGGTACCCAGCCATCTCTCTGCTTTTTATACATTCCAGGACCCAAGCCCATGGAATGGTGATGCCCCCAGTTAGGGTATGTCTTCCTATGCCAGTTAATCCAATCAAGATAACCCCTCAAAGATGACTCTAGATCCTGTAAAGATGACAGTCAGTATAAACCATCACAGATGTACTTGAAATTAATTAGGATAATATAGAATTTTTACCTATACCATATCCCTTTAACACCGTAGCTTAACATAGCATATAATATACTTGACATGATCAGGCCCATATTAGATTTCACCTTGATTTTCACTATTACTTTCTCATTGTCCAACTTTTCAAACCATGAACAGATAGGTTTTTGTAAATCTAACTCTGATTTTCTTAATATGATATTAACTGTTTCAAAAACAGGCAATTTCTTTGTTTAACAACAACAAAATAATGTGGCTTTCTCATGAATTTGTTATTGTCTAGAATGCAATGAATATATTTACTCATTCTTTCCCCCTTCTAGTCCTCAAATTCCCATGGTTCATCCAAAGTGAATAATGTAGATTCTGTCTCACTGTTCCAAACTTGTGTGCTCACTTTATCACATTAAAAGTATCCACAGGGTGTGGTGGCACACACCTTTAATATCAGCACTTGAGAGACTGAGGTAGGAGGATTGCTGTGAGCTCAAGGACACCCTGAGACTATGTAGTGAATTCCAGGTCATGCTGGGCTAGAGTGAGACCCTACCTCAAAAAAAACCAATAAATAAATAAATAAGTATCCTTTTAGCACTCAACCACTGTTGGTGGGAATGTAAACTTGTATAACCACTATGGAAATCAATTTGTAGATTCCTGAAAATGATGAACACAGAGCTACCAATAGACCCAGTTATTCCCTTTCTGGTCATCTTTCCTAAGTGCTTCATACATCAACAGATATTTGCTCAACCATGCTTATAGCTGCTCAGTTCATTATAGCTAAGAACTGGAATCAACCCATATGTCCATCATTGGATAAATAGATAATGAAGTTATGGTACATTTACACAATGGAATTGTACTTAGCACTAAGAACAAAAAAAATGATACAATGAATTTTTTTTTTAAAAAATGGACAGACTTGGAGCAGATCATACTTGGTGAACTCACACAATCACAGAAAGACAAATGCTACATGGTGTCACTTATCTGCGGTTCCTAACCTGGACCTGTTAGAGTTGCCAACACACCGTATAGAAAACCCAAAGCCCAGACAATAGGAATGGAAGGGTTAGGAGGTAGGGGAAAGGGAAGAGGAAAACAAACACAAAATTAAATCCAAAATGAGTGGATACTATAGAAACCTTTATCCTTGGAGATAGCCTAAAAGATATAACCCTCAAAAGAAGTAAAGGGGGAGCACAGAAAAAGAAGGGCCTTGGTGAGGATGGGATGAAGTCTAAGCTAAAAAGAATTGCTTTTCTGTCTCTGACATGTTAACTCCCAATACCAGAGATTGGTTGCAACTCACATTGAGCTGTTGATTGGACAGATCTACAAAGTCCCCAAATCAAGACAACATTCTGTTCAAGCACTTGATTATCCACCTGAGGCACAAGCTAAGATCCTATTGCTGAAGAAACCATCTGCTGCTGACACAGACCATGGAGAGACCTGGCTGGAATTCAGAAGAAAGCCAGTCCACAGACAGCCTTTCAAGTGCTGGAAAGCTCTACATGAGCTACGAGGGGAAACTTGGCAACAAAGTTCTGAACAACCAGAGCTCTTAGCTACTCAGAAGCAAACCACCTGACAGGATGTAAATGCCAGTGCAATAGTGGCACACAGCCTCAGTCGGTAACCAATAGCTTTTGTATTGGCTAAGAGATTCACTCAGTGTAAAGGAACTCATTTCAGGAATTAGCAAACAGATCAAAATCCTACGGAGACAAAGATTATTTTCTCCAGTGTCAAGCTCTCACTAGTCTTTGGCTAAAAGAGGGATTACATACATCAAAGTCTCCCTTAATTAATAACGCTTATCCCATTTAAGCTATGCTGACTTCACTCTTCACTGGAGAATCTGTTATTCTTTTTCAGAAGGTAATAAGACCCAAGAAGATAAACAACCCCTCACACTTCAGTCAAGCCACAGGTGAATCCACAGAGGAACCGGGGAGATGAGCAAGAGTGCTGCTTCTATGTTGAACCAGATAATCAGCACCAGGGTGAAGGAGACAGAACCTGAGGATTCTCAACACCTACCAAAGCAGAGATCCAGAGACTCCCAAGAGTTCATCACTGAAGTAGACTTAAAACTCACCCAAGGCTCAGAGGATTTTGCAGAAGAGGGGGCAGAAAGATTGTAAGAGCCACAGGTTGAGACGTCATGCCCAAAGGCATTCCTTCCCCCCCAAAAAAATAACTGACTGCTGCTTCCACAATGCATAAATCACAACCCGATGGGGAATACCTGCAACCCCACGGAGGAGTGTCCACAGCGGAATGAGGGTAGGGATGAGGAAAAAGAGGGTACCAACACGTGATATATTCATATGAAAGATGTTGTTAATAATAATAAACATTTTTAAAAATAATCCTTTTGTGGGTTGGAGAGATTTTTTTTTTTTTTCAGTTAAGTCGCTTGGACACAGGTTTGATTCCCCAGTACCCACCTAAAGCCAAATGCACAAGTTGGAGTGAGCGTTTGGAGTTCATTTGCAGTGGCTAGAGGCACTGGCATGACCATTCTCTTCTCTCTCTCTCTCTCTTTCTCTCTATCAAATAAATAAATCTTTTTTTAAAGGCATCCTTTCACTTTTAAATATCTTTTTAAATTTTATTTATTTATTTGAGAGCGACAGACACAGAGAGAAAGACAGATAGAGGGAGAGAGAGAGAGAATGGGCGCGCCAGGGCTTCCAGCCTCTGCAAACGAACTCCAGATGCGTGCACCCCCTTGTGCATCTGGCTAATGTGGGACCTGGGGAACCAAGCCTCAAACCGGGGTCCTTAGGCTTCATAGGCAAGCGCTTAACCGCTAAGCCATCTCTCCAGCCCACTTTTAAATATTTTTGTCACTGAACATCTTCTCAAATTCTCCCTGGAACATGGAATCTTTCTATCCTCTACCTTTCATCCTTACATGGAACTCCAATTCTCTTTGGAAGCCCATAAAACCAGTTACAACTCTGAAGTTACAATACTCTTTCCAATTTCCATTGTATGTTTACTGTTACCTGCCTTTTCTTCAACTACCAATTGTACTCCCTTGAGAGCAGAGACTGGGTAGCATTCATCTTCATTCTAAATATTTAGTACTCTTCATAAAAATATGTATATATATAAATGTGTAAGCGTATGTTTTACCATCTTTTCTGCTTCAGCTATATATATTGTGCATTTGGAATGGGAGATAAGCAAAGAGAGTCTCTGAAGCTAAAAGAAGTTTTCTAATTTTACTTTAGGAGTGAAGCCTGATCATTTCACAAAGAGTTAACTACCAGGCTCTGATCATGAGCACTAATACCAGCTCATGAAGGTGGAGTATCAACCTCAAGAATCTCATCCCCTAGCAAACCCATATGCCAGGTGTGCCCAAGGTAGGTCTGGAGACCATCACTTAAGTCGATAATTGCCCATAATGAGGTTGCTAGACGTTTGTTGTTTGTTTCAAGACTAGCACTGCCAGCCCTGGCTAATTCATTAAGAAGCTGTCCTCTCAGGTGTTTCATAATGAGAAAGTGTCTTAATGCCAATAAACTCATGTGATTGATGCTAGAATGCAGAGCTCTGGTGGCCTGAGGAGCCATTTGGCCAAGGTTCACACTTGTGTGCTTTGGGAAATTCAGTGATGCCTGGAAATGTAACTCCAAAGTGGAAAAGTAAACAGGTACAAAAAGTTGACCACACTAAGTTAATACTCCACGGCCTTTCCATGGCTTCAGGGAATGCAGTGTCTTTGGTCCCCTTAACAAATGTGAGTTTGTGGGCCCACTTTGTTTTGGACTTTTTAATGGAAATATCTGTGGGCTATTTTCAGTTGGAAAATGTCTGATGTTTAGAAAAAAAAAGTGAAGCCAAGAAAATTTGGTTTTCTTTTTCTTTTGTCATCTTGAGTTTGTGTCTATAGGTTGAATTTTTTCTTTTTCTTGGATAAGAAGTATGGTATTAATGAAATTTGTCATATTTTGTTTTGTTTTACTTTTGTCTTTTTAAACTTTTTGGTGGTTATTAATCTTTGAACACTGACACAAAGGAGAAACTTTTGACCCTGTAGTTTAAGTAAGCCCAGGTGGGAAAAAAAAAAAAAAACAACTTTTCTGCCATTATTAAATTCATGAGAGCCTTTAGATTCTTTTCGTTCATTATTTTTTTCATTCTCATTGCATTCATTTATACAATTGGCCATTAATCTAAATTATGTTTTTGTGCCAGGCATATACAGAGATGAATTGAGTTCTTAACCCACAAGAAAATTATAAACTACAAGAAAAATCTACAAGAACCCATGTAAAGAAACAAATGTGATATGTGATATGGGTTCTCTGATGTAAGTAATTATTGAGGAGAGAGAGGGTTTAAAGGAAGTATGCATCCATTTTACCCACATAGGAGTTAGAATGTCTTCACAGAGAGAAAGTGACACATGACACATACATTGATACTTAAAACCAAAAAAAAAAAAAAAAAAAAATGTTCCTTGAGCAAACCATACACAAAGTTCATTCTAGGTTGATGTCAACAGGACACATTGAAGATGTCACTTGTCATAAAGTATAAAAATGTAGGAGGACCTGATGATGGTAAACCCAGATCACACATGCCTAATGAAATTCAGTCAATCACTCTTGAGAGAAACCTTAAATTCACTTCAGTTTGCTCCTGTCTTTCACTTTCCTAATCTCATGGTGGCGCCATGAATTGGTGAATTGGCCACTGTACCCCAAATGCACTCAAGATTGTCCACATGGCTCCGTTCTTCGCTTCCTATTTCTTTGGTTAAACAATATATGCTTATTAGAAGCCCGTTATGAGTCTTAGCCAGCATCTTTTTTCCCCTGTTCCACGTGATCACAACCCTTCTGGATTACAAACTATGATGGTGTTGTGGGAAACTGTTTTAAAAAAATTATTTTATTAATTGATAATATGCTTTGCATGGACACATCAAGTGTTGGTACCGTCATTTTCCTGCTCTGCGCCTCTAGTCCTCTGAGGGACCACCTAGGTGGGATTGCTGGTAAACCCCAGCAAACCAGGGACTGTGGATTACGTGTTTTGAGAGCAGAAGTCAGTCATTGGGTGTGTAGTTGGGGGGAGGATGTCTCTGGGATGCCCTCCGGACCTGTGGCTCTTACACTCTTTTCACCTCCTCAGCAAAATTCCCTGAGCCACGGTGGGTGTGTTTTAAGTGTGGGAAACCTTTGAGTTCCCTGGGAAAACCTAAATACTTCTTCACCCCAACTAGGGCACAGCCCACACACCAAAGCTCGATGGCATCAAAAACCAGTTTGGGTGAACTAGGGAGTTTATCGGGGTTACTTCCAAGAGCACGGATGACTCAAAGCGGCTGTGCCACGGAAAAGCCCACAGCAGCATGGTTGGTGACTCCTAGAAGCTGAGTCGGTGGAATCACTTCACAGTCTGTCCGTAGACAGCTGGCAGGAGAGTCTCAAGCATGCTACATGCCTTGCAGGCAGCTCAGCCAGTGTCTCTCCTGAGCAATTCCTTTCCCTTTACACATCTTTATAACAGGACTGTTTGCCCAGACTTGCTTTTCTGAGTCTCTTGAGCTTCCATCCTTCCTCCATCCCCAGGAGGGAATTGTTTCAACTTGGAGGAAATTGCTATACTATACAAAAGACATCTCTGGTTGTCCTGACCCTCATTTTGACAGGATTTGGAATCACCATGGTAAACAAGCTACTTGGCATGTCTCTTAGGGGTTTTCTAGATTAGGCTATTTGAGGTGGAAAGACCTACCCTAACTGTATTTATTCAATTACTCTTAAGAGTAAACTTGCCTGGCATGGTGGTACACGCCTTTAATCCCAGCACTTGGGAGGCAGAAATAGGTGGATTGCCATGAGTTCGAGGCCACCCTGAGACTACATAGTGAGTTCCAGGTCAGCCTGTACTAGAGTGAGACCCTACCTTAAAAAAAAAACAACAAAAAAAGGGTAACCTCAATATCATTCCATGGGTGGGGGTCCTTGTTTAATAAACATGGGAGAGCCGGCCAAGGACCAGCATTGATCGCTCTGCTTCCTCCCTATCGGCTGAATGTGACCAGCTGCCTCAAACTCCTGTTGCCAAGCCTTCCCTGCCATGACAAACCGTACCCTTGAACTGTAAGCTGAAGCAAACCCTTCTGTCCTTAAGTTGCCTCTTGGCAGGTATTTAGTCACAGCAGCAAATAAAGTAACTAAGACACAGGCCTAACAAAGTCGTTGACCTCACCACCATCACATAACCTTTGACCACATGGTGCCATTCCTTAGTGTAGCAGGTGCTATATTTCCAAATATGTTGGTAGGAAATTTTCAGAATGATCTCATATCTAAGGAGTTTCCATACCTGAACAGGTGACAACGGCCCTGTCTACCTGTCCCACCTGCTTTCAGTTTGTTTTTGTGGCCATATCTCATTTCTTATTTGCTCCAATTCTATTATCTAGGGACATTTTTTTTGTTTGTTTGTTTTCCAAATGGTTATCCCTGTAATATTGGATTTATGAAGTTTTAGAAGAAATAGATTAATCTATACCTTAGTGACATTGTCCTTCAGTATTAGCAGCAAAAATCCCAAGCTGGCATTATTAAAGTATTATTGGACACCAGAAGAAAGGCCTACATTATGTGAATAGTCATTCTCTTCAGTGTAAATGTGACAATGCATTTGTACTACATTCTAAGAAAATGCCTGGGTGAGTTTTGACAAAGTGCAGTCAATCTAAACATATAGACTATACATCCCAGGGTCAGAGCAGTACTCATTGAAGGGAAGAAATCACAGACATAGGTTTTCAGAGAAGCCAGGCTCAATGGGAGGTCCCGGTGCTTCCTGGTATGGAGAACCATCATAGTCAGGACAAAGTATTCAGGGGAAACACGGCTTCAAACCCCAAGATATGAGGGACGATGCTCTGCATTCCAAACAGTGGTTTTTCAATCTGACGATTCCTTATGTGGGACATGTTAATTAATTACTCTGGAGTGAATTGAGAAGAAATGTATTTATTTATTTATTCTACCCTAACCATCTGTCTGTCACACCTATGATTTCCTCAAAGGATAATAGCTGGCAAGTATGTCTTCCTTTGATTAAGTGTCTCCCACAATGTCCCAGGCACAGCCTCTACACCCTATACTCACATAATGCCTTTCCTTCTTGTCATTCCTGAGCCCTGTGCTTTGTATTATGTCATTCCACTTTATAGCATCAAGACAAGACTCCAAAAATAAACAATGTGGCCTAAGTTATATCATATGATTACCAAACTGATTTGGTATCTGGCTCTAAACCCCAAGTTTATATTCATATTGATTCTAGTTAATAAGCTTAATAGAACTATGTTTTGCAAAACGTTGGTTGTAAAACATCATACTTTTTTATCTACACTGGAAACTCTCTGTTCTCACCCTGGAGGAAAGAGTCCAGAGAAGATAGAACATTGATTCTGGTGCTAAGTTAGCCAGCACTGATAAGCAAGGTGTGTACACACCAAAGAGTCTGCTCAGCAGACCACCTCCTGTCCTCAGGTATCCTGAGCATACCTGCCCAGAATTAGAGAATAATTGTGTAGAGTTGTTCCTAGGAGAAGTTTCAATTGCCCACACTCACCCATCATCTTCTTTGTGTCCTTCTTGATCTGACATTTACTCAGTCATTCCACTGTACTTAAATTTTGCTAAAACTTTAATTAATATTTGTGCTCATCCAAAGAGTTTCTAAAAGATTTTGACATACTCTAATGAAATATTTAATATAAGAACTTAAAGGTATACTTTATTTTTAATATCAGACACTATAAAAGAGACCCTGAGAGGATTATAGTTTTGGATATTAAAATTCTTCTTTTTAATAGAATGTTTAGAATATTTCATTTCTTCTTTTTGATATTTTATGTTTATTTATTTGTGTGAGAGGGAAAGAGGCAGAGAGAGAGAAGGGAAGAGAATGGGCACTTCAGGGCTTCCAGCCACTGAAAACAATCTCCAGATGCATGTACTACCTTGTGCATCTAGCTAACATGGGTCCTGGAGAAATGAACCCAGGTCTTTTGGCTTTTCAAGCAAGCACCTTAACCACTAAGCCATATCTCCAGTCTGAATGTTTCATTTTTATGTCTCAGATAATAAAGCTCAAAGTGCTTCTTCTGTGAAAATATCTCAGAGGCAGAGGATGTAGCCAGTCAATATGGTGGTGCCCAAAGTCTTGTGTTAGAGTCCCAGTACCACTTGCAGCCAAAAGGAGTGGCATAGACCTGTATAGTACCAGCAATGGGAAGTTGGAAGCAGAAGGATGGGAAGTTCAAGGTCATCCTTGGATACAATAGAGAGTTCAAGGACACCTAGGCTATATGAAACCAGTCTCAGAAAATGGGGGAGGGGGGGGGGAGAGAAGAACTCTAGATCACAACAGTGTGGAACTCCAGAAACTAGAAGTACTTCTAAGGAAATGATCCTTCTATTAAAGTGCTTCCTTACAATGAAAACTGTTGCAACACCCAGTTTCAGCAGAATGCAACACACTGCTATGAAAACAACTAGCTTAAAGACAGAATCAATAACAATGGCTTCCTTCAAATTGACAGTTCACATTGCATCTTCCTCAGAATTCATAATGCTACTTGAGGGTTTTTTTTTTTTTTGGAGGTTATCAAATAGGTAAATACAACTTGAGAATTTTATTTTAATTCTAGATGAGAGTGGGAGTGAGATAGTTTTTGATTACATCTCATTTGTTAAGGGGACTCCACGTCCATCCTCAGGTTGTATTACGCATTAGAATGACACATAGGACCCAGCAGAGAGTTACACTCAGAGCTCTGATTTATTACCACAGAAATATACAAAGCAAAATGAGCAAAGGCTGAGCCCCCTAGGACCATATCTGGACTTCCAAGGTCCTCCATCTAGTGGACAATACCCAAGTTCACCAAAGACACATGTGAAATGTTGTCTACTACCAGGGCAGCACATTAAAGCTCTGGTTTCCACAGTTTCTACCAGGAGGTGGTCATGTTGGCTTTCTCTGTTGACGTGTACCAACTCCCCTCCCCACTTCCAAAAAAAGGTATTTGGGATAAGTGACACTGCTTGTTCAAATACTTTAAAGACAGAGAGACCCTCTTAGTAGATGGAGAAAAGTTAGAAACCCTCCCCAAGTCTACAGATCCTGACATCCTCCTAAGGCCAGCCATGCTTACAAGCATTTCTATCTTGTCTTGTGAAGGAGGGGAGTCTTGGTCTCACCATGATCACACGACTGGCTTCAAAGTTGTGAAAGCACTCACAGGCCTGGTGGCCCACACAGTTGCCCAAGCAGAACCCAGATGATACACAGAAATTTTTAGACAAGAGGAGAAAACAATAAATAGCAGGCTGCTCAAAGAAGCACCTTGATAGTGATGATCAGTGAGTAGTTTGCTAGGAAGAGGCCTAGGGTTCTACTAAGCCATGGCAATTTCACAAGGCCTTGGAATATAGGACTGTTCTTAATAATGAGAGCTTGAAAGTAAAGGGCACTGACCTTTTTCAAGTGCATTGCTCTCAGACATAAAAATTAATATTAAGAGATTCAGATCACAGTGCTAGTGGCATTTGGCATGAAATTACCCATCTCCTTATCATGACCAGAGTGGGTCATTTTTTTTTTTCTGTTCCTTGGGAGGGACACTGGGCACATCTTGCTTTGCTATGCATCTTACTGCCGCCCCCCCCCTTCTGCTCCCACAAAGCTCATGTTCCAAGATCAGCAAGGATAAATTCCAACTGGCCAACCTCGGGTTCTGGGCTCAGGGACAATGGCAGCTAATTTAGTGCTTCCTTATGACAAGATAACGCTGCTTCTCATGGGTATGAAATGGTAATCAGTTCCCTAGTGAAATATCAAGACGGTGGAAATCATAGAACTGGAAAATAAGTTTGGCTTTTGGAGGCTAAATTTTGTACTTCTTCTGTAAACCCTAAAAGTATATTCAAGGCTTCGATTAGGAGTCAGCAGGGAGGGGGAGGGGGGAAGAAAGGATGCCTGTAATTACCACAGTGACAGTTTTCCATTTGTCCCTAGGGGCCCCAGCTTAAGAAGAAGAAAATGGGCAACAATTTGCTAATTGTTCTGAAGTGTTCCACACAGGTCTGATTTTTCACTAAGGAACACAGTTAAATTCACTGAAATATTCTCTCTGACACAACTGCATCCCCATGGAGAGCAGACGAAGCCAGGAGAAAAGACTTCATGAATTTTGGCAAATTGTTCTTATCATCTCCCTTTTTGACTTATGAGCTTTGGGGAAAAAAGCCAAAGACAGTTTTGAAAAAAAACAAATTAAAACACATGGGTAGATAGCTTCTCAAGTACTTGATGGAGACTTGAATCTTGATATTTTAGACAGAAACCCTAAAGCTATTGAAGTTATCTTGTTTTGTTTTTCATGTCAAGAAATTAAATCATAAATAATAGACTATAAAGAGGGCTTAGGGGTTAGGGACACTTGCCTGTAAACCTGCCAGCCAGAGTGCAACTGCCCAGCACCCTGCAAAGCCGGATGCAAAGTGGCAACCCAACATGCCAATGTCAATGGGACGTGGCACAAGATTAATCATGGGCCAAATAGAATGGAATACACACAACACAAGACACATCAAGGAAAGTGGGAGGAGAGAATGCATAGGCAGAGGATGTCCTCAGCCCCACACAGACACACAATGGCAAACATGAGACACATATGCATCATGTACATATACACACATCATACACATGCACACACATCATAATACACATGCATCCACATCACATACACACACATAACATATAAGCATCATACACATTCGTACACATTATATATATATATATATATATGTATCATATACATACAAACACATCATTGACATGCATATTATATATATACACACACAGCATACATATATGTGTATGTGTGTGTATGTATACATAAATAGATACACATGCCCTTACACACACATACATACACATCTCTCACATACACACTCTCACATTAAAAGTAAAAATTAAAAAGATAATAAATGTCAGGCTTTATGTAGCTCTCCTACAATTTTAAAATTCTCACTTGCTTACATATCACCATAACGCTACAAAATTAAATAACCTTCCAGGAATGTACATTAGTTTATTGTTTTAAAGATGCAACTTCTAAAGGGAATGCATTTACCTATGACCAGATACCTAGGTGGGCCTCATTTCAAGACCTTTTAAGTTTTCCTTCAGAGCCTCAGCCTTCCTTCACAGTGTTCCTAAGACATACAACCATGCTATCCACAATGAGTTTGCTGTAAAAGAAATCCTTAAATTCTTATGCCTGTGTTCGTTACCTTATACACGTGAAGTAGGCCTATGGAGAACCATAATACTCACTTGGCTTAAGTTTTCTGAAACCATTATGAGGCAATATTTTGAATTTTATTGAAGACTTGCACTCACTCCTTTCTGATTGTTGCTGTATACAAAGATTATAAAGCCTGAAGCACAGAGGAGCATGAATTTAGTCACTCTGTATTAAACTGTGGTGTTGGAACTCATGTGCAGGACTAAATGATTCAGACAGCTTTTGCCTTCGGAGACAATAAACAAAGGGCATTGAAAAACTGGGAGAGACAGCTGGGTGACAGTGAAAACTCAGGCCCAATGCGCGCACTTTGACCAGACTGAACGAGACAGAGCTGGGCCTCACCAGCTCTCTACAATTTTCAGCAGAAAATTGTGCAGACTGGCAGCAGTCTCGACGCTTACTTACACTCCTTCACCCGCTAAGCCTCTCACTGGGATCCAAAGGTTAGACTTCATCTTGCACCTTGTCCAAATGTGAGTCTCATTCAGAGTTCTCAGGGCTAAGGCTTACTCTGTATTGGCAGATGATCCCATTTTTCTGTTCTTGAAAATGGAGGTCAAGAAGACATATTGACAAGCTTTTACTCGGTGGAGGAAGGTGTTATAATTTAAACTGAACGGTGGATCCTTTTGCATTGATCAACACAACCTGGCTAGAAAAACTTTGTATGTTGTCACTTTCATCATGAGAGGTAAAGATAAAAGTATTATAACAATTATTCAAATACTTTGTCACTTGACCTTTGTAGGGAGAAATTAGCCAGGGAAGGATGATCGCTAATCCTGCTGGCATACACAGGGTTTCCGTTGGGGGAGGGGTTAAGTTAAGGTCTATTTCCAATATTCCAATAGATGGGACCTGAGAAGGAACCAGAGGTCAGTTTTCAATCAAGGCTGGCTGTGTAACAAATAACAGTTGTAGGGACAAACAGCGAGGATGAACTAAAGAACAAATTGTGGGAACAAACTTGAAGAATGAAACATGGGAATGAACTATGGGAAAGAACTGTGGGAATATTTCTAATGGATCTTACAAATAACTTTTCTGAGATTATTACTGTAAACTGTTAAACTCCTTACTTGCAACCTGCCATAAAGTTAACCATGTAATTGCCTGCATAAAGCCGTGGGACCGGGTCTCCCCTGCCTCAGCGTACCTTTCTCTTGAACAGCACAGATGACCAATATTGACAAGCAGTGTTGAGAGGTGCCATCTGCCATCAGGCTCTGCTCTCTGCTCAAATTCCTCAGCTGCCCCTCAACTCAGAGCAAACATACAAGTCTAATACGTGCTGACAATCGCACTGGGATAACAAGACCAGGAATTATGGGCCTGCGGATCTGTGCTGTGATGGCTTACAGGGTGCAGTGTGACACTCCTGTGATCAGAGTGGCCTGTGTGTTCTACATCAGCAGAGTCCTGAATGTCACAGCCCTAAGTCCCTTCCTCTACCAAATGGTTAGGGATTATCCAAAGTCAAAAGTTCCGTACCCTTTGCTCAACTTGTTCACTTACTTTGGTTTTTGTCCATTCAATAAAAATTCCATTGAGGGGCTGGAGAGATGGCTTAGTGGCTAAGGAGCTAGCCTGCAAATCCAAAGGACCCAGGTTCGATTCCCCCATACCCATGTAAAGCCAGATGCACATGATGGCACATGCGTCTGGAGTTTGTTTGCAGTGGCTGGGATGCACCATATTCTCTCTCTCTCTCTCTCTCTAGTAAGTAAATAAAAATAAAATAAAATAATGGCAGTGAGTACCTATGTGCTGAGGAAGCCAGAGCCACAATAAGATCAAAGCCCCAGTGATGGCAGATGCAGCAGATTTACTAGTGGCTTAAACTACACTTCTTCAGTTTCATTTTTCCTCAGACTTGTTGCAAGAGGCAACTGGTCCACTGCTAGGCTGGGTATACTGGGAGTTAGCTCTCCCACTTCTCATGTTCTGCTGCTAGAAGCAGTTTGCTCACTTTTGGTTATGAAACTTCCAGAAGTTACTCTTATCGAAATTCAGGGCCTTATATAGGGCGGGGAATCAGTGCAAAGAGAAAACTGAGGTCCCCTTGTTGAAAACTTAAGAACTTTACAGCAATAACAACAAAGCAAAAGGTGTGGGACTCTTGGCATGTAAAGCCTATGGGCCTGCACAGGTGGCCCACTCCTGTGTAGCCCCAGTTACAGCATCAGCCACTGGCATCCTTGGAGCCAATCTTCCTCTCCCAGCTTAGCATTTGTGATAGGGCCTGCCTCCACATACTTTATGGTAATCTCAATTTCAGGCCAGGTCTTTCTCTTTTCTATAACCTGGTGATTATTAGACAGGAATGCCAATTCAAACAAATATTGAAGACATGTCTATTGTTTAAAATAGAGTAGAAGGGCAAGGCATGGAGCTCAGTCAGTATAGAACCTGCCTAACTTAGACAAAACCCTGGGTTTGACCCATAGCACCAAATAAAACTAGCATGATGGAACAGGCTTGTAAGTGGAGGCAGGAGGATCACAAGTTCAAGGTCAATCTGGACTACATAGTAAGTCTGAGGCCAGCATGGACTACGTGAGACATGCTCAGAAGAAAAAAAAATGTATAGGGGCTGGATGGAGAGATGGCTTAGCAGTTAAGCGCTTGCCTATGAAACCTAAGGACCTGGGTTTGAGTCTCAATTCCCCAGGACCCACGTAAGCCAGATGCACAAGGGGGCGCATGCATCTGGAGTTTGTTTGCAGCGGCTGGAGGCCCTGGTGTGCCCATTCTCGCCCCTTCCCGGCTCTCTGTCTCTTTCTTTCTCTGTCTGTCACAGTCAAATGAATAAATAAAAACAAACAAATTTTTTAAAAAGATATCAAACTGGGCTGGAAAGATGGCTTAGCAGATAAGTGCTTGCCTATGAAGCCTAAGAACCCCAGTTTGAGGCTCAGTTCTTCAGGATCCACGTTAGCCAGATGCACAAGGGGGCTGGGGTTTGTTTGCAGTGGCTGGAGGCCCTAAAGCTCTCATTCTCTCCCTCTCTTGCTCTTTCTCTCTCTTTCCCTCTTTCTCTGTCACACTCAAATAAATAAATAAAAATAAGCAAAAAATATGCCAAAAAATTAAAAAGTTATAAAACAAATGGAGATTTTTAAATTATTTTTCCATTCATAGAAGACTTGCCATTTTTTACTTATGTATTGGAACAGGTGAAAAGAATATGAGATAAAATGGGCATCACATGCCCACAGAACAGGACCACTGGAGGCCTAATGCAGGGTACATTAGAAAGTTATTTACCTATCTCCATATACTGCAGCCCTTGCCCCCAGGACACAAAAAGCCTGAAGCACCTTTGGCATCTCTGCAGTGAACTTTCCTGTGAGACCCAAGAGCCCAGTATGTGTGAATTCACTGAATCATGCCAGTATTGCCTTGCCTATCTTTGTTAGTGTTGTGAACAAGGAGACAGGCTTTTTTTTTTTTTTTTTTCAGTATTTCCACCAACTAACCAATTTATATAATTCAGACAACTCCTCCTGTATCTAATTGTTTGGTCAGGTCTTCAGTTTGTTAGGGATCAGACACACATAACCACATGCAAACATTAAGTGCCTGTAATTGTGGTGGTCAGGAGCCAAGTTCATCTCTCAGACAGCTGGTTGAAATTGGTGCTCTGCCCATATCTCTTGAGTGTGTTTGTGCTCCCTAGTATAGTTCAGATTAGCCACACGAGTCATACTTGAATAAGTAATTCAGTATTTTCAACTCCTCTTGCTTTCAAGAATCTAATCAAACCAGGAATAATAAATTCTGCTTGACACATTGATGAAGATTTAGGAGGAAACCACTGAGAAAGGCAATTGAGCTTTATGCAGCGGCTCGGAGTTCAACGACCCTCATCTCTTATATAAGAACACTGGCAGTCAAATTTGTTCTTGTACTTCTCAAAAATGCAATTAGAATGTAGGTAGATGTATATGAAAGGAGATGAGACTATTTATAAAAGTTTTAGAATAAATATCCTTGGGTGAGGAGATTGGCCTAGTGGCAAGAATCTAATACGTAAGCAAAAGTTTTTGGACAACTCATGCTCTCAGGGAACTTTTCATATTTTTTTTTTTAATTTTCAACTAAGGGGAACTTAAGGAAATGAAAAATTTGAAAAGAAATGTTAGGAAGTAGATCAGCAAAACCTGATTTGCTTTCCACTGTAATGGCATTATTCCATTTTGCATTAAAGAACACTATATATGATGTGAAGATTATGCCAAGTGCCCTATAAAGGCAGGCAGACCTTGAAACAGTCATCTCTGACTGGCTTCCAATGGTGCTTAGAATGACACAAGCAGAGATATGCTGAGAAGTGCAATGTCAGCAGAGGTCCTGGAACTGGTTGTCTGAAGAACAGGGAGAGTTGAGCCCCATCTCCAAAGAAAATTCACCAATTCTCTACTGATGGACTACACTGAGAACATGAAATGATCATAACTGTGTCTCCCCCTTGATCAAAGAGGTTCCTATCATCTATCATCTCTCTCTCTCTCTCTCTCTCTCTCTCTCTCTCTCTCTCTCTCTCTCTCTCTCTCTCTCACACACACACACACACACACACACACACACACACACATACACATGCCATAAATGTATGTGCTTTCTGTGTCTGTATGTGTTGACTGTGCTGGTTGGGTTTATGGGGTTGTATAGGGGACCATGAGTTCCAAGACACTTTGGGGACCATTGCCTTTTCTGTCTTGCTTGGGAAGGCCATGAGTGAGGCATCTGTCTCTGGACACATCCAAACAGAAAGGACTCAATCTCCCTTGTGGAAAGGCTGCCAAGAGGTTGTACCCATGAGGCACTTCATGGCCAGAAGACTCTGGAAGCAGGAATTCCAGGAAATGTCAGCCCTCGAGACCAGAACTCCAGGAAATGTATAGTGACTATTGACATTGTCACAAAAGGTCCCCCCAAAGGGCAAGTGGATGACATGCCTCATCACCGTGGTGGGTTTTTATACATTTCTGAGTAATGATGGAGAGGGATTTAGGTCCGTTACAATGGAGGACAGATCATCAGTGTGCTAGGCCTACGGTGTTTTTTAGAAAAATGAATAAACAAGAGTACAGATCCTAAAAAAAATAAATAAATGTATGTGTATATTCACCACCGTGATTGTACCATTTGAGAAAAATCAGTAAAAAGGGTTTTGAACATACACTAATGGGCTAGAGAGATGGCTCAGCAGTTAAGGGACTTGACTGCAAAGCCTAACAACTAAGGTTTTATTCTCCAGTGCCCACATAAAGCCAGATGCGCAAGGTGGCGCATGTATCCGAAGTTCCTTTGCAGAGGCTAGAAGGCCTGGTGTGACCCATACTGTCTGTCTGTCTCTTTTTCTCCCTCTCTCTCTCTCTCTTTGCCTCTCTCTGCTTGTAAATAAATAAATAAATAGTATTTTGGAAAAAACCCACACTGATATTCAGCAAAACATCCACAAGTGAAGTCCAATTCTCACTTTTATAAGATTTATGCTGATCTATATCCCTGTTGTTTTATACAGTTAAATGTCAGAGGTTTAACCAGATATAGCAGGTTTGATCTCATAAGCTAAATCTATGACAGTGACTTCCTAGTTGTCATGTGGAGAAGATCTGTGTGGTGCTGTCTTGTACCAACAAAAACAACAACAAAATATTATGTTGATTTATTAGTGATAAATACTATATGATAAATAATCTAGGAACCCAGTTCTACTACTGTTGTTATCACTTAATGTCCAAGCATTGCACCATGTTCAACCCCAAATAATCAATTTACTATGAACTCAGGGAGGGTTAAAGAAGTTGCCAGGTTGACCTTTATTTCCTACACCCAGCCCTCAGCAGACCTGTAATTACATATGCTGGAATGGGTAAAGATGTGGAGAATTTCCTACTCATATTACTTTTTAAAAAAATTATTTTACTTTATTTTTTTGTTGTGGGTGGAGGAGAAAGAATTGGTATGCTGGGACCTCAGCTACCACAGTTGAACATCAGACATTTGTGACACTTAGTGGGCATGGATGACCTTGCACTTGTCTCACCTTTATGTGTCTGGCTTACATGGGATCTGGAGAGTGAAACATGGGTCGTTACACTTCCCAGGCAAGTGCCTTCACTGCTAAGTCGTCTATCCAGCCCATAGATCACTTTTCTGGATGCGACAACCTTGAGTTTGGCTTATATTCATCCAGCTTTACTCTTGCCCTTCCTTCAGGAAACTTTAGGCCTTGCCACTCACTCATTCCAACCCTGTCAATATAAATGGCCCTCTCTATATCAACATCAGTTGCATTATAGCATTTCTATGTTCTAGAGTGATGGCTTAGTGGTTAAGAAGCTAATCTGTGAAGCCTAAGGGCCTAGGTTCAATTCCCCAGTACCCACATAAGCCAGCTACACAAGAAGGCTCATGCATCTGGAGTTCATTTCTAGTAGCTAGAGGCTCTAACATGCCCTTTCTCTTTCTCTCTCTTTCTCATATATCTGCCTTTCTCTCTCTCCCTTTCTTAAATAAATAAATCAAAAAGCTATTAAAAAAGAAAAATGTGGGCTAGAGAGATGGCTTAGTGGTTAAGCAGTTGCCTGTGAAGCCTAAGGACCCTGGTTCGAGGCTTGATTCCCCAGGACGCACATTAGCCAGATGCACAAGGGGGCGCACCAGTCTGGAGTTCATTTGCAATAGCTGGAAGCCCTGGTGCACCCATTCTCTCTCTCTATCTGTCTCTCTCTCTCTCTGTGTGTCTGTCACTCCCAAATAAATAAATAAAAATAAACAAATAATTAAAAAAAAAAAGAAAAATATGCTAGGTCATGACAAGGTCATCCCATACTACTTCAGTTCTAATAACTATGATACCATAACATTGAAAAAGCTCATTAACAAAGCACACTTATTTTAAGGGATATTTACAATTTATCTACTTTAGGTATCAATTTACTTAAATATTCATGAGCACCATGAGATAGGCTTTAAACTTTGTTTCTCCCTGCTTAATTGTTCAATCTATAAATGCCTCAAGTAATGAAACCAAAGGAGAGGAAAAGCTTTGTCTCTTCATGACTTGGGCAGGTGTACATGAGGTACACTGAAGAAAACAAATGAAATGTGTCACTTTGGCCCATGTGTGACAGACAGACAAAGGAGTAACCTCACCAAATTGCACAGAGTGTGACTTAATGATCCATTTTTTTAGACAGCAGCAGGATATTTTCCTGTTAGGATTTTAAAGCCTACTCTTCCTTTTTTTGGTGAATGATTTTTGTTTCATTCCTGTCTTATTATTTCAGCTCACTGCAGATACTTCTAAAATCCTTTCAATAGGATTGAATTTCATTCTGCTTCTGATGAACCCCTCTGAGAATCAAAAAATTTAAAAAGAATCAAATAGTAAATTCTGTAGGTTTGGTGTCAGTTAACATTTTTTGACTTACAGCCACTGCTTAGAGATTCAAAAGAACCACACAGGTTCAAGAAGAAAGGATTTAGTCCATTTTGTTTCCATTAAAATAGAGTAGAAATAATAACTTTTACAGGAAAAATGTCCCAAAATTTGCGTTCATTTTTTATAATGTACTCTTGGTATTTCCATTTATCTATCCATAATCCTTTGATAAAATCTTCATTCAGCGTTAGATCTGTAACATTTTAGGCCACACCAATAGGCATTTTTTTAGGGGGTAGAGGGATTGCTTAGCAGTTAAGGAACTTGCCTGCCAAAGGACCAGGTTCGCTTCCCCAGTACCCATGTAAGCCATAAGCACAAAGTGGTGCATGTGTCAGAAGTTCATTTACAGTGACTAGAGGCCCTGACATTCCCATTCTTTCCCCTCTCTCTGTCTTTCTCTCTCTTTCACTGCAACCCCCTCTCTCTAATAAGTAAATAAAAATAAAACATTTTTAAATAGACATTTTTTAAATTTAATTTTCATCACAAGACTTTAACTGATAAACATGTTAGGATCCACTGTTGAAATTCACAGTTGTTTGGTTCAATTTACTGGGAAAAGTTTAAAATAGAAGGAGAAGTATGTCTACAGTCTGTGCTGAAAGAGGCAACCAGCGAATTCATTACGTCTCAGATGAGACTGAAAGTTTTGTCTTTGACACGTACGGTAATCTATCACACCGATAACTAGCTTAAAATAAAGAGCCCAAATGTCTATTTCAGCTAACACCATTATCCACAACCTCTACGTAGTTCAAAGGGATAAATGGTAAGGTGAATGTTTTAACCTTGCTCTACAGTTGTTGGGAGAGGTTGGTAAGAGTCTGTTAGTTTTTCTCCTCTGAGTGAAAGAGCACCTCACTCCCCTCCGTATCTTTAGGATCACAGGTCCAAGCCACCATGCCTAGCCTGTGCATGTGTGCTAGGGATCTGATCGCAGGCCCTCAGGCTGGTGCAGCCAGTATCGTACTGACTGAGCCGTCTCATAGCCCTAAGTCCTTGCGCTCTTAACTCATCATGGTCACTTGCCCTGAGTTCTCTGCAACTCACATTTCCTTGTGAAGGACTTGACACAGCCACTTCTGTTTAAACCTCGACAAACCTTTTTCACATGGACATTCTGCTTGCTTCCAATTCTAAGAGAAGCAGAGTTCCCACCTGCTGCCTCCAGTAGCTCATATGGCATCCTGTGCCCAGCACCTACCCTCTCCACCTCTACACAGTCCTTGTCCACACTATGCAATCCTCCTGTGCAAAAGCCAGAGCTAAGATGATCGGCCCTTCTCCAGTTTACTTTATATTTATTTTATTCTCCTTCTGAGAGTATTTGGCAGTAAAATTAAGAACTCCGTTTGAAAGAAAGTGTATGTGTTACAAAGCATCCGTTGCCACAGTACTGTAGTATTCCCAGGCTTTATAGATGCATCCAAGGCTAATGACCCAGCTACTGGATCACTCTCGAGGCTGTCTCGTGGTTTGAATGGGATGGTTTTTTCCCAATATGAGCTCTCTCCCTCTTCATAAAATCATGAAACAAAGTTCTAAAATTTCCCTGGTGGCCATCAGATGTCCCAGTGAACCATCAATGAACCTTCCCATGCAATAGGTCTCACAGGCCTCAAGTATTTCAAAGTTCTTTGTTGCCTGCATGTCAGTGTATATCAGTTACAGAACAGTTTTTGCACCTTGACTGAGATGTAATAATTCTGCTGTTTATATCAGTAAGATGATGGGAAGGGAATGCTAAATCCCTTTTGTACCATGGAGACACTGACTTGAAACAAGATACAGAACAATGTCCTTTGTGAAAAAAATCTGGTGAGTCATCAAGAGGCTTCTGTATGCCAGGCAAGCTTGAGACCAGCCTCTTCAGGGCTATTAAGTGTTTCTGGTAGTGCAATGGAAAAAAAAAAAAATCTAACCATACATTGTGTATAAGAGGGTCACTTGAGATTTAAAGGCATGCATACATTGGAAAAGAAATAGCAGAAGGTGCCATTCTATGCACACAGTAATTACAGAAGAGGAGCTAAATATAAAATCAACTTCACAAGGAGCCGCGAGGGGTGGATTGACTGTATATTCACACTCGAGAAACTAAGGCAGGTAGATTACTAGTTCAAGGCCAGCCAGGACTACCCAGAGAGATCCTATTTCAAAAACAATACATAGCAATAAAACATTGCAAGATTAAAAATGTATTGCATAGAAATGAATAAGAAAATTCATCAGGAAGAGATAACAATTATAAGTGTATATGTACTTGACATCAAATCAAGTGAATCTAACTTGATAAAGCAGAAATGATATACGTAAAGAGGAAAAGAGAACATCATAATGCGAGAAGAGTTCAATATCTGCTTTCAACAATAGGTGGACCATCTTAACAGATGTTCAATAAAGAAACTAAAGATTTCAAGAAAAAAAGAAAACAAAATATTCATAATAGACATATATAGGTTATTCCATTGGATAGATGAAGTCAGATTATTTTGAAATACAAAGAGAATATTTGCTATGAAAGAGGATTACTAACCCACTAATCCAGTCTTAACATACTTGAGAAGACCAAAATCATTCCAGGTCTCTTTTCAGACCACCATGGAATAAAAATAAAAATTAATAACAGAAAGAAACAAAAATGGGACTGGAGAGATGGCTTAGTGGTTAAGACGCTTGTCTGTGAAGCCAAAGGACCCAGGTTTGATTCCCCAGGACCCACGTAAGCCAGATGCACAAAGGGGCACATGCATCTGGAGTTCATGTGTAATGACTGGAAGCCCTGACGCAGCCCCCTCTCTCCTTGCAAATAAAGTTTAAAAAAAAAAAAACAAAAATTAACATGGGTATGGAAATTAAAGCACACATACCTTAACAAGTAAAGAATCAGATAACAAATCAAAGGAGTAACTGAAAATGGTATTTTATTTATAATATTTATAATAAAATGTATTTTATTTATTCATTTGAGAGAGAGAAAGCAGGAGAAAGAGAGAGAGAGAGAGAATGGGCTCACCAGGACCTCCAGCCACTGTAAATGAACTCCAGACACATGCACCCCTCGTGCATCTGGCTTATGTGGGTCCTAGAGAATCAAACTGAGATCCTTTGGCTATGCAGGCAAACATCTTAACTGCTAAGCCATCTCTCCAGTCCCATTTTTGCAAACAGAACTGAAATTGCAACTGTGAAAACTACTAAGATGAGGTAAAAGCGGATTCAAGGGAGAAAGCTGAAGGAGGTCAGTGCGTACACTAAACACTATGTTCTCAAGTAAGCAGTAACTTCATAACTCAGTGAACTAGAAAAAGAATAAGATAAACCCAAAATTATGAGGTGGGAGTATTACATATTGGAGTAGAAGTAAATACAACAGAGAATAGAAGGGAATAGGGAAAAAAGTCAATGGAATTGAGAGTTGTTTTTTGAAATCCACACTAAAATTAACAAACACAGGCTACAAACTAAGGAAAAAAATGAAGACTCAAGTAAATAAATAAAGCTATATGAAAGAGAAAAGATTGGGCTGGAGAGATGGCTTAGCGGTTAAGCACTTGCCTGTGAAGCTTAAGGACCCCGGGTCGAGGCTCGACTCCCCAGGACCCACATTAGCCAGATGCACAAGGGGGCACATGGGTCTGGAATTCATTTGCAGTGGCTGAAGGCCCTGGCAAACTCATTCTCTCTCCCTCTCTCTATCTGCCTCTTTCTCTGTCTGTCGCTCTCAAATAAATAAAAAATATTTTTTTAAAGTTAAAAAAAAATAAAGAGAAAAGTTTGCAGCAGGTGCCTCAGAAACAAAATTGGGCATGGTGGCACACACCTTTAATTGCAACACTCGGGAGGCAGAGATAGGAGGATCACTGTGAGTGTGAGGCTAGCCTGAGACTGCATTGTGAATGCCAGACCAGCCTGGGCAAGGGGAAAAAAAAAAGGAGAAGGAGGAGGAAAAGAAGAAAAAAGAAGACTGTGGGAACAATTATATGCCAAAAAACAACTGCAAAGAAAAAGATAAAGCCTGAGATGCAAATGATCTAATAGAAATGATGTTGAGTAGAAAGTGTTGGTGAGCATCTTGATGTGTTCCTGAGCTTCAGAAAAGATTTGAGGTTCTCACAACTGGGGGTGTGGTTAGCTTTCCTATATTATGTGAAGTTAATAGCCTACTTTTGTTTTGTTGAGTTTTTTTTAAATACAAAGTATGCCAACCTTTGTCCATATTGTCTACATCTATTTGAGATGATCATATGATTTTGTCATCTATTTTGTTAACGTGGAATATGGTAGTGATTGATTTTCACATGCTAAACTATTCTTGCATGCAAGGAATAGATTCCACTTAGCCACAGTTTATAAGTTCTTTAATGTATTAAATTTGGTTCACTCAATTAAGGAATTTCCCATCTGAATCTATCAAGGCTATTGGCCTGTAGTTTCAATATAGCTTTCTATCCATGCAATGCTGAACTCATAAAATAAGCTTGAAAATAGTACTCCATTTTAAATTTCCTAGGAGAGTTTGAGAAGACTGACAGGAATTTTTACTTAGATGTCTGGTAGAATTCTCCAGAGAACCCACAGGTCCAAGACTTACAATCCCTAGGGGGCTTTTAATTAATGATTCAATATCTGTACCAGCTATCGATGTGTTCACACTTTCAAATTCTTTAGGATTCAGCCTTGTTGCTAATTTTGTTCACATTTTACATTTGTGTTCCTGTGGCTTATGCATGTTGCCTGAAGCACACAGCTGCTCACAGGCATTCACAAGTGGCACATCCAGGTCCATCTGGATCTGAAGGCCAAGTTCTTCTATCATGGTGGCATGTCCCATTAGGGCCAGTCCAGGGCTGTGATATCTTTGAAACATAAAAAGAAATTATCTTGAATAATTTAGGCATACTGCACTAAATAGCAGTGGACTGCAAAGAAGTTATTCTCTGTCTTGTAAAATAAATGAAGATCATCCCATTTGGTGTTCATCTACCTTTAATATGTTTCCACCATTTGCCGGTCTCTTTTTCAGAAAAGAGACCAGACAGCAGGCTGTCTTGAAAGACAACAAAATCTGGCCAGAATTTTATAACAATATTCATTTTCATGATCGCTTTCTGTTTTTGGCAAATGACACTGGCTTTTCAAATACAGTTGTGACAATAATATAAATTTCCTTTAAAATTATTCAAATTGCAGTAGGAGATCAATGTTAAAAATGTGTTTTGTAAGTAATAGTACACCTGCTGTGTAGAATACCAAAATCATGATGATGAAATGTGGATAGTTCATTTAGGAGGATTAAAAAGTCATACTGGGCTGGGCATGGTAGCACACACCTTTAATCCCAGCACTTGGGATGCAGAGGTAGGAGGATCGCCATGAGTTTGAGGCCACCTTGAAACTCCATAGTGAATTCCAGGCCAGCCTGAGCTAGAGTGAGACCCTACCTTGGAAAACCAAAAAATAAAAAGATGAAACAAAATAAAATCTCCTTAGAATAAAAGTCATACCTGGGCTAGAGCAATCACTCAGCAGTTAATGCACTTTCCAGTAAAGCATCAGAACCTGGGTTCAATTCCCCAGTACCCATGTGAAGCCAGACGCGTAAAGCAGTGCATGCATGTGGAGTTCGTTTGCATCAGCTGGAGGTCCTGGAATACCCATTCTTTCTCTCTCTCTCTCTCTCTCTCTCTCTCTCTCTCTCTCTCTCTCTCTCTCTTTCTCTCTGCTTGTAAATAAATAAATAAAATATTTAAAATGTCATATCCAAGTAATTTTTGTTTTCATGGTATTATCAGATACGCAGTGGTCCTGTACAATGAGCAGCTCATGTTTTCAGTGACCTTCCTTCCCCCTAGGCTTGCTCAGATCAGAGTAGGAGCAGCCTTGCATACCAAATGAAGACTAAAATCCTAAGGAAGAAGGCAACCTGACAGGTTCCCCTAGACTATCATGGCTATTCTAGAAAGGAGGGTCCTTGTTAAGTTCCCCTAAACTATCATGGCTCCTCTGGGAATGCGATGTAGTTGTCCTGGTTCCCCACCGGTACTGTCCACTGTACCAAGCTATTTCTGTCACATATGTAGCCACAGGGCATCCATCCATCTACACACTTATCATTCCAGGAGCTGGAAACAAGCAAGCAAATATCTCTCAAATTCAGACAGAGAATAAGGCATTATACCCTAAGGCATTAATCATGTCCTAGGTAATAACTTAACTATACTTTTATGTCCCTAGAGTAATAGCTAGGTGTTTTCCTTGGGAAAATAGAGAACAGTCACTAAAATAATTTCTATACATTTAATTATCTTTTAAAATCACAGTTGAAAAAAAAGGACATATTATAAAATACAGGCATGAAGCTGTGCATGGAGTTGCCTGTCTTTAATCATAGCTGCTGAGGAGGCCAAAGGATGAAGAATGTGAGTTCAAGGCCAGTCTGGGAAATTCGATGAGACAATGTCTCAAAATAAAGTTTAACAAAGGTCTGGGAGGCTGTTAACTCAGTAGTAGAACATTTACCTAAGTATGAGTTCAATTTATATTCCTTTAAGAAAGAAGCTAACTAAAAAAAAATATAGCAATTTGAACAGCATCCTGGCCTAAGGACAGTAATACAGATAAATGGAATAGACGAGAGGGCTCAGACATAAATCCAAGCATATACACTGAAATAATCATCAATAAGGATGCAAGGCTACACAATAGGGATTATCGTTTTAAACAAATGTTAAGGGGAAGCCAGACATCCATAGAGAAACAAGTTTCAGAAGAGTAAAACTGAACTCTTATTTTATGCTAAACACAAAAAATCAACTCAAAATGTGCTAAACACTTAAGTGTAAGACCTTCAACTTGAAAACTTCTACAATAAAACATAGGAGAAAGTTTCATAATATAGGTCTTGGCAAGTGCTCCTTTTTAATTGTTTCCTTTTGCTTTTGGTAGTGCTGGGGATCGAACCCAGGGCTTTGCCCTTGTGGGCAAAACTCTGCCATGGAGCTACTGTCTTAACTCTCATGGTATACAAAGAAGCAAGCAGGGAAGTATGAATGTGCCAGCATTCCGAGGCATGTGCCCAATGGCCAGCTCTCTTCTGCTAAGGAAGCCAACAGCACCACAGGATGACAGCCAGTGCCTTTTGGCATGGGCCTTAGTGTGCTGCCAAACTTTCACATTGACTCTGTACTAAACTGAGTTGTGAACTCCCTGTTACAATTCCATCTTGAAGTACTAAGCATTCCCCCACAGATGACAGGTGACTGTATTGGAGTAGAACTTTTAAGGACTTGACAAATATTAATTGAAGTCATGAGGTTAGGGCCTATGTGTAGTGGGATTTGAGCCCTTATAAGAAGAGGTGAAAGTAAGCTTGTTCTTATCTCTCTGGGTTGCACAAGAAACCAGCATGTGGACACATGGCATGGAGCACCAATCATGCTTTGTTTTGTCACCTGACCTTGAACTTCTAGCCTCCAGAAATAAGACAAAACATATAGCTGCTATTATAACCACTGTGATGGTTAATTTAATTTCGATTCACCTAAAACATTTAATCATATTTGTGAGTGTGTCTGTGAGGGTGTTTCCAGAGAGCATTCGCTAGGCGAGAAAGACTTACTCTGAGTGCACATCCCCTGAGCTACAGAACTCCAGGAAGCAGAAAGAGAAAAAGCAAGCTGAACAATGGCAGATCTCCCTGCTTTCTGGCCCTTCATAATGTGAGCTTCTGCTCTCTATTGCATGCTCCTGCTGCCCTGATGTTCTTCTCAAGTGCCAGCTTCCCCCCTTCCTCGGCCTCCTGATCCACTATGATGTGAACAGCCTCGACCACATACTTCCACTATCAAGAGCTGAGCCAGTAAACTATGCATTCCCTGCCACGTTGTACTGAAGCCTGCCGAACCTGCAAGCTAAGCAACATAAATCTTTCCTACCTTAACTGGTTTCTGTAAAATACTGTGGTCACAATGAGGCAAACGTAACTCCAACAATCAACCATTATCCTGAGCTAACTATTTTAAGTAGACAGTTTTCATTTGACAGATGAATAAACTGTAGAGATCTGTTGCATAAAAATATACATATAGCTAGAAATACTGCAGTTAAGCATACATTAAGAGCATAGATCTTATTCCCTGTGCTTGATAATGACAATCATTAAAAGGTGGTGGTATTCCATATATTTTGTATGGTAGCTGTAGGTATCCTCGTGTTGTTGGCCAAATATCTGACTAAAAGAAGCTCATGGGAATAAAGGGCATATTTTGGCTTAAAGTCTTGAAGGCAAGCTCCATGGTAGCAGGAAAAAGATGATAGACCAGAGGCTGGACACTGCATTTTGCCATAGCAGGTGGAAGACAGCAGCAGAAGTGAGCTGGACTCTGGCAAGAGGAAGTTGGACATAATACCCTGTTGCTGTCAGGTTCACACTGCTGGCAGAAATCACTCGACCAAGAGCAGCTTTGGGGGTGGGGGAAAGGGGGCTTATTTTGGCTTACAGACTTGATGGGAAGCTCCATAATGGTAGGGGAAAATGATGGCATGAGCAGAGGGTGGACATCACCCCCTGGCCAACATCATGTTGACCATAGCAACAGGAAACTGTGCCAAACACTGGCAAGGGGAAACTGGATATAATACCCATACTCCTGCCCTAACACAATACACTGCCACCAGGAGGCTTTAATTTCCAATTTCCATTAGCTGGGGAACCAAACATCTAGAACACCTAAGTGTATGGGGGATACCTGAATCAAACTACCGCACACCCCTAAGCCTGCCCCCAGAAACACACCTCCTTCAGCAAGGCTCCACCTCTCAAATTATCACCAGCTGATAACCAAGCATTCACAATACATGAGTCTATGGGGAACGTGTAATTGAAATTACCATAATACTTACAGTGTGATGCCTCATATTGGCCAGTGTTCTCTTTTTTTTGTTTATTTTTATTTATTTACTTGAAAGTGACACAAAGAGGCAGATAGATAGCGATAGAGAGAGAGAGAAAGAGAATGAATGGGTGTGCCAGGGCCTCTAGATGTGTGAGCCCCCTTGTGCATCTGGCTAATGTGGGTCCTGGGGAAACAAGCCTCGAACTGGGGTCCTTAGGCTTTACAGGCAAGCGCTTAACTGCTAAGCCATCTTTCTAGCCCCATTGTTCTCTTTTTTAAGCCCATGTCTTCTTCCTATGCACAATTTCCCAAGTCTTATTCCTTCAGTTGAACCCAGGTTTTGTCTTTCTAACTTTTAAAGTTAATGTGAAGAAATAATAAAAGCGCATGGTATAAAATCTAGGCGCTACGAAAGGAGCATTTAATGTTGTATTACTTACTTTGATGTAACTGGGAAAATACAACTGATAGAAACAACATATGGATGGATAAATATATCGGAGTCTTGAATCCAGAGAATCACAGTCTATCATAAAGTAAAAGGCATAGAGGACTGGCTTTCTCTGTGCTGGTGGGAGATTTTGGCAGCAATGTCTTACTTTACAGTGTGCCGAGAGTAAGAGAGAGTGGCCAAAATAGGATCCAATAACTTTTTTTGTTTGTTTCGTTGTTTCTTTATTGAGGTAGGATCTCACTCTAGTCCCGGCTGACCTGTAGCCTCAGGGTGGCCTCGAACTCATGGTGATCCACCTAGCTCTCCCTCCCAAGTGCTGGGATTAAAGGCGTGTGCCACCACGCCTGGCAGGAGCCAATAACTTTTAAAGACCTATTTCTCATGATTTGTTTCTTCCAGCTAGAAGTCTTAAAGACTCTACCACTCCCCAGAACAGAGCCTCTAGCTGTGGCACTCGCTTCCAGTCAGGAGCCTCCGGGTCACATTTCAGAGTCAAGCCCAGAAAGTGAAATCTCCCGATACCTTTCAACTCCATCACCCAGCTGGAAGCTATCTTCTACCACATTTCCTCGTTTTATATCCTTCCAGATAGGACCTCAGCATGCAAATGTGTGCATTCATACAAGGATATTTACTTTTAGCATTGTTTTATACCATTCGCTTTTGTTTTATTTTTAACTAAAAAACTGTGTCATGGAGAACCTTTCATATAGACACACACCAGCTATACCTAATTAGTCTTGATATCCATAATGAAAAAAGTCATGATTTTACTGAACAAGTTATGAATACACATAATTTGCAGATTAAACTGTGGGACCATCTGCAGATCTACCGTTTACTATCTCCATTTCTCTGTGCAAAATGGTTCAGCTACCTGTGCCTCAGTTTCCCCATGAAAGGGAAATATTCAATATGCTTCATAGTTTATTTGGCAAGAAAGTAAATGAGTCTTTATGTAGAAAACACTTAAATGGCACCTGATGCAAAGTAAACATTGAACATGGTTGTCAATCCCTTATCTAGACTTCTATGTATTATGTGTAGGTTGATTTCAATATTTTGATTTTACAATTAATATTTTTAACATTTTATTTATTTATTAGAGAGATAGAAACAGAGGCAGGTAGAAAGAGAATGGGAATGCCAAGGCCTCCAGCCACTGCAAACAACCTCCAGACACATGTGCCACCTTGAGCATCTGACTTTAGCTAGGTTCTGGGGAATCAAACCTGTGTCCTTAGGCTTTGCATGCAAGTACCTCAACTGCTAAACCATCTCTCCAGCCCCTACAAATAATGTTTTAATAAATACTTATATGTAAAGTCTTTGTCTCCATGTGGCATGCAAGAATAACTATGGAATAATTTCTGAAAGTAGAAATTTCTGGCTCAAATGGAACATGCATTTTATATATCTTTGCATATTGCCAAGTCACTCTCCATTGAGTCTGACATAATTTATTCTCTCCTAACAGTGATAAGAAAGTGCCTCTCTCCTCATACCATTGCCAGAATGACAGTTAAAAAATGATACTGTAACACAATTCTAATTTCAATTATCTTTTCACTTTAAGCTTCTTCCTAGATGTTGAAGAGGTTTTCGGTAGCTCTCTCTCTCTCTTGTTGCAGCAAATTGTTCCCATCCTCTGGATTATTCATACAAACAGCACAGGAGGACACCGCCCTCCTCTCCTACTAGACTGGGGTTCACACCATGCCTTCTATTTTTACATGGACAGACAGGCCTTTACCATGAAACCTGGATGGTGCCCTGGATATGACTATAAGCCTGACCTGCATCCTGAACTGAAGATGGAATTGGAACCTCGGCTTCAAGCTTGGTGTGAGCTTTGTCCTGTGCTTGGAAGGCACAAGCCTCGGGCTCTTGGTCATGTCACAAGCATGCTTTCCGAGCCGGGCATGGGTGAGGTAGGCAAGACCATCAAGCTTATGGCTAACATGCTTGAAGATTGGTGGCTTATCCTTCTTGGGTTTCACTAGAACCTTGACTGCCTTTCCAATGTACTGATGTCTTTGAGATTATTTGTCTGCATCTGTCATGGTTCTTGTGGTTCTTTGTAAATTGCATAGTCCTTGCAAACTTGGGGTCTACTGTCTTGAGAGCTACATACCTTTAGGATAAGGATTTATTGGCACCATCTCTGTGACATCTTCAGGTTATATTATGTATGGTATGGTCCTTAGGCTTGTTCCTATCTGCACAATAATACACACATAGGATCAGAGGAACCCATTTCTTTCTTACTTTTTCAAAGATAATCCATTTTCTATCACTTTATATACCCTTCATTATTTCTTTACTTAATTTGTGTGTGTGTGTGTGTGTGTGTGTGTGTGTAGTATGCATGTTCAGAGTCTGGGTGGATATGTGTTTGCAGTACCCATGGGTGAAGGTGAAGTTGATATTGGGTTTCTGCATCAATTACTTTCCATTTTATTTTTTGAGTGTCTCTCCTGAACCCTGATCTCACCAATTTATCTATACTATCCAGCCAGAAACTCCCAGGAATACTATTGAACCCGACTCCAAAATACCAAGATTATAGGAATGAGCCACTGTGCCCAGCTATCACATGGGTGCTGGGATTCTAAATTCAAGTCCTCATACTTGTACAGGGATGGGCAACTAGTGAATAATGTATAAAAAAACTTTACTTCCTATTAAAATTACAAACACAACAAAAAAACCCAAAATATTTAGTGTCTGCCCTGTGAGGTTACCACTCACCTGCTGATAATGACATTAACTTTTCTTCACTCAGAATTCTTGTTGTTCCTGCAGAATTACCTTCTCACTTCTATTTTCACATTGTCCTCCTGGGACACTTGCAGACCATAATCTTGATCTTCCTGAGAACTCCCTGCTGTTCTCCAATTCTTTGAGTGTGATGACATGATCTTCATGCTATTCAAGCTTAGCATATAATTTATTAACCATACAAAGATAGTCTTTACAATAAAAGAGGCATTTTTTTTTGCAGGTACTATTCCATGGCAGTAGTTGCAAACAAGTTTTATCCCAAGCCAATCAGAACCTATATTCACTATAATCAAATTCTTCCACCATTCTCTTTCAATTGTTTTAGTCCTTCTCTGAATACCCCGGGCTTTCCTTTTACTAGCTTACTACTCTCCTTTTCACTATTTTGTTGAGTTACACTGTGCTGAAATGAGGGAAGGAGTAGAATGCTTTCACCTCTGTGCCCTTCTACCTTACTGCACCTGAAAACAAGCATGTCATTTGGATAGTTCTGGATCATTCTAATAATGACTTTAAAAATATCAAATGACTTTAATCCCAGCACTTGGGAGGCAGAGGTCACAGACTGCCATGAGTTCAAGGCCATCCTAAGACTACAAAGTGAATTCCAGCTCAGCCTGGACCAGAGAAAGACCCTACCTCGAAAAAACAAGAAAAAGAAAATATCACATGGCATAAGTGATCTAATAAAGTGACCCAGTAGCTGATGGGATGTGACTTCTTGAAGGCAGGTTTTCAAGGTGTCTCTAGAAGCTCAAAATAACTGCATCTTTGCAACAGAATATGGTATATTTAATGTCAAGACTTCTGAAGACCCAGATCTTATCTGGTGATTCCCCATCTCTAAAATACTCCACCCAGGGCTGGAGAGATGGCTTAGTGGTTAAGCTCTTGCCTGTGAAGCCTAAGGACCCCGGTTTGAGGCTCGATTTCCCCAGGACCCACATTAACCAGATGCACAAGGGGGCACATGCATCTGGAGTTAGTTTGCAATGGCTAGAGGCCCTGGTGTGCCCATTCTCTCCCTCCCTCCCTCTCTCTCTCTCTCTCTCTCTCTCTCTCTCTCTCTCCCTCTCTCTCTCCCTCCTTCCCTCCCTCCCTCCCTCCCTCCCTCTCTCTCTCTCTCTGTCTCTTTCTCTGTCTGTCACTTTCAAATAAATAAATAAACATATAAACATAAAACAAAAAAAAAATAAAAAGTACTCCACCCAGATATCATCTTGTGATTCACCATCTCTAAAATACTCTACCAGTTAACAATTTTTGAACTAAAACCTGCATGAGACTCAGGCTGTACCCAGACAGTGAGACAGTGTGCCTCTGGCATGTGACACTGGGGACACAGAGCCCTTGTGAGGAGGCTGCCTGTCAGCCCTACAGGCCTGTGGGCCATAGCTGCGATTTTTATCAAGACTGGATTTGGACCGTATCATTCATGCTCTGCCTGGTCTCTTTCATATCCACATGTAAGCCTGGCTTCTAGGAATAACCCTGTGTTCTTCATGTAACTAATAAAAAGGATTTCTTTTGTGTGTGTGGCTACAAGCTGAAATGTATGATATAACAACTGTGTGTGTGGTACAGAAATTCAGAAGACTGAAAGAGATTCGCCTCTACAAATAAGCTTTATGAAAGACTTCTTGCTACAGACTAGTTTTCTCATGCTAATAAAATCCTCCAGAGATCCATCTAAAAACAGTAGAGGGCAACCAATAGAGAGATAGGAAATAACTTCGAATGCACAGTTGATTATTGCAGGATAAAAGGCTATGTTCTTCTGTATTGTGCTATAAATTAGAAACTTTTGTTTTTTGGTGAACCAGTGAGTTTTGGGGGTTATTTCCAGAGCAGGGTAAGGGGTTGCTTACAGGAGCAATTGATGGTTCAAATAGCCACACCATGAGAAATTTCATCCCATCCTGCATGACGACCTTCCCATAGCTACTTCCACTCAAAGGCAGTTGAATCACCAGAAACCCACCTCAGCTTACGTGACGACTCATGGAAGCTGCATCTCTGGAGTGCAATGCACTTCTTGCAGGTAGCTCCATTGGAGAATCACTCCTGTAAGTCTTACTTACTCATATGTAGTGAGAGCATCCTATACATCAAATGCATGAATTTGTTATCAGATCAAGTAAATATCTAGAAATGTGGGAGCTGAGAGGGAGTTTATTTGAAAAGACTGGCAATTAGCACATAGAGTAATAAGCAATGAAGCTGTTGAGAAGCCAGGGAAGAAGAAAAAAAAATGACTCTGAAATCCAAATAGGAATGTGTGATGGTTAGTCTTGAGTGCCAACTTGACAGAATTTAGAATCACCTGGGAGACTTACCTCTGGACATGTCTGGGTAGGCATTTCCACAGAAGTTTAACTGAGATGGGCAAACACACTAAATGTGGGAAATACCATCCAATGGTGTGTGGTCCAGGGCTAAATAAAAAGAGGAAAACAGATGAAACATCAGCATTCACCTCCCTCTGCTTCCTAGCTATGGATACAATGTTAGCATAAGCCTCAAGTTCCTTATGCCATGCTTTTCCACTATAATGGACTATATCCCTTCAAACTGCAAACTGTGAGTCAAACAAAGCCCTTTTCGTCCTTATGTCGCTATTGGATATTTTCTCACTGGCATAAGAAAAGTAGCTCATCCAAAAGATAAAGAGATTGGGAGTAAAATTAAATCAGATAAAGAGAATGTGTTCATATAAGGAATGTAGGTTAAAGGTAGAAATATGGGGGTGTTCCCTGAAGCATCTAACTGCTCATTGCTGAGACCAAATACTCAAACAGTAACAGCATATGAAAGGAAAGGAATTGTTTCAGCCTAGTTGGCGGCGAGGGCAGCAATGTTTCATTATGGCAAGAAAAGTCTGGGGAGCACTAAGTAGGGCTGAAGTATGACACTGTAAGACCCGTCCCCAATGACGCATTTCCTCTAGGAAGGTTCTACCCCAAACAGCTCCACAGCCTTCCCAAACAGTACCACAAACTGATGGCAGAGTATTCAAACACATGATTTATGGAACACATCTGGTACTCAAACCTCCATCTTCCCCTTTATGAAGAGACTAATGTGTATTTACTAAATTGTCTGAAAACATAAATTTACCACATGGGACTCAACAAGGTCACAATGTGTAAATAACTCTTTAGAGTTTTTCAAACAGGAGCTTGTACAAATTCAGCCTGCCTGACAATTTTCCAGTGAAAGAAGGCACGCTGCTGGTTCCTGGGCCCAAGCACCTCCTCCCTGTTCTTCCTTCTCCATCACCAATGCACACAGATCTTCTAATCCCCCTCTTGTTCTCGTTCTCTCATTTCCAGTCCTTTCTACCAGTACTCCCCTCATTGACCAGCCACAGTCCTACCAGTGTCTGGTTCTAAAACCAGCAGTGATTTCTCTAAGCATTTGCTTTTTCATCCTACCTAAAGGCTGAATGCTTTCAGAAATTGTTAAAAAAAAAATTCAACTATGAATAATTCTCAAGCAATGCCAATAGTGTATGAAAGCATTTTTATAATCTTTAGATTTTATTAATGAGGACCCTGACAAAGACACAGAGAATGTTCTACAAGTCAGGGAAAAAAATGTGACATGAATGCCAAGGCTGACCTTGATGTTTACAGCTCTTCCATTAGAACAGTGTTTTCTTATCTCTTGGACTACTAACATAAGACCATTTTGCTAAGACATAAGACTCCTCAGTGATTCTCTGGAGGAAGGTGGGGTTTTCCATACAATAATTCCACTGCACAGCTGAACCATCCAGAAGTATGCACTTGATTAAATTCTAACCTATCTCAATCAAAATAGAAAATGAGAGGTAGAATTGATTGCATGGCAAGGATGTTCCAGAGATGATGAAATAACATAGGACTAAAACTGCATGCCAAAGGATGAATTCAGCAAGCTCAGGGAGTTGAGAATATACATTCCAATGATAGGACAGACCTTTCCTGGCTCCTGAGAGATTATTTCAAATCCCACAAAAGATCTTGCCTGGTTAGTGCCTGTGCATCATTGTATCCCTGGGGACCTTAACCCACAAGAGAGCTTTTGCTAATTAAGTGATTTGATTTATTTTTACATGTCGATTTGAACTCTAGGGTGAGTACCTGAAGTCAGAGTTCAGCATAATGGGTATTCCACTTTGTGTCAATGACCTCTTTAAAACCCTGGATTCCAAGGCTCTAGTGAGTGCTCACTATCATTGCAGATCGTGTCTGGGAGATCTAAGTGCTGTCTGGACAAGCTAACAAAGAAGGCCTCATCTCTCCTGCACTCTGCCCTGTGCATCTCCTTGCATTGCTAGTTTCATTCCATATCTCTTCATTGTGGCAAAAGTTAGCTAGGAATGCACCAGTCTTTCTGAGTTATTAAGAGTCCTTCTGAAAAAAAAAATCATTGAAGTTAAGGGTGGTCTTGAGGACCTCCAGCATAGCTCTTCTCATTCAAATTACCCAATGGATGGTACAATTACAGTCATCAGAAAATGCATATTGTTGCTTTAAATTTTGCCACTTGCTGTCTATTGAGCCTTCCAGCACTCTATGAAGAGAACATTAGTCCCGGGTTTATTAAGATATTTTTATTAGTGAATAAGAATTAACAAGTAATGGGTTTGAGGAAAAGAAAAAATAAGGACTATCATATAATTTCTGAGAGTTGGGGATCACAGAGGGCTTAGCTGTGTGGTTCTGGCTTCCTGTTTCTTGTAAGATCCAGTCACCACAGACATGGCTGTCTCTTCCTGTGAAGCCATGATTGCAATCCAAGGCTCTGCCTCTGAGAAGACAGCCTTCAACCAGCGCTTAGATGGTATTCTCTTCTCTCTCACAGATTCAGCTTTTCACCTTCAAGTCTTCCCCACAGAATTATCTGGGTTCCCTAAGGTGAACACTTGGTAGACCAAGAGAAGCACATTAGTTACTTTTCTTATGCTATGACCAAACACCTGACAACAAGCAATTAAGGGAGCAAGGGTTTATTCTGATTTACAGCTTGAGAAAGGATAAGGTCTATTATGGAAACAATGGAATTGTAGAGGCAGCAGGAGTGTGAGGCAGTTAATCACATTGCACTGGCACTGAGGAAGCAGAGAGCAGACAGGAAGTGTGGCTAGACTATATGACCTCCTTCAGGGAGGGACCACTTTTTAAAGGTCATGTGAACTTCCCAAATAATGCCACCAGCTGAGGAGCAGGTACTCAAGCACAGGAACCTATAGAGACCATTTCAAATTCCAGCAGGAAGCAGCGAATCCATCCACCTCTCTTGCCTATCATGCACACAGAGGAGTTCCTCAGTTCCTTCTGTTTTCAACTATGTTGTTTGGGCTCTCATAAACAATCCTTTTCTGAACCTCACTAACAAAACAGAGCATACCTTCCTTACTTGCTTGGTTGCATTTTTTTTCTTAGGTTCTGTTTTGCCAAACGAAAAGTAATGATTTTAATTTTGATGAACATTTGCTTCACTAAGATAAAATGTATGCGGATGAACAATGTATGTTTTCACTGCTTTGTGCCCTTTTGCTCATACTTCAACATTTGCTTCAATGTCAAGTAGACTAATCCAGCAGCAATAACAATACACATAGCAGCATGTTAATGGAGAGAGTGACAAACAGACACAGTTATGTCTGAGTTGTGCACACACACCCGGCTGGGCACAATCGTAAGATGTTTTGGGTTCTATGATTAAAAGAATTAGTTCAAATTTTTAAAGTATGCAAGTCTAACTATCTCAGAGTCAGTGAAATTCTATTACTGTTCAAGTGTTACTACAACCACAGGTGTCTGGGAGACATGCTTGTTCATTTCGAGGTGCAAATCAGTCTAGCCATAATCAAGTCAGGTCTCTTTCACCCCACAATGTACCCTCAGGCAATGCATTTATTAAATGTTGGAAACTCCCAAGAATAATTGAGAAATCAATTCAGAATACAGATGTCCCCCCATCTATAACTTTTCAATTTTCCAATGCTATGAAAACAATAGGCCCATTTGGCACAAACCCTAGTTTGAATTTTGAATAGGAATATGTTCCCAGGCTAATGACATGTAGTTTCTTACTGTTGCCATACCATTATCAGCAGCTAGGCACAGCCCCCAGTGATCAGCCATACTGATGTGATGGGAAACTGCCGGAATCCACAGTGCGCTATGTCTCAAAGCTGCTTGAGAGGTAGTGTAGGTGTAAGAAATGCATTCTTGACTCACAATACTTTGAATTCACAATGGGTTTATCTGGATGCAGCCCATCATAAGTCCAGCAGCATCACTTCTAAGCCTGATGTCCACCCAAAAGCCACTCATCCATCAGAGTGGCTTATAACAGCATGAGACAGACATCCACAGAGAGCCTGACAGATCTTATTTAGGTTAAGAAAAACACAGAAACAGTTGTCTTTGCAAAGCAAGGACTTGTGTTTCTCAGGTAGTGCTGATTTCAGGAAATGTGAGTGAACTCTCAGGTACAAGTTTGGAAGGCTTTCTGAGAATTACTGTAGTAAGAGGGGCTAAGAGATGAATGTCGTGTGTGGTTATATCACTTTGATAGAGTCACAACATTTAAGAGACATCTTTCATTTATTCTACAATCACTTGTGTGTTCCTCAGCTGCATGCATTTTAGACACAAATTATAAAAGTTTTCTATTTGCTTCCGTAACTAATTACAAGTTAAGTGGCCTAAAGCAGCAGGTCTTAATTAATCTTACAATTCATGAGATCAGAAGTCTGGCACAAATAGGATTGTGCTAAAATCAAGGTGTCAGCAAGGCCTCACTTCCTGTTCGTGACTCTAGGAGGTAATTGACTTTCTTCTCTTTGTAAGCTTCTAGAGGTCACCTACATAGCATACTGTCTCCCCTCCCCCCAAGGCTGGTAAAATTGCATGCATCTATGCTTTTCTTCTGTAGTTAGTCCTACATGCCTCGCAACTGCCCTCTGCCCCACCTTGACTTTTAAGTAGCTTTTGCTGGCACTGGTCATACCCATATAATTCAGAATGTATATTAAAGGTCAACCATTCTATCTGAAATCTTAATTCACTTTTGCTGTGTCAACTAATATAGTCACAGGTTCAGGAACTAAATGTGGGTGTCTTTGAGGTAGCATTATTCTGCCTAATTTCTTTTGATCGCATCATTACATTTGTAAAGGGATTCTATTGACTTATCTTAGAACAGTAAAAATCTTAGGGCTGGAGAGATGGCTTAGCGGTTAAGGAGCTGGTGAAGACTAAAGACTCATGTTCGATTGCTCTCCATATCCCATGAAAGCCAGACTCACAAAGGTGACGCAAGGACAAGGTTGCACATGCACACTAGGTGGCCTAAGCCTCTGGAGTTCAATTGTAATTGCTAGGGCCCTGGAGCACCAATTCTCTTTCTTTCTCTAAAAAAGGAAACAAAATTTTAGGCTCATTTATTCAACAAATTGTATTTTTAGTAGTTACCACTTAAGATCAAAGCTTAAAATGTATAAAACTCTAGCCTCACAATCATGAGGACCAGAGTTTAGATTTCCAACACCCACATAAATGCAGAGTGGGTATGACAGCTGCCTGTAATGCTCTTGAGGCTGATACAAGGGATCCTGCTGGTTAGATAGACCAGATGAATTAACAAAGTGTCTGACTAAGTGAGAGACTCTGCCTGAGTAAATAAATTATAGAGCAATAGGGCTGTAAATATGGCTTGGCATGAAGAGCCTAACAACCAGAGTTGGATTCCTCAGCACCCACATAAAGCCAGATGCACAAAGTGGCAAATATATCTGGAGTTTATTTGCAGCGGCTGCAGTCCCTGGCATGGTCATTACCTCTGTCTGTCTCCCTTCTCTCTAACTTTCTCTGCTTGCAAATAAATAAATGAAAATATTAGCTGGGCCTGGAAGCTCATGTCTTTAATCCCAGCACGCTGGAGGCAGAAGTAGGAGGATTGCCATGAGCTCAAGGCTATCCTGAGACTACATAATGAATTCCAGGTCAGCTTGGGCTAGAGTGAGACCTTGACAAACCAATATATATATGTGTGTGTGTGTGTGTATATGTATATATATATATATATACATATATATGTATATATACACACACATATATATATGTACATATATGTGTATACACACACACACACACTTGTGTGTGTATGAAATTAAAATGTTATAGAGCAATCAAGGAAGCCATTCAATGTCAATACTGGCCTCAATGAACATGTGTACATATACACATTCACCCCCCCTCCCAACACACATGCACCAAAAAACATGAAGCTCCTTCCTTGCTATGCATGATTTCAGGTAAGTAGCATGACCTCACTGAATCACAGGCCTCTGCTCCTAGCAAAGGGGTGATGTTACCTTCCTACTCACATGAAGAGCTACAATGTACAGGTGATGATATGCATAATATATATTGGAGTATTTCATTATCTTTGCTACCTAACAATAGATTGATTAGTAATAATGTTGATCATAATTAAAATGTTCCCATTTGAGTACCAGCTTCTTATAGAAGAGCTCCAAAACATAATATATTATGAGTTAAAGGCTTGCAAGAAAATATCTTCTGCACTGTCAAAGGAGGAATGATTGCCTGGCAGTCTTTCCTTTGTAAGTAAAATGCTTTCTGAAGGTGCTAAGGCTCCTGGAGTCCCCAGGACTTCTCGTCTTCAGAAGACCTGGTTTAAAATAGACTTTGTGGATTACAGATGTAAACTGGGTGACAGCGAGGATTGGCCACATCTTTCTGCAGATGGGAACTTTTCTTTTTCTTTCCTCTACCTACAATTACATCATGAAAGAAAAAAATAACTGTTGCTTATTTAGGGGAGAAGATGCACACAGGTGGGCCGGGGCCTCTGGTCCTCTATTTAAGGGCACACTTTCATTTTCAATGCAATTAGCTGTTTAATTGAGCATCCAAATTTAGCAGTGCATTTGCATGTGCAATTAATTATGATTTAAAAGCACTCTGTGTTAGTGGTTTCTTTTCCATTATCTACAAATGTAATTACTGAAGGATGGATTGAGTTTGGAAATCATTTGGGAAAACTTTTTTTTTTTTTTCTTTTTTCATCCCGGAAGACCAATGTTGTAAGTGTCAACGGTGCAATTAGAAGGATAAAACTGAAAAAAAAAAGGGACAGGTTTGGAAGGAGGAGCTGTCAGAGCAGGTCAGAATTGCTAATTTGAGTATATGGTAATATTTGTCTTGCTTTCTGGAATTAATTCAAATTATAGTTACCATATTATTTCATTCAGGCAGAACGGAGATAAACCCTGGATGTGCAAAACTGCATTTTAAAGGAGAAAAGTCACATTAACAAATTCTGAGAGGAGACAATAATCTAAATAACCTTTTATAAACCACAAAATATGTATTCAGCCTAGAGGAATTTGCAGAGTTTTCTTGATTAGAGAAACTTTTACAGAATTACTTAAAGCACAGGATGAGAGGACTAGGAAGAAGATTCAGTAGGTAAAATGCCTGGTGGGTAAGAATGAAGACCTGAATTCTGGTCCCAGAACCCAACAGAATGCCAAATAATCCCAGGACAGGATAAGTAGAGACAGAGATTCCCGACGCTCCCTGGCTACCTAGTCTAGCTGAATCCATAGTGGAGCGCTAGGTTCAAAGAATATGTCAGAGAAGGGCAAATAAGACAACTGATGGCCAATCTTGTCTTTCATATGTGTGTGCAGGCCCACACACATGCACCAACACACATAAACATGTCAACCCATACAAACATGTTTCTACAGAGGCACACACACCACAGACCTATACACATGCAAAAAAAAAAAAAAAAAAAAAAGAAAGAAAGAAAGGAAAAAGAAAAGAAAAGAAAGAAAGAAATTGACATGCCATTCGAATATGGACCAGCTTTAAATTAACTAAGGAAAGATTGAGAACACAGACATTGGAGAGAATATAAACATTTTGAGGGGATGGAGAGACTACTCAATGGGTAAACAGCTTGCCGCTCACATGCAAGCTTGAGGACCAGAACTCGGATCCCCAGCACTAATGAAATGCTGTGGGAAGCAGACCTTGTCTATAATCCCAGCATGCATATGACAAGAGTGGAGGCAGGAACCTCTTAGACCAGTTAGTGTGGTGAATGCAGAGCAAGAGAGCCTTCTACAAAGAGGATGAAAGGTGAAGACCAACGCCCAACATTATCCTCCGACTTCCACTAGCATGTCATGGTGCCCATGAGTGACCACATGTGCATGTACACACACACACACACAAACACACACAGCATTTAAAAGAAAAGCATTTTGAATACCACTCTGTATCATTTTCATTAGAGATAGGTGAGAAAATTGTGGAAAATCATTAAGCCTTTGTTAACTTTAGATTTCTCCCAACTGAATGTTCATTCAAGAAAGAAGTTCTAGAGCAATTGTACTCCTAATTTGCCTGATGTCCTGACTCCAAGGAACACAGACACGGAAGGTTGGAGGGCTAATTGCTGGAGATGCAAACATGGTTGAAGAGAGCCAGGCTTGCTGAAAGCCACTGGAAGAAAATTATCATCAAGAAAAAAAAAGGACACTTTAGAAAGGAAACAAAGAAAGGTTTGGAAGACAGTGGGAAAGAAATGCCATCTGTTACTTATTATTTCATTAAACTTTAATTGTGTAAATGTTTTTAAAATAAACTAAATTAATTAAGAATTTTAAAATTGTGTATTACATCATTACTTACTTACTTATTAAAATTAAACAAAAATAGCTGGGTAAGGTGGTGCATGCTCCTAATCACAGTGGTTGGGAAGCTTACAAGCACAGTACCAGCCTGGGCTATTGAGTGAAGTAATAGTTTAAAAAATCCTAAAGCTATGCAAACAAAACTTAAACAAAACAAAACAGCTTGTTTAAAATAATATATATATATACATATATATGTGTGTATATATATATGTATATATATATATATATATATGTTTGTATATATATACTGTCAACTCTGAATTTTGAACAATGTTTGTATAATAACATCACTGTTTACTTGCATTTGATTTTCTCTTTGAATACAGTTTTAAAAGTTGAAATTCAGATTGTTTCCCCTTGAACCTCAAATTCCTGCTATGAATTATTTTTTAATGCAATCAATAGCATGTCTGAAATATTTTTAAATAGTTCAAGTTGGTGTACAGATGAATTTTCACACACAAAAAATGTTATGACTGTATCTTGAACTTTGAAAATGTATTTTCAATATATCCAATGGCCATCATTTTGCTGTCTCTTGGTAAAGGAAGTATGAAATCAACTGACAAGGGAAGCTTCCTCTATGGATAGCAGAACTTAACTGAATTACAGACTCTTCTTACTGTAACGCCTTCCTCATTAGGAAAATAACTGCTTGACTGTTCAATCATTTCATTTGTATTTACAGTTTCCAGAAGTTGACATTATAACAGGAACAATCTTTGCTGTATACGTTTAAAAACTCCTGTGCTGTTCGTTTTCTGGAAATGTTGAAAAAGTATACATAGAATGGATGAATCTATGGTTTTATTTTTATTTATTTTATTTTTCAACATACCACTTATTTTGTTGGAATTATCTGAGACAGTATTTTGATCTCATAATGCTTTTGTTAAACATTTACAACAGGAAGCCATTTGAATTCAATAAATCCTGGTCATCATACTGTTCAAAATAACATTAAGAGTTTACATTGACAAATTAGCTTAAATTAAAATTATTAGTATAAATATTAAAATAATTTAAACTCTCTCACATCAGCACTTCAGATGTACCGCACACAATATTAGTAAACAGATATGACACATTGCTTATCTAATCATTTCTGAGCATCTATGTTTTCCTGCTTTCAACTTTTTTGAAAAAAATATTTTATATTTGTTTACTTATTTGCAAGCAGAGAGAGATAGAAAGAAGAGACAGACAGAGAAAACGGGTGTGTCAGGGCCCCCAGCCACAGTAAACTAACTCCAGATGCATGTTCCACCTTGTGTATCTGGATTTATGTGGGTACTGGGAACCCAGGTTGTTAGGCTTTGCAGGCAAGCATCTTAACTGCTGAGCCACCTCTCCAGTCTTACTTTCAGCTTTTATGTACAATAATGTAATAACAATCCTTCACACAAATATATGGACATATTTTGGTAACTATTTGAACTGCCAACTCAGCTGATGTACATTTTGATTTTTGACAGGTATTAGAAATGCACATTACATTATATCAATTACTCACCCATCACCAGGAGGGTCTGAGAAGACTGACTGATTTCTCAGCACAAAGAGCAATACATTACCAGTATTTAAAAATGATTCCCAAGCTAATGACAAAATTGTGTTTTAATTGGCATTTTTATTAAATTGGTATTCTATTTCAGTCCATGCTGGTCCAGACTATCTATGTAACACAAGCTTGCTTGGAACTCATTATCCCCCTGCCTTTGCATTCTGAATGATTAGAAGCCATCATGAATATATCCCCCAAGTGCTGGGATTCCAGGCATGCACCATCCCACCCAACAATATTTTCATCACTTTTGATGTTGAGTGTGTTCCCACAGTTTGATTTTTAACACTTTGGTTCCTTTGTTATGCCTAGCTCGTTGTACTGGTTTTAATTATATATTTTTTCTTTCTGTTCATTTTACACGTCCTTTCCTATTGCTTATTTTTAAAAAAATATGTTGATATTGTGCCTTTCATCAGCAGTCCTGTTTGCTTGATGATTTCCTATTCTGGTTTGGTCTCGATTGGGTTTGCTGATGTGTTCTGCTCAGCAGTGCTGATGTATCTCTGGCATTATGTTCTATGAACTCCTTGTTCAGAGGAATTATTTAAGGTCTAAAGAAAGGAAACTTTTTCTAAAAGGGATTTGGTTAGGTGTTACAAGGTGCCCTGATGGTGGTACTTAACTAAGGGCAATCTTAAACCAAGCTCAAGACTTTAGTCTCCTTTTTGTCCTGTAGAATGTAGCCATTGGCTTGCAGTTGAGTTACTGTTTGCTTTCAGTTGCTAATAACTTATTTTGGGAAGTCGCTGGACTAGAATGTGCATTCCACTCCTTCTCTTGTGTAGGAAAATGTATCTAATGTCTCCTCTACTCCCCTTGTCCTCTAGAGATCTAGAAAGAAAGTACAAAACGACATCTGGGCTCTGCTCAACTTTTCAGAACACTTGCTTTGCTTACTTACTGTTGGTAATTCCTTGCTTGGTTGTCAATTATTTGATGCCTTTAAAAAAAATTCTTAGGTTAATTTATTCAGTAATTTTAGTTTTAAATCCTGTGAGATTTGTCTGAATAATTTGGTCACACTTTTTCTTCATTGCAAGTACTCTGCCCGAGGGAAGTGATAATTTCTGCTTTTTAGAGTTTTGTTGAAATTAAAATAAATCAATTTATTGTTAGTTTTTTTGTTTTCTATATAATAAATGCATTTAGGGGAATGAAACTGTTATTTCTTTGTTTCTAGTGATTTGCCTATGTTAATTTAAATAGGAATTTATTAATAGTAATTTTTTTGAGGTAGTCTCACTCTAGCACAGGCTGACCTGGAACTCACTCTGTAGTGCCAGGCTGGCCTCAAGCTCACAGCAATCCTCCTACCTCTGCCTCCACCGGAGTGTTGGGATTACAGGCATACATGACCATGCCTGGCCAGTAATACACTTTTAACCTGATCTTTTAAAAATGATTGTCTTTTAAGATGCCATTGTTTATACTTTAATGACTACCTCTACTTTTTCATTGCTCAAATTATTTTTATTAATTATCATAAATCATATGATTTGGGGCTTTTTAGAATTTTTTCTGCTTTTTGTCCATTATTTAAGCAATTTTTGTATCTGTTGCCTAAAGGGTTTGTGTTCACTGAGACACAAGTTTCCTTTCTCTGAAGTTGAAGACAGGCTTATGTTCTTATATATGGATTTATCTTATAAATATTTATCCAATAAGATGATATGCTACTTTATGTCCTGCACTACAAAGAAAGAAGAAATAACAAAAGTGTCAATATCCTTTTCCTCAATATAATTAACACTCTATTTGTAAGATGACTAATTGTGACAGTTAAGGTGTTGTCAACTTGATCTGTTTAGTAATCCACAGAAATCCCTTTCAAGGTTGCTTCCAGGAAGGATTACCTGAAGTCCTTCCCCCCAGAGTGAGCCCCTCTCCCAGAGCAGGCATCCCTCTCAGAGGGGGACTTGATATAAGGAAGCTCTGGGTGCAAAGAGCCCCTTCCTTCTTCCCACTCAGCTGTTGGAGCTGCTCGCTCCCTTCCAGCCTGGATTGAAGACCAGCACAGACTGAAGACTAGTGTCAACTGAAGACCCACGTGGATCGAAACCCAGCAGCTCCTCAGGAAGCCTCCAGGCCTTTAGTGTGGGATAGGGACTGCTGAGGCATCTGGCCACTTGGACTGGGCAGCTACCAGGTTCCTTGTATTCTTGGGCCTTCAACTGCTATTAGATTACCCTGTAAGCTAATCCAATAAATTCCATTTTTAATACCATTCATTCTAGCAGTTCTGTTCCTCTAGAGAACCCTGTCTAATACAGATTGTGGTACCAGGAGTGGTTCTAGAGAAACATAATTGTAAGGATGGAGTTCTCTAGTGGGCTTGGTGCTGTCTGAGGTTGGCTCTCCAACTTCAGTTCTACTAAAGGCCCTACTGGTGATAAGGAGAACACTTTTACTGGTAATAAGGAGGGCACTAATAATGTGTGGAGTGAACTATTTAAAGAAGTCGGTGAGATAGATGTATTTGGTGATCCTGAGTCATGCCTTGTGAAGAGCAAGGAATTTAGTGACTCTGTATTTAAAACATTTGAGAAAGAGTAGGACAAATAATGATGCTGGCTTTTTGCTTCTAGCATCTATGGACAAACTATTGAGGGAACAATCGAAGCTTAGAAAGGAAAATCCCAAGCTTACGACCCATGTACATGATCTGAAGGTTTCTGAAGGAGAGCCTCCTCTCTAGCCAGAACAAGGCTCAAATTGCAGACAACCAAACCCAAGCTCTTATTGTAAGATTGGCTAATTTGCAATGTAAACACTAATTCCAGCTTCACCAGTTATCAGAAGTTAAAGTGAGGGCACTGACTGGGAAAGAGTGGGATCCTGTGACTTGGGATAGGAAGACCTCGAAGAATGTGGGGACATTGAACTCTCATATTCTGAGGAAGTTGTTTTGCATGAAATGTGACCTCCCCTCCCTTATCAGCAATTGTATTCTCACCTCCACACCCTGAAGTATTGCCCTCCCCACCCTTGCCTAAGGGAATTAATCCCTCTTTGTCTGAGGAATCAGGAGGAGGTGCTGATGCTTAGCACCACACATGATGAAAAATACTGTGGTGCAAAGGGTTATTATTATTAGGTGTTATAAATATTATATATTATACACATAATAAATTATAAATTGTTATTATTATTACTATTGTTATTATATTTTGGCTATTCTCAGTTTCTCAGGAAGAATTTTGCGTGCATATGTATGTGTGGGGTTGTCTTTCCACCATGTGTGCACATTCACATGTAGATGAGCATGCACATGTGTATGGAGAGCAGATGTTGACTTCAGGGATCCTTCTCAGTTGATCTCTACCTTCCACCTTATTTGGTTTTGCTTGCTTGTTTGTGTGATGTGTGTGTGTGTGTGTGTGTGTGTGTGTGTGTGTGTGTGTGTGTCCTTGTAGTGCCCTGGGCACTCACCCGCAGTAGAGGTCAGCTATTTGCCTGTGGTTCCTACAGTGGAATATCAGGTGTCCCACTTTATCACTCTCCCTCCTGGTCTTGTTTTGGAGCAGGAGTCTCCTTTCCTTGATTCTGAAGCTTAAGGGGATCCAAAGATTCTGAGATCCTGCTCCCCTGTGGCACTGGGGTAACTGATATATATGACCAGGAGCAACTGTCTTATGTGGGATTTGAGGTAAGGCAGTCTCACAAGCTCTCAGGCCTTCACGTTTGCACAAGGAAAACACTTAGCCACCAAGCCATCTCTCTGTCCCTCCACTATAATCTTGAGTCTCTCATTAAGCCTAGAGTTCACTAATTCAACTAGAAGAGCTAGCCAATAAGCACTAGGGATCTGCTTATGTCTACTTCCCAAGAGCTGGGATTGTAGGAACACCATCATACCCAGCATGACACTCAGTACTTTACAAGGTTACTGAGACTCCAAATTCAGGTCCTCATGTTTGCACAAGCATTTTGATCACCAAGCCGTCTCCTCTATCCCCAGGAAGATATTTTGAAGATGTTTTTAAGGGACTAATCAATGTAAATTTTACATGTTTCAAAAAAGGAATAAATTAAAGATCTAGTTACAAGAAAAGCTGTACTGATAGCTCATTGGCCATCAGTGTGTTTGCTACTCCAGAAGTTAAATGATGCTGGACATGATGGTGCACGCCTTTAATCCCAGCACTTGGGAGGCAGAGGTAGGAGGATTGCTGTGAAGGCCACCCTGACAGTACAGACTGAATCCCAGGTCATCCTGGGCTAGAATGAGACCCTACCTAGAAAACCAAAAAGAAAAAAGTTAAATAATAACCTGACTGATAGAACTGTATTCTGCTGTACTGCATAGAGCTTTGGCATTATTGTCACTAGTTAAGTCCTTGTGCACATACTCAAACTAGTGTCAACAAACTAGTGACAAGTGCAGGTGCGCAGTCTCCAACTTTTTGTTATGTAAGAGAACGACAAAATATGGAAAGATGCTGACATTCCGTGCACATATGGCACCATGTGTGAAACAACACTTAGTTTGTAACACATAGGGAAACGTTGTCTTTGATAAACCTGAAGATGTGCCAGAGACTTGCTACTCAACAAACTTGTTTTACGTTAAAAATAATCTTGGGCTGGGAAGATGGCTCAGTGTTTAAAGGTGCTTGCTTTCAAAGCCTGCCAACCCAACTTCAATTTATTTATTTATCTTTTTCTCTGTGTATGTCAGGGCCTCTTGCCACCAGAAATGAACACCAGATGCTTGTACCACTTTATGCAGCTGGCTTACTGGAGTGGGTTGGGAACTGTACCCAGACTGGTAGACTTTGCATCTTCCCAGATCCTATTAAGTGATTTACTGTGATATGTCATATCCTTGCTGAGCATCATGTCTTCAGGAATAGAATGCCTCTTTTCATGATACTGATGGACGATTTGGGAGTTCAAGAGTGCCCCAAATTTATGAACTCCAATTACGGGGTCCTGTACTATTTTTAACAAAGAATTGGTAAAAATGGACTCACAAAGAATAAAAATGGATTATTAATTCTATCTAGTGAAGAATCACAAATTGTGAGGCTTAAGGGAAACTGGGATCTAGGAAGAAGGCTAGAACCAAGTCATAAGCACGTGGAAAGTAGGAAGCGTGTATTCATGTGAAAAACACAGCATAGTTCATGGGATTCATTTAAGAGAAATGGAGGTCTCTAGGGAAAGACTGGAGTGGAGCCACAAGCATCTGGAAGATGGAACCTAGGTGCTTACGTCAGAACACACATGGCGTCTGCAAATGAAAGAAATTTAAGAGGGAAAATGGTGGTGTCTTAAGACAGAATAGAAGAGGGAAAATATCAAAGCAGAAACCAAGAAATTCAGAAGAGAAATGAATAGTAAACTGAATTGTACCCATGGTTACCCAGAGTTAGAGAATGCACCAACATGGTAGATCTAGAATATAAGAGAAATATGCTTGTAGTAGATTCAGAGACCAGAGAAAGATCATACATGTAATTAAAGTGAGAAGTTACCCCAAAGTGTAAAGCAGAGGCAAGCAGAAAAAACTAGCCAGACCAAGAAGCAATATTCTGCTTTCCCTATGTGGGGGAATTCAGACTCATTGTATCCCTATGACCAGAGCAAGGAGAGGCAGAGAGAGAAAAAGAGAGCTGGGAACAACCATTGTAGTTGATTGAAAATATATTCTTTCATCACAGTTAGGCATGAAAAGGGGAAGAGCCAACTGGTTTGTAGATTTGAATGGCAGGCTCCAGGGCCAGCCCACCAGGGTAGGGTAGGCATCTCATCTCAGTAGCATGCTAGACTGAGGGCAGGGGGAGGAGTGTTGATAAAGGAGGGGGGGGGGCATCAGCTGTTGCAGATGAGTCTAGATCAAACACAAACTCCATTCCTGAGTTTCATTTATGCCAAGGTGGGTTGACATGTGGGATGGCATCTCCTGGTTCTTCCTTTTGGATTTCTGTTCCTAAGTGAAAACTGTCTAAAAGAACGTAGCTTTCTCTGATTTATCCTTCAATACGCTTTCAGGATTTAAAGAGTCCTTGTGGCAGTGCCTAGCACTAAGTTGGTTCTCAGCATATGTTCTTTCCTTCTTACAGCTCTGCATATTGCTACAAAGCGAGCCAAATATGTCATAAGGAAGAAAGAGACAAAGATATTTTTCTTTCATCACATCCTAGAGTGGTTTGGTATGGAATCACTATCTCCAATGTCTTCCCAAACTTATAGTAAATCACAAATGCATCTCTATTAGTTCACTGCCCTTCACTATCTTACTTAAATTGGGTTAAAACTTTAATTTTCTAAAACAAATGAAGTGTGCATCTGCAAATTGAAAAAAATCCATACCTTAATAAAATATATTTCATTTGGATGTTCTTTCATTTCCTCTTTACTCTCCAAAGACCTCGTAGAATGTAGCTAAATTGGAATTCTTAATTGTAAGTAGCCATTTGGAATTGCTTAATCAATGCTGACTTTCAACTAAATGCATAGACAAACTGTATTATCACAGCTACTTTCCAAATGAATTCGTAAGTATGTATGTCTCAGCATGTCATGCAATTTTCTTTTTGACTTCTCTAGATAATGCCAATTAAACTGATGAGATGAAGAGCTAAGTACCTTAAATATATAGTCGCATTTTCTTAGGAGGACCAGGGAATTTGTTCCTGGCCAAATGTCTACCCCTAGATGTGTTCATTTTCCACATAGTCTCTGGAAAGCTTCATATGGCATTGAAAGTGTGAAGATACTATGTGTGGCAGTTTGAATGCATGTCCTCCAGTAGACTCAGATATTTTATTAATGCCTGTAACTTAGATGTCTAGCTAGAAAAGGTGTCCCTTGGGGGGGCGGCATATTCTGGGGTTCAGCCCTAAGATGTGTTTAGGGGAAGATCTGTTTTCCAATTAAAGGTATGCAGAGCAGTCTGAGCTAGACCTGGGTCCCTGCTGCATGCTGCTGGTTTTGTGCTTGCTTGTGGTGCTGGCTGTCTGGTGGTGTCTCTGCTTAGATGGATGAATGGGAGCCGGCTTCTTCCACCATTGAGGGAACTGCCCCTTGGATCTGTAAGCTTGAAATAAATCTCTTCCTCCCACAAAATGGGTCTGTTTAGAAGTTCATCTCAGCAATGTAAAGCAGACTACAATACTATGATTCTAGGTAATCATATGTCAATAATAAACAAATTATAGGTTTTTTAATAAAGCATTTGGATGCTGTCCTAAGTAAGTAACAGGAAAGAAAAGCTTTCTCTAATTTCCTAATGATTTCAGCTCCCCACCAGGGTAGTTGCTTCTGCCTAGGTCACATGTTGAATGGGGCTATTTTAGTTGGGTTAGGTTCCCCTGTGTGTGTTTACCTGAATAAAAATGAATATGATATATTTTTCCACTCGGTTGTGTTTTTCTTTATAAAAATAAATCCTTATACAGCATACTAAACACTTAATGTTGAGCCATTATTGGGATGTACATATTTATAGCTAAGAAGCTTATTTACTTAACTTCTGTTGTAGGATTAATAAAAACACATTCCCTAAGATTTTTAGTTGGCAATCAATTTTTTATAAATTATTTACACCTTATAAATTTTTGGCTTTTTAAGGTAGTACCCAAATCAAATTCCTGTCAACATTTTTTATAATTTTTTTAATTAAATTACACTTATTAGTCATTCAAATAAACATCTTTGAAGATAACTGTCAAAGTTATTTTTCTTTTCTGGAATTGTTTAATTGTTTTCAACTTTGTCTGAATCATTCCAATTTCTTTTGCTTTAAAAATATTTATTTATTTGACAGAGAAAGAGGGATAGATAGAGAGAAAGAGAGAATGGGCATATCAGGGCATCCAGCCATTGCAAACAAACTCCACATGCACGCACCCCCTTGTGCATCTGGATAATGTGGGTCCAGGGAAGTCATACGTGGGTCCTTTGGCTTTGCAGGCAAATGCCTTAACCCCTAAACCATCCCTCCAGCCCTTCTTTAGCTTTTTGATGGAACTGTCTCTCTAGCTTACATGTTTGCCCGGTGTACTTTTATTCCAATTTTCCCTTCTCTTCTTGGGCTTTTTCCTTTGTTTGAACCAACTGCTGCTTCAGCTTTTTAATCATATTATCTTTCTCCTGATTTTGCTTCTTCAGGCAGCTTAATACAGATATTATAACGTTTTATATTTTGTAATTCTATTTATTTATACTTTGCCAGTTTTCCGGAGGTATCATGATACTCCTTCCTAGAGAGTTCTGTGACTTCCAACATGGCCTCCCGGAAGGAAACACTGGCTTTGGCCACTCAACTACAGAGTCATCTTGTTTGATTATCTTCTTCTTGTTTTTGTCTTTGACTTTGTTCGACTTTCCTTCTGTCCTTTGTTGCATCTTAACCTCTTCTTGTAGGAGTCCCATGGTGGAGTTAGATGAAAAATCCCAGTGATGGGCTGGGGCATCTCCCAATTAGCTGTTAATTAGAGAAGCCCAAAATATTACATAAAAGGATTGGGCAGGTAGCTCAGTTGCTGAAGTGTTTGCCTTGTTCTATGCAAGTTTTAAGACCTGAATTTCATCCCCAGGACCCACATAAGAAAGGTAGGCATCATGGCATGTGTTTATAATTCCAGCACTGTGCAGGCAGAAACAGGTGGCTGTCTAGCCAGCCAGTCTAGCCGAATTTGTGAGCTCCAAAACAATGAGAGACCTTGTCTGGAAAGAAAATAGGTGAACTGTGTTCCTGAAAAATGACACCCAAAGTTGTCTACAGCCTCCACATGCATACACACACATATGCACACACACTTGTACAAACATGTACACATACGACCACCACTACCAGATATATGATAGATAGATAGATAGATAGATAGATAGATAGATAGATAGATAGATAGATAGATGATAGATAGATGGATGGATGGATGGATGGATGAGACTCACACAAACAAGCTTTGGATCATGGATAGTATCTGGCCTCCCAAGGTTAATGCACAGAAAGTATGATTCCCAAGTTGTAGATATTGGGAGGTACTGTGTACCTTCAAGAAGTGGGGCTTAATCAGATGCTTTTAGGACACTGGAACATGTGTAAAGGAGGGTGGTGGGACCCCATCTCTCAGTTGCCTCTGCTGCTTTCTTGTGGTGTGACTACTTCTGTGGCATGTACCATCTTATGTTCCCATCAGAAGAGAATGTTCTGTCCAATTATGGATTTATTTGTTTCTTCAGTGTTTGGATCAAGCCAAGAACCTTGTGAGAGGGAATCAGGTAGCTTTGTTACATAGGTTAGGGTGACTGGGCCACTGGAAGTAAAAAAAAAAACAGGAATGTCTTTGGTCTTGCCCTCAGAGCCTATGCTCTGCTAGAGATCAGAGAGGAATCTGGCTTCTCCTTGTCACTTGCCTAAAGGAGTTCCCTAGGCCTGTTTTCCCACACCTAAGCCCATCCTGGGTGGGAGGTCTCTTTTCCTAGAATTCAAATCTAGGCCTGGAATTGTGGTTGGTCAATCTTAGACCCCAGAGGTCTCTTCCTGAGCCATCCTCTAACCCTGACTAATCTGCTGTCTCTCTGGCTCACCTGAGCCAGAAGTTGAAACCCACCACCATAACATTATAAATAGATGCATAAGAGAGGAAAAACCTCTCTCATGGCAACCTTTTCATCACTCCTGCACCTCCAGGTTCTGGTAACTCTCCCCTCCTTTCAGCCAAGCTTGACTTTTCTCTACCCCCTCCTGTCTTCCACATGGCAGGAGCTTGCTGTAATTACTCCTTGTTGTGTCTCTAAATCTCTTTTCACATGTTTTCTCTTGGCCCACAAGGGCTCTCAGACCATGGCAGTGTATCAATTTTCCTTCCCTTGGTTTTGTTCTTCCCTAAATAAATATAATAATTTAATAAGTACCCTTCTCCCAATTCTTTGGTTAAATACAAACACAAGCTCAGGGTTTGGGGGTTCAAAGATTCTCCTGGACTTCCCACAGACCCGTCTTATGTTCCCATTAGAGGTTAAGAGAATGCTCTGTCACATCTTGGATTTATTTGTTTGGATTTGCCTAGATCAAGCCAAGAAACTTAGGTATTCCACGTGTGGTGGTTTTAATGTAAAATGCCCCCATATCCTCATGCGCTTGTGACTAAGCCTTGGTCTCCAGTGGAGCCCTTAGGAGCAGGTGCTTTGCTGCAGGAAAGGTGTCACTGCAGGGAGATGCTGGGACTGTATAATCCAGACCCCTTTGCCAGTGCTGGGCAGTTCACTCTTCCTGACACCGTGACAAGATATGACACCTTGGCTATCTGCGCTTCCATGCTTTGCTGGCCTGTTGAAACATCCCCTCAAAACTATAATACCAAACATACCCTTTCCTCCCATAAACTGTTTCTGGTCTGGTGTTTGATCCCCAAACAAGAGGGTAACAGCTATGCTAATCATGTGCTCTACCACTAGACTCTTCCTATCCCCCAATCTTGGTTTTAAGCCTCCAAACTGTCAGAAGATATATATTTTCTCTTTTAAATGCCTTGGATATTTTGTTGTGGTGTTGACACACTAAGGAGTTCAGAAGATTAGAAGCTTTATTCAGATGACATACACCAGATAGCACCTACAGATGGAAGGTGAGAAGGGTCATGATCAGGTTTCATTTTTCCCCTTGAACTGCTGTGAAACTTATGCCTCAAGATGGACAATTCTATTCTCATACCAGTCATTTCTTGGCACTGTTTTCACATGTCCTGTGGTCGTTGGTTAAAAGTATCAAGACAGTCAATGAAGGTTGCAAGAAAGAAAAACAAAAAGGAAAAAGGCTAGGAATAAATTTGGGGACTTTCTGGCATTTGTATTTTGGTTCTTATAGACAGTAAGGAAGAGAAAGTGCCTCTTGTTACATACATAGTCTCATCTATATTTTTCTCCTTTTTGATCCATGGAAACATGCAAATTTATCTTTTCCAAGTAACATGTCTACATTTTCACAATATTGAAAACCATGATTATTTTTCATTTACAACACACAAAACTTTTTATTTCAATCTCTCTATAAGGAAACCATTGTTTAGTTCATTTGTAAGGGGTTTTCTCTGGCTTTTGTTTACAAGCATTGGGGTTTTTTGCATATTATGCAATGCACATTCAATTCTTCCTTAAAAATGTTGCAAGTATCTTGAAGTTTTCAATTTGACTTTTTTGACTATAAGCAAGCATATTTATTCAAAGGTTTGGGGATTATAAAATTGTGGTCATATTAAAACATGACTTTAAAAGAATATATATATTTTTTTATTTTTTGTTTTTTTGAGGGAGGGTCTCACTCTAGCCCAGGCTGACCTGGAATTCACTATGGAGTCTCAGGGTGGCCTCGAACTCATGGCGATCCTCCTACCTCTGCCTTCCGAGTGCTGGGATTAAAGGCGTGTGCCACCATGCCCAGTTAAAAGTATATGTTGAAATGAAATGTTTGTACACAGAAAACATTGGATTCTCTATGTATAGTAATGATTATGAAACCCACACTTGTCACAGTTTGAGTATTACTATGAGGATGGAATTATTTTAAAGCTTACAGTAATGATTGAAATATAACTGGCTAATCCTTTTCATAGTGTACCATTATTAATACAAAGGAAATAGTCATTGCATTGTAAGAGCTCAAATATATAAATAGCACCTTGTTTTGAGTATTGTCCCTCTTTATTTCATCATTATTCTGAGAAAAAAATATTACTTATAGTGTGGAAAAATGTAGGTAAAAGTTAATTAATTACTAGTATTCTCAAAAGTCATATTTTTTGGAATTATCTCTTCATTTTGGAAACAAAAATCTGAGAGAAAATAGTTTGGTAAATTATAAGCTTCTTATAGCTACTGAGAGGCATGTTTCTGTTATGTGTGCATCTGTGATTAATTTATAACATAAGGAATTAAATTATTTAATCATTAGTTATTCCATTTTATATTATACTCCAGGGCAGTCATGTCTGACATTAATGGTGGGATTAGCATTTTAACAAAGTCCAATAATTGTTAAATTGAATAATCTCCTCTTCTTAATAATTTGATCTCCTCCAGCCCAAATATTCACTTTACTCCCTTAATATCACCCACAAGAGGCTGACCATTTTTATGTCTGCTACAAAAGAGTGTGTTGACATGTGTCTGCTGGAAGTGGAGATTGAAGCTGACTTTGGTAACTGTATAGTATCCCTCACAACAGAGAAGGAAACTATTTGCTAAACCAACAATATAGAGTAGACTTTTATCCTGACAACTTATTACCAGGCAGGTTCTGCTCTCTTTTCCCATTGGCTATGGTCTGGACCTCTTCTAGCCATATTTCTTATTTTTTACATTAATTTTTTTATTTTGTTGTATGCTTGTGTATGTGAGTGTGCGTTTTGTCAGTGCACATGCCACAGCTCATGTGTGGAGGTCACAGTGCAATGTCTAGGTGTCTTTGTGTGACCTTCTTTGTGATCATTTCTTCATTTTGTAAACATACTGCAAAGGAACATCAGACTAGTCAGTTGACCCAACTGCTTCCAATTCTCCTAAAGCTTCCCGTGTATGTCAGTACGTCACCTTGTATCTGGATTTGAGTCTTAGGGAATGGAACCTTGGCTGGAAGATTGTGTATTGCAGTGATTTGATGGGACACAACACCTAAAAAGAAGCAGCTTATGTGATGAAGGTAATTATTTTAGCTTCCAGTTTCAAGGGGAGTCTTTGTCACAGAAGAGAAAGCATAACATGAGAAAGAGCAGAGGATGGTCGTCATCCGAGAGTTCTAGCTCACACTAGCTACCTGGACTAATAAACTCCAAGGTCCAGTCCCAGTGACACACTGCTCCCAGCTAGTAAGTCTCCATCTCCCAAAGTCTCCACTGCTTGGGGATTCGGTATGAAGCTTAATCACAAACAAATGAGGCAATGGGGTGGGGGGCGTTTCACATTCAAATTACCACACATTGCCAGCAAGTGCCTCTAACCACGTAACCATCTCCCAAGTCTTCTTCTAATCCATATTTCTATAGAAGAGAGTGAAGCATGCTATTACTGCCATGGAGGAATGTCTTGAATGGCCTAGAAAAGGCTAGAGACTGATGGGTATATATCTGGTTAATTTGCCCTCAGGGAAAATGCAACCACTTGGGTCTCATGTAATTGTGATAATTAAAAATTAAAATGGTGTTTTATGTTGATTTCTTTTTAAGCAAGGACATTTTCCTGTCCAATATAGAATTGTACATTCTTTTTGCCTATTTATGTTACTAAGGCCCACTTGTTTGTGGTCCAGTTTTATTGAGTTATGATTCTGAACAGAGGAGGAAGGAATCAGAATCTTCTATTTCATTGTAAGGTATTGGTTATGTGACTACTAACATTAAAATAAATTGCAGCTCAGTACTTTAAAACTAAAGCATAGTAAATAATGCTATCAATGCAATGTGTTTATATCTAGACCTTCAAACAAAGTTTTAAGATCTATCTTGGCTTTAGTGATAAATGGCATTTCTAGTTTATTACCTGCTGGCCACTACAAAAAGAACAACAGACAAATGAAGTTACAGAAGAAAGGAAGGACAGACGAAAGAGATAACAGGAGGGAGAGAGGGCGGGTATAATTCCTATCAAAAAAAAAAAAGACGGGATAGAGAGATGGCTTAGTGGTTAAGCACTTGCCTGTGAAGCCTAAGGACCCCGGTTTGAGGCTCGATTCCCTAAGACCCACGTTAGCTAGATGCACAGATGCACGCATCTGGAGTTCATTTGCAGTGGCTGGAGGCCCTGGCGTGCCCACTCTTTCTCTCTCTCTCTGCCTCTTTCTCTCTGTCTGTCGCTCTCAAATAAATTTTTTAAAAAGTAAAAAAAAAAAAAAAAACACATAAAGACACATCTATGTTGAAAATTCTACAAGGCTAATTAATTATAACTTCATAATTGTGGAGAGTTGAAATGCTACAAATTCAAAGCCAAATTATCTTGGACTATCTTGAGTCTCTTTAATAGCCACTCATTGTCCATGTGTATCTGACCTAACATCCTTGTTACTTTTGGAATGTACTAACACAAGCTACTAGTTACCATCGATCTAAAACTCAAAAATATCTTCAGGGAGTATGTAGTGGACAGCTTCAGGTTCACTGAGATGAACTTCCAGACCAGGCACAGTTAGGGAGGAAGGGACATTTATTGAAGCCTACAGATCCAGGGGAAGAAGGCAGAAGAAGCTCACCTGCCTTCACAGGACCAGGAAGAGAGAGAGAAGCACAAGCCAAAAAGCCAAAAGCCACAGCACACCTTAGGAATTCCTGCTAGGCACACTTTGCATATCTTTAGATTGAAATCTGAAATCCACCACCACCTTAAGATCCACCCAGTGATACTACTCCAGCCAGGTGGCTGCAGATGCAAACTACAAACAAATAAAAAACTGAATAGATTGGGGGCCATCTATTCAAACCACCACAGAGTAGCTAGCACCTATAGTGGAGGTTTGTTCTTCCCCTTTGCTGTAACACATCTATGTAATGTGTGTACCAATATATTTGAATAAAACAATCCAATTTTTAGATTAGGGGGGTCCTAGTACCTATTTTAAATTTTCAAAATAAAACCTTAATTTTGGAGTTTCTATCTTTTAATTCTAAGATTCTACATCTGTCACCCCTCCCAAAATATGCCAAAGATGTTGAAAAATAATATTAAATGAGTGCAGTCAATTCAAATACTTGGATTGCTGTTGATGCAATGTTGGAGTCTTGAGAGGGAATAGAACTCTATGAAGATGCCAGAGACCCCCAGGCCCTTGAACACCAACCTGAAGTCCTTGTCCAATTTATCAAAGAATAGAAAATGTGGACTCAGAGGACAGGTAAATCATGGTTATAAGATATACTTTGGCAAGAATCACGATTAAGATGGAAGGTAAGCAGGAATGCCCAGGCCAAAAGGAATTTTTCTCCTTCCCAGTCATACTAGGAAGGGAAAGGGGAAGCTGTGAAGATCCCTTCACAGAGGGAAAAGTCTCCTTCTGGAAAGAAACCTCTGAGGAAGGGGGGGTCACACATGTGTAAAAGAGAGCAGAAAAATACCCCCCAGAAGCAAGAAAGCACCTTGGCAAAAATACCCCCCCCCCTCAGAGAGATAGAGAAAGATCTCCTTCACATAGGGGCTAAAAGAACAAAAGAGGGGTCACAGGACCAAGAGGCGCACGTGGATCACACCCACTTGTATCAATAAAATAGAATGGGCCTCATCATCAGACTCAGAAGGACCAGATTGGTTGGTGGGCACAAGAAGGCTGAACCAGGAAAGGCCAGTACACAGGTGTCCTAAGCCCTTGGAAAAGGTGAGGAAGAAGTTTGTAGCTAATGCTGAGGTGGCCTTAGAAGGTTGTTGCTTATAGCCATCTTGGATGAGACTGAATCAGAAGAAAGTTCTAATCTTGCCACAGCAGGCAAAGTGGCACCCATGCTTTTGTGGGCCAGCCTAGAGCCAACTACCATATCAGTAAAAAAGCTATCTTGCTCCTAATCCACATCACTGTGCTGATATTGATATTAAAAGTGTCGATATACAACAAATTAAAAGTTCTAGGAAGTCCTGTGATATACTCAAGAGTTTTGCCTAACTCTGATTTTATTAACTCTTGGTAAGGATATTCAAAGATTTTCTTGTTAACTACTTTAATGAAAATTATACAAAAATAATCAGTTTACACTAACAATAATAATATTTTATTGCTTAAAAACCCAGAGTAGGAATCTAATTAAATGAAATTCCAAGGTGTTCATTGAGATAATTAATTAATATTGAAAAATACTATAGTATATTTATATTTTGTGAGAAGTAAATGCACTTCAGTAAAAAATGATTTTTATTGAAGTCTCATTTTCCTTAATGTTTGTAAGACAGGGAATAAGATTTAGCTATGCCCAGAAAGAAATCTATGGAATCTTGATTTCTCACAATTATGGCTTCTTGTAGATAGAATCCTTATAACTAATAATATTTGGTACAAGGTGAAAGAATGATTCTATTGCAAAGGAATTTTAAATGATATTCTGTTGCCTACTTTCTTTTGTAATTTGACTATAATTTTAACTTTCCTGAAACTGAGATCTAGTGTAATACCAAAATAATAGGACAAATAAAATCACTAGTCACAAATAACAATTTTAAAAGTCTAGACATTAAGACTCGAGAGATTCTTGTTGGTTAAGGCACTTGCCTGTGAAACCTAAGAACCTGGGTTCAACTCCCTAGAACCCACATAAGACAATGCATATGGTACCACATGTATACAGAGTTTGTTTCCAGTGGCTAGAGGCTGAGCATTCCCATTGTTTCTTTCTATCATCCATCTATCTATCTATCTATCTATCTATCTATCTATCTATCTATCTATCATCTATCTCTTTCTCTATAATAGTAAATACACTTCTTCTAAAAAGTCTACATATAAAACATTAATATTTATTCCTAAAATTAGAACTAGTCATTCCACACGATACTATAGCTATAGAATCAAACTGGACTGAAAACCTAGAATGAGAAGATAATAAATTCCTTCAAATACTACAAATAGAAAAACAATTTAATAGAGCACAAATAATTATAGACTCAGGGGCAATCATAAAATCTGTCTAGTTGGAAATTTTTTTAATTTCTTAAAATTTCCTGTTTTCCTCAGCTGCTATCTTTACTTCTGTAGGCTATACTGTGTTGCTGATTATTTTAACCTCAGGTATAATTCCTCTAGTATATTCCACATATAAATGTTATATTGGAGACTGAGGATAGAAAATCCCAGGTGAAACCAGACCTTCATGGTAGTAGCTAGTACAATTGATATGATCCAGGGATTTGTCCCTTAATGGTTTTACTGCAATGGGGAAATTGGGGCTCTGGGGTGCTTTCTGGAACCTCAAGCCCTGAGTTCATATCTGCAAACTAATCAAATAATTGGGAATTTTAGATTCAAAGAGCTCCTGACATGTGGGGAGCTGGAGGAGATTTTTTAAAATATGCAGAGAGTATGGGCTAGGGGCCTCTCACAGCAAGGCCTGGGCTAGCGCCTAGGCCAAGCCACCTCCCAGCTTAGCCTGCTAAGGTCTAGGCCGAACTCCTCAGGCATATCTGGGAGTTCCCAAGTGATCAGAGGGCAAGAGCCTGCCTTCCCTTTGAAAAGGTATTTATAGTCTTAGGGTGGTGGCTGTCCTTTGGCCCAGAGGAACCCAAGGGCCAGCTGGTTGATTAGGTCTAGAGGCTGTCTCAGGAAGAGATAATCTTAGTTTGACCAACCACAATGTTTAAATCTTATGAAAGTCCTACCTCCCAGGAGGGGACCTGGCCATTTGTGAAAGTTATAAGAAAAGAAGTTCTAAAATCAACAAATGATAAGATCTATATGTATATTCTGGGTATAAGTCAAGTCTAGTCTACTTTTTTATAAAAAGGTTCTTTCAAAAAGCCATTTGAGGACAATTTAAAAAAAAAAAAACTTAAAAGGTAATATTAAAAGTCTTAGGGTAAGGACAATGAAAGTTTTCATTATAAGATGAACTAAGGAAGATAAACTGGACAGGAAACTCAAAGTTGAATGTTAAATGTTTGCTGAAAAAAATTGTTACAGAGTGGTTTCATAGATTGTAAGGTAAAAGTATGTAGATGAAGGTATGAGTAAGCACAAACAGAAGGTTAGAGACAAAGTTGATTAACTAAACCTTAAAGTATTTGATCAGATAACAGACTTCTTGAGATATAAAATGACCATTAGCCTAGGGTTTACATCAGATGAACAAAGAATGGTCCTGGCTAGTAGCATGTTGCTATGGCATTCAGATTGTAAATTTCAAACGTTAACTCATTAATGTTCATCTGCTCATGATAATGGTTGTCAAAGGCTGACTTTACAATACTCAACCAAGTTA